>NC_138789.1:29929852-29967352 GCF_965178545.1 Coloeus monedula | reverse complement strand
TTTATAGTGCCACAGCCATGACTGGGGTTTATAAGCCCTGGGAACAGCTCATTTGATATTTTCTCCTGGAACTTCTTTGCTGTCGGGAAAAGTTGTGGTTTATGTCCTTCTGGAGAAAAAGTGGAAGCAGAGCTTTAGATTTTCTCTTTCTGTGCGTCCATCTTCCATGTTGCACAACAGCTGCTTCAAAATAATTCATTTGTTTCTAAGCACAATATTCCTTTCTCTATCAAAAGGGAGAAGAAAACAAATAATGGAATCATTAATTTTAATCTGATTTCAGAGCACAGGGAACCATTGTAAACCTCTATCTTGAAATATTTTCAGGAAAAATAGTAGAAATTAGCTTTTTTTTTTCCCCGATTAGTAACTTTCTACACAGGGAAAATACATTTCCAAGCTATTCTATTTATGTTCCACATGTTGCTGCAATTGCCTTGAACTGGATAGTGTGGAAAATCCTTTTTCTATCTAATCTGTGTCTCCACACTGTAGATAAGTAGGACAATATTATCCTAGAACTCCAGAAACTTTATGTACACAACATCTTATTTGAAATTAATGGGCACATTCGCAGTTCCAAAAACCCATTTATTTTAGAACAGACGTCCTGCCTTTTTGGGGGCTTGCCATGTCTCAGCAGAGCAGGGTCAGGCTGAATATGGAGCTGTAGTTTGATTTATCTCCAGGATTCCTGCAATTTCTCAGATGTCTGCTGGCATCACATCCAGGTAGGGATAGCATAAAGTGACATTTACTATTTCGGTCTTAAAGTGAGTGTGGATATTGTTGCTAATAATCATCCCCTTGTAAATTATAAATGTCAAGGACACCTAAACCCATGTTTTCAATGCAGCTTCTTTTTCAGAAAGCATTTCTCCCGTTTGCAGGCCTTGTCAGGCTCATGAGGCTCCTTTTGGCAAACAGCACAGCATTAGCCTTTAGGGTGTTTGATCCCTGCCTTCAATTCCTGCAAAATAAATGAATAAAATGGGTGTTTTTTCTTAGGGGATGGCCCCACCTAAAGTCCATATTCTTTAAGTTGCCACTGGAATATTGGTTATTAAAAATAAGAGTAAATGGGGCTGACCTGGGCCAGACGTGAAACCGGAGAATATTCCAAGTGTCACTGGGAGCAGGATGATGGAGCTGGCAGAGGTTCCTGCTGCTATCATGAAACCCAGAGCACTGCAGAGTGCCGGGGTGCAGCAGAGGAGCGAGGCAGAGTCCCTGAGCTGTGCTGCAGCACAGGGGAGGTGGCATTCCCGTGCCATCACTGCAGCCCTGGGCTCTCTGAAGGCCTTCCCACCACTCAGCAGCCACTTCCCTTCACTCCCAGAACATCCCCACTGGCCAGCAGAAATTAGGACTGAATCCAGGAAATCCCAGCTGAAAAATCAAGATCTAAACCATTCCTGACCTGAATGTCCCACCCAGTGAGCAGATGAAATGTAGCTCATTCATTAGAGTCAGTCCATACCAGGTCTGCAGCTACATTTTGAAACCCTGGAGATATCAGTAAGTACTTTATAACTGTTACCTCTCCAGAGTTAAATAATTAACAGAGTTTATGGAAAGGATAACAAGTATAGATGGCTCTTTGAACGAGTGGCATTCTCTACTTTGAAGATAAGCAAAATGAAAATTACAGAAGAATGGACAGTGTGGAAGAATCCTGCTTCTGATGGTGCTTAAACTTCTGATGGTTGGGTTTTCTCCAGTGAAGCGCTCACTCAGTTAGAGCACAGCTCTTAAAGCCTCAAAGAAGACCAAAGATTTAAGTGCTAATTCAGCAAATTGTTTCAATCCAAGCTTGTGCTTAAATTTGTCCTTCTTCCGGAACGCACTGGTAAAATTTCTCGTTAAATGTGAGAGAAGGACATCCTTAATCTCATTAAATTTAAAGAAAATTTTACTGCTAGTGCCATAAATAAGGTTGGACTTGAGGGTGACGTGAGGCCTGAGAACACCTCCATGGAAGAGGATACATCTGTAGCCAAATGTGCACCTTTTTTTGGAAAATTGGGAATTTCTCTGTCAAATCTGTCTTTCCGGTCTTGTATGGAAACAGTGCTTTGAACCTTCAGCGTAGCAGGAGCTTGATGAATGCCCCATGTTGTTCTACATATGCTCCCTTCTCCCCCAAATTATCCTAATTAATGGCTTTTGATTTAAGTGTATTCTGTAAAAAATAAGGAGAGCAAAACAACCGAAAAGAAACTCCAGTTGGTTTCTCTGTTAAATAACTCTGAAGAAAAATTTGCACGTAGGACAACTGTTAAATGCATTGATCAGGATTTTATCTAGGAGAAAGTCCCAGACTTTGGGTCCAGCCTTCAGGATTTAGTCTTGGTCATGCAACAGTTCATGTGTTTTTCAAAACCTTAGAATCTGGATTCCAGCTTGGAAATCTGAATTTTTGGGAAGCTTTCATCTTGCTAGAACTGCTGGTTTTGAAGCCATTATTTTTCAGAGTTTCATATATGAGAGCTTGGTGGGCCTGGCAGAATAGGGATGTGAAGATGGATTATGGAGAGACCCAGAGCTCTCATTAGGGTAGAGAGGGAGGCCAGGCTCTGATGGGAATGACGGATTGGGCCATCTCGTGCCTTCCTCTCCCAAGGCAGCACACTGCATTTTGTGTTTTAATTTTAAAGATAATTACTTTCATTTAAGCCCAGTGCTTTTTAGGAAGGTAACAGAAATGAGGACATTTGCTATGGGCCTATCATCTCCCATGTTTGCATTTGTTCCTGGTTAGTGAGGAGTGCTGGAAAACAGGCTGTCTGGGGTGGATTGTGCAGATCTTCCCTGGGTATGGGAGCTGCTTCATCCGAAAACCCCTCACTCACCACCTCAGCATGTTCTGGTTTAGAGATTTCTTCCCAGTGATACAAGTAACAAAGCTGAGAGGGGAATATTCATGGAGTTCTTGATCCCTGCATGTTATTGTCTCAGCAAAGTAGCCCGAGGCTGCACCTGTGGAAGCATTTCTTTTTGGATCAGGAGCACTTCTGCAACTTCCTTCACCTGTGGCACCCTGGTTTGCCTTGCAGAGTTTTGGAGTTTGCAGCTGGGCTCCTTCTGGATAAATCCCCATGGAAATCGGTGATCCAGGAATGTGCCAGAGACAGCCCCAGGCAGCCCTGCCTGAACCAGGGGTGCCACTGCCACACTCCAGGGTGGATCCCTCAGAATGCCTGCTGCTGCTCCTAAACCCATGTTCAGACACCTGATTTGCAAAGAATCCCGAGTACTGTACCTTTGAAAATCAGGCCACTGATCTCAGCCCGATTTTACTGATTGGCACGAAACTGCTTCCCCTCTTGCTGTAGCTCCTCGTTCATAAACATTAATTTCACTCCAGTATCCAAGCAGCCATGGAAAAGTCCAGTACAGCAGATCAGACTTTTAGTAGCATCTAAATATTGACCTCGGTGACTTGTCCAGCGTGGGAGGGTGCTCTTAGAAAAGGAGCAGCTCTGGGGGGCATCCCCAAAACTGCTGTTGGCTTGAGCAGTGCTCACAGCAGAATAATAATGACAGTGCAAAGGCTGGCTTGGTCACTGAGTCGGTCCACGTCCCCCACTAGTAACAAATTTATTTGACATGAGCCGTGATTGATGAGTTGCTGAGTGATAACAACATATTTGCAGAGGCGGGGGTGGGGCACTGTCTTTCCAACCTGCTATACTGTGAGTAAATGGTTTTTACTTTTAAACTTTTATATGGTTTGCAACAGTTTTCTCTACTTACTTTCCAGATTTAGTCAGGCTTGCTTAATTATTACAGGAAACAATTTAATTACTAAAAACCATAAAGTGTTCCTTTATACAGAGCAAAGGCACTGAGCTCTTCACATGCCCTCCCTTAGTACCACGTGCTTAAAATTAGCACGTGGCAGAGCTGAAGGTTGTTTTTAAGAACAAACCCATTTCTATGCTCCCAACCCAAATGCAACAGGAAAAATACCATTATTGCAGGACTAAAGATAAAAAGGGGATTCAATTTTAAAATGCTTGTGGCAATGAAAAAATATAACTTCAAATGTGAGTCAATTCATTGAGGCCT
This sequence comes from Coloeus monedula, assembly GCF_965178545.1. Classification (NCBI taxonomy): domain Eukaryota; kingdom Metazoa; phylum Chordata; class Aves; order Passeriformes; family Corvidae; genus Coloeus; species Coloeus monedula. The sequence continues at coordinate 29,963,281 of NC_138789.1, read as the reverse complement.
TAACATTCATTTGTTGCAAATGGAGGGGGCAGTGGAATCCAAGGCTGGAGCCAATTGGCATCTTGCAGGCTGGGAAAGGTCAAGTGGTGGCTCGTGGTGTGTGTGCTACTCCCAGGCTTTGTTAAAATGCCGGGATTAAACAGAAGTTACATCTGAGGTCAAGTGACCGCAATAACAGGGGACACGGCAAGCCCTCAAATCATTCCCCGGGATGAAAATGACACGGAGCTGACATAATATCTGAGGTGAGATGGAACTGAAATCCTCAGCACCTGAACACTTCACCTACTGATGGGTAACCTGACCCTAACCAATCTTATAATCATACCCATGTCAGGGGGGAAGCTGCATTTCCCGGAGCAGAAGGTACAGTCACTCGCTTTTATTTATTATTTTTTTTTGGCTCTGGCTCCGCTTCTGGAATGATGTTGTTAAAAGTTTCAATACTCTGCTTTAAGCCTTTCAAATCAATGTCTTCCGTGGAAAATCAGCTGCCACCTCGGGGGACAGAGCTCTTTGCCTGCTCAGTCTCTTCATTCCGGGTGCTTTGGTTTATGGAGCCGCAGCTGAATGTGCTCCTCAGGGGATTTGAAGAGATCCAGGCTGGGCTCAGACTTGGTGCTTTCAAACCAAAGAGCAGAGAGCAAGGACTTGGGGTGATCAGGATTTGTTCAGGCATGGTGAGTGATTTTTGGCACAGGAAGTCACCTTTTTCTAGTGGAAGCATCTTTTAAGAAGGAAGGGAAAATGAAGCTGTTCATTGTACTGTTCCAAATGATGTAATATTGGATAACTTTTATGGTGCAATCCACCCCCCCCCCCCCTATTTTTTTAACTATTATTTACATCTCTAAATCTCACCTCTTTAAATTTATCTTTCAAAAATGCATGCTGGAAGATCCTGATTTCAGAATCTCCTTTCTGCTTTTGTATGCACATTTTTCTAGAGAGGGCAAAAAAAGCTCAAATTAAAAATCCCGTTTACATAAGCGGAGCTGGATCAAAATCCTCCTACGATATTTCCTGAGCCAATCTATTTGCACTTCCCCAAACAATCATTGCACTGGTCTGTGGGATGAATCAGCATGTATTTAAATCAAAGGCAGCCAGGAAAGACTGCATCAGTTCTGTGCCACAGACCTGTCAAAGCCCCGAAGAGATTAAAGGCGTGACCCCTTCATCCCTAACATTGCTCCACAAGAGACATTTCTGTCACTATTTCTGCCACTTGGCTTTCTAAGATGCCACGAAGCCTTAGGGCGACCTCTGCTACATTTCAGTGTTGTTTATTGATTTCTGACCCAGTGCTTAATAGTTTTCCCAGTCCCCCTGAATGGCTTTTGTAAGCAATAGGGTTTGTGCATCTCCCCGATCAATACCTTTTATATTTACAATAAAATTGAAACTGCTTCTGCTGGGGGTGCAGCCCAGCATTTGTCATCCTTCAGCAAGGGAAAACTATGTCATTATCTGAATTAAAACATTTATTTCTGATTAAGAGAGTGTCCTATCTCATTAATTTTTCCCTTTCCAATAGAAAGGGAATAGAATCCTATTGATTTTTGCACTTTTACACATCTCCACTGCTGGGAAGATAATTGAGAAGTTAGCCAGAATAAATGAAGTTTCAAGTCTAGCAGGCCAGCCAATACCTTCCAAATTCAAGGTGTTTTTATGAAGCTGGATTTTAATTTGTTGGCAAGCTGAAGCAGTGGGACTTATTCGGCTGAGTAAATTGGATTAAGAGTAGAATCTCCTTGAAGCGTGTCTTGGAGAATGCTGAGGGGCTTGTTCCCCCCAGACAGCCACAGACTTGCTGGAGATTTATGCTAAGACAGCTTCCAAATTGCCCTCCTTCAAAACTCCAACTCGCTGCAGGAAGTGGGGATTAGTGGACCAAAAGCTGATTAACTCACTTCTCCTCCATTGTATCCCCTGCCTTAAAAACAACCCGACTCCAATCAGCAGCTGAACTAGACCTTCAGATTTTCTGCAGACTGGTTACTCTTTATTAGAATAATGGGATTAAATCAAGCTTCATTAAAAAGAATTCCCCTTGCATGAATCCCTGTTCCGAGGACCTTTCCAGCATCAGTGTTTGCAGTGATACCCCAGCTATAGGCCACCCTTCCATCTCTATTTTCCTTCTCTGTTTTCCTCTCTCTGAATTAAAAACCCATATTCCATCTTCATTTCCTGCCTTACAAATTCCATGCCATCATTGTATATTCCACTGGAAACCAGAATGGGTGTTTATACTTGGGGAACTATAAAAGTCTGGGGTTGAATTAGACATTATATTCTGTATTTTAATAAGTTAAACAAACTGATTTCACAACAGCTGTTTTAGACCAGGGAAATGCATTTTCCCAAATATATTCTCAGAAAACCTGGACTCCTCCATTTTTGGAAGTAAGAATCAAATCTCTAAAACATTAAGACTGAGCTAGGAAAAAAAAAATCTCAATTTACACATTTAGCTCAGTAATGTCAATTCACAGACTTCCAGTAATAGTCTGTATTCTCACTTTTATTCAAGGTTTCTTTAGAACATGGTTTGAAGCAATAATTTGATTATTTTTCAGTAATCCAAGATTTACGGGCTGCAAGTTAAAAAAGCAAAGGCTGGAACTTCTGAATTTGTGATGCCTGACTCTGGTGGGTTTTTTTTGGGAAGAGTGGGAATGTTCCGAGTGTTTGAACCTTATTAGTTTCTAAGGGAGCAAATACAAAATATCCAGGAAAAAGCCCTGTGAAAAAGCATTGTAAATGCCACAGTTATAGCAAATCAACAGCCCCAGATTAAAAATGCTGTGTAAGGGGAGAACTTAATTTCTTGCTGCATTTTAATCCACAGTCCTAAGCACCAAAGTATGCAAAAGGTTGAATACATTTATCACAAACATTTCTGTTTTCTCTTTTTACACCAATGAGAAATTGCAAGATTACCAATGACCTTCCTACCAATGAAGCACCATAATTATGGTCATTTGTTATACAACAGAGATGAATGGATGGAATTTACATAGAATAAAAATATTATTTAACAGCTGTTATGGATGTGTGAAGTGCAATCCTAATTTATTTAAATGCTATAAATATATTGGTAATGTATTCTTCCCAAATTAACCTCATGAACCTTATACTGGCAAAACTTCAATTAATATTGCACTAAAATCCATTTTCTCCTGTTGTGGGGAATATTGAATTGGGGAATATCTACAGCTACAGCGGCAGCTCACTGCCTACAAGTTTTTGTTTGATTTTTTCAGTCCTTGGCTCAAGCCTTTGGTATTAGAATTATTTAAAAAATGCTTTAAATTAAAATTAGGCCAAACAGACTTTTACAAACCAGCTTTCTTTTCCTGTTATTTAAGCATACAATAATGGTTTCTGAATGAGTTGCCAAACATTATTTAAAATTGTGGGATTTGGTACTGTATTCTGTGTATTCCAGGACTTTTTGCTCATTTACCTGGCTTGGGAGTGAAATAAAAGAGGAAAAGAAAAGAGAACCACACGGGGCACATTTAACTCAGCCCTTTCTGGCTGCATATTGTAACGTGGATTTAAAGAGAACAACAGACATGTGTGGTTGTTTGATTAATTTGGAGGCACAGGGGGGTGTTTGCATGTGTTTGTGTCTCACATTTTGGGTTTATCTCTTTTGTATTCCGTCCATCTGCCCCGAGCTGTCATTATTCCATGTTCATCGACAGAAGAGTTATAGTTTGCAAAAACCTATCAGGTAGGCTGGACAGCAGATAATTGAGGTGATGATCAGTGCTAGCAAAAGACAATTGATAGTGATAGTGTCAGAGGCTGCACCTAACAAGATCTGCACCCTCTGTCTCCTTTAGCCTTCCTTTGGAAAGGACAGAATATGGAATAACATGGACATGTCTGATGTGCATCAATAGATAGGATGGCAGTGCATAATACTTCTTGGAACTGCAATCTGATGGTTGTATCTTTTGACATTGCAGCAGGTTATTAAATAGAAATGTGAACTATTAAGAGATGATCTTGACTTTCAATACATTTTTATCAAAGTCAAAAAATAGTTGACACCATTGAGTGGATCCGCTTTGTGAAGGAGCAGAAAAATCTGGCATTCCAGGGGAGTCAAGGATTGTAATTGTCTCATTCTTGAAGAGGAAAGCAGAGCTCAAACCAGAGATGTTTCACTGAAATAGAATAAATAACAAATGTGAATATGCACAATTACACCAGAGTATAAATAAATAGGTACCAGTCCAATTTCATGAGTAAATCTACTGGTGAATTAACCAACTGTGACAGTCCCAAGTATCAGAGTTAGTTGATCCAGGTTCCCACTGGGAAGGTGTCCTCTCCTCACAGATCCAGGTGTGGAGGTCAGAACACACAGACACTTCCCTGTCCTGATCCACAGGGAAAGCAGCTTGACCCTGTCTCTGAGGATATCAGTATCCAAAAAATTATTCCCTGAAATTATGAAACTGAATGGATGACGCCAAACCATGGGAATGTATTTAAATCTCCTTCTGCCAAAAGCATCGCATCCTCTTCACCTTTTTGGATTACTGTTTACTTTTCTGGACATTTAAAAATGTCATTTTCCTTCCTGACTTTTATCTTTAAAAGCCTACATCTTTATTTCAACCCAAATGTTCTCTTCCTGCTCTCAGCTCCGTGACAGCCTCCTGCAGAACTTTTTAAACATTTTCACGGAACAGATGAGATCTTGCACATAAGACCCATTTGGCCAACTCCAAGTGTCCCAATTTTGCACAGCTGCACATTTTCCATTGTGCAGGAAGGGTCAGCGTGGGCAGCCTGGGGTAGGATTTATCCTCCTCTGCCCAGCTGTAATGTATGCAAGGAAGTCATGGCTTTGCATGGCTATTAAACACCCTATAGTCTATATAAAAACATGCAAAGTTGAGGCTTAATGGCAATAAAATATTATGGGTACTGCCCTCACTCATGGCTGAGTGAGCATGGCCCTTGATTGGGTAATTGGCAAACCACACACTGTGGCTCTCTCATGAATAATCATGTTTTTTCATTAGGGGAACAATAGGTTGCTTAACCCTCTAACTCTGCTTCCCAAAATGCCTCTCCATGGTTGTGGGGGCTCTTCCTGAGCATCCTGCACTCCCCTTCCCAGCAGTGTGCTCACAAAGCCATTACATTCCTGCTCTGTGGAACTGAGGCTCTGCTGGCTTTTATTTTTCCCCAAGGCTGGTAGCCTTTGGGAGGGACTGGGACACATTAATGGAAAAGATCTGCTCCCTAATTCATGGCATTTCAGAGACCTTTGAATATATTGGGCTCCGGTTGAATTAATGTCATTTCAGTCAGGACAGGAAGTTTACTGTAGTTTGTCAACTATCATTCATTTAGGAAGTCCGGTAATTTAATGTGCAGCAGGGAGATGGAAGATGGATCTGGATGAATTATGTGGGATTTTTAAAAAAACATGCGTGGAGTCACATGGGAAAACATCATTCGGGTGATGAGTGCAAATCCTTCCATGAAGCGGGGCTGATTTCTGCCACAAACCCAGCCTTAGTCAGCACAACCGGGTTGGCAACACCTGGACCCCCCTCCTTCTCCCTCAACTTCTGAGAGGTGAGGTCTGTCCCTTTAATGCAGGGATTTGATTGATTTATGGCCGCGTGATGGATCGAACGATCGTCAACGGAATTACACTGAATTATGGTGACACTGCTTCTGCTCCACAAGCCACTCCCCATATGTCCTATAACTCAAAAGCAGAATGACAATAATACTATCTATGAAATTTATATTCATGATTATAAATTAATTCTTTTTGGCCAGACCAGCAGCAGCAGTAGCCTGGCTTTGCAATTTCCAAACAGCATTTATGGCATTGGCTTGGGAATACTATCTATCAAGCTTGGTGACAAATGTGGTGGATGATGGTCTTTGCCGCCGCTGGCTCCAACATCCACTTGTGTTACGGGGGAAAGAAAATGCTATAAAATAACAGGAATCCTTGAGCTGCAATTTCTGACCAGTGTTTCCAGCTTAACACCAAGCTGCACAAGTCTTCTGTGAAATGAATATTCCCTGGGAGAGAAGCATGGAAACCAGGCTGTATTCCCATGTGGGAAGAGCCAGAGAGAGCAGGAAACAGCTGTTGGAATTGGAGAGGCTGCACCCAGTGTAGGAGCACCTGAGACTTCAGGGAAATTCAGCCTCTAACCTGGGCCTGTTGAACCTCTTTCTGTGAGAGGGTGGAAGAAGCACCGGGGCTTTTCCACACAGTGTTGGCTAATTTTTAAAAAAAAATTTATGTAGAAAATGTTTAGAAAGGGAAAAACAGGAGCAAGGAGAATGAGGTGACATCTTTCAGCTCTGCTGGCAGCAGAGAAGATGTTGTGTTGCAGGTGTGCTGTCAGCAGATCTTGGTGATTGTAGAGTGACTGCAGGAGAGCAGGGCCTGGCTTCCACCAGGGACACATCAGCTGTAGAGTCACTTTATGGGCACTTTGAATAGCCCTGAAATGCCAGCAGGGCCCTTTGGAGGTGCTTTTTACATTTTGGGAGCTCCTGGGTGGCACGTGGCCACACAATGAAACCCACTGATGGCTCAGTGCAGCACAGTCCCAGGCCCTCCAAGTCTGCTTTCCAAGGAAGCCTCCTTTGCCATGGGAAGGCTCTGGAGTGGCAAAGATTGACGATCAGGATGCAGCTTTATCCCAGATCATTACACCTGTACAGAAAAGATCTGCTGGCCTAAAGATATTACCTAACAATGGGTGATAGAAATTAGGAGCAATGATTATGTTTGTATGCAGACACAAGTTCCATTGAACAACCTATGAACAGCACAATGGTGCAAGATGAGGAGTAAGTTACTATTTTTGAAGTATTCACTTGGTAATAGTAATTGCTTTTTTTTGCTTTAGGAAAGACATCTTTTGCAAAAGTGCCAAGTTAGCAATGCTTCCCTTGCTCACCTGTTATTTGGCCTAAAGAAAACCTCTAAAACTAACTGAAGTTGTCTGTCTCACTTGAAGTTTTTAGGTTGATTTTTTTTCAGGTGAGGACCGATAGACCAGTGGTGCTGGGCGGTTTGCTCTTTCACTCACAGATCAGCAGAGCTCCCCCAGGCATCACCTGCTGCTTTACACCCCCTGTCTGGAGCAATTTCCATCACCCAAAGCACTGCTGGAACTGTTGTCTGTGTGATCAGCTCTGAGATCTTTGCTTGTCCTCACCTCAGGTGCTCCGAGGGCAATGGGAGGCTTTCACCTCTTGCCACCTGCTGTCATGAGAAAGAGGGGCTGTTTGCAAGGCTGCGGCTTCCATAGCTCCCTCTGGCACCTTTAGACTTTGTAGCCTGCCCTACCTGCTCCTGTCTGGTTTCCATGGCATCAGCAGCTGCTGGTGTCCCTTTCCACAAAGCTTTGCTGATGGCAGTGACACTCTGCCAGGCAGGAATCCCTCTGTGTAGAGCAGGTTGTTGTGGCAAAGGGGCTTGTTACTGTGGTGGCCAATTGACCTGCGGTATGAGAGACAGAGAGAGCTCTTGCTAAGACAGCCTCTGGTGCCAAAGACTTGGTGGTTATGGTGAGGGAAAGAAGCCTCTCCCAGGATGTTTGGTTATGGCAATGTACCCCAGTTCTGATTCCCTGCTTGGCTCCCGGTGTTAGCCACAGCCCTGTACTTAAGCTCCAGCTGTCACTGTTCGGGGTCATTTGCCTCTGGAAACCTTCACAAGTTGTAGCAATAAGTTGCTTTCTGTGGAACTCTACACAAGGACCTTTCTCAAGTCCTTGCCATCGGCTTAATATTACTGAAGCCATCCCTGCATCTGTGCCTTCATGCACGTGAGCCACAGAACTGTAGGGGACTCAGTAATATGTTACCATCATGACCCTGTTAATCTGGGGTCTCTGGGGAGTGGGAACCTCTTCAGCAAGGCACTGAGTTATCCTGAGTGTTAAAAATTCCTGCCGTTGTCCTGGTTGTAAACACAAGGTTGTGGGAGCAGCTCCAGGTGAGGGCAGTCCCACTGAGCTCTGCCTTTGCATTCCTGTCCTGTTTTCCTCCTCTGCCTTCTCTCTCCAGCTGGGTCAGTTGGCTTCCAGCTCCCCATACAGCCGTTTTCTACCCATTTATATCCTGCAGCATCTTAACTTTCCTTCTGAAATACAGACAGAACCTGCAGTCCAGCCCTGTGTATAAAGATACTTTGGAAAAGTTGGGATCCAATAAAAACTCCAGTTCATTTCTTCTCTGCTGCCTGCCCTACTGTCAGTAATAACCTGCCCGTGTTCCCTGTGCCTTCCCCACTCTCTATTTATCACTTTCATACCCTGCTGCCATCCTGTCCAGCCTAACTTTCTCCTCTCCCATCATCTAAATGCTTTCCTACCACCCTTCTATGTAAATTCTGGCTTAGACTTTGTTAGAGTAACAGAAATGCAGCTTTATTGCACTGTAAGGCTCCAACACAGTGAAACCCATTAATGGGAAAGGTTTTTCCATCCGTTCCAAGTGAACGGAGATGCAGCTCTATGGAATATAGCTATGGTGCTGGAAAATCTATATAGACAGCAGAGGAGACAGAGGAAGGGTGTTCATTTACATAGTTTGTGGTCTTGCTTGGAAATTCAAGGTGAAAGATGGGCGGATTTCCTTTGGTTACAAGTGGTGTGCAACCCCAAAAGTCCAAGTGGGAGCAAAGTGAGGAGAGCAGGCTGAGCAGGGATTAATTCAGCTTTGAAATACTTATCGAAATCCAGAGTGGTGCTGAGGGACAGAAGATCCCACTGAGCAGCAGCCTGAGCACTCCTAAGGCTGTGATTTGGGAAGAATTTAAATAAACCCCACCCCAATGGTTGCCTGTTCTCAGGGCAGCCCGAACACGCTCGCCAAAGGTCTGTGGCCACACAGGAGACCAATCCTTCCTCTGGTTATCAGTAGATCCCTTCCAAAAAAAATGTGTTCCTTGGCTGTGGAGCTGCATTTTGACTGTCTGATGAATCAGACATAAACTATCCCGGGCTTTGAGGAGCTCATTATTCCGAGCACTTCCCTTGCTATTCTCCATGGCCAGCTAGCAGAGCCTGGAAGAGTTTCTGCTGACTCATCTCTTCCAGCCTTGGAGACAAAAATCCTGACCTTGCACAGCAAATTTAATTGTGCCAGGGCTCAGTGGAGACCTCGGCAGCAGGAGTTCCATGGAGTAATCCTTCACTTCCACACCTGCAGCACTGCTGGGAGTTATTGAGGGCTGCTGAAGGGAAAAGGAGATTTAAATCTTTTATCTAAATGAAATATCCTAACGGTGGTAGTGCCAAAATCAAGCCCAAATATTAATCTAATGGAAGGTAGGAGTTGGACCATCTTCGTTGTTCTCAAATTGAAGGGTGGGATTTAGAAGTGTAGTGAGGCATCGAGATCACGGCTCTGCCAAGAGACTGTTTGGATATCCCACTGGGAATCAAGGAATATTTCCAAATTACTAATCTGTGAATGGTCACTAGTTGTGATCAGTTGTGAAATGTGGCCTTTTTCATCCAAAGGGACAACTTTATTCTGTGTAATTACATTGTGCTTCCCTCCATCCATGTCTGATCAAGCACTGAGGAATAGGGGCATCATTAAAATAAAAAAGATTCATAATGAAATTTAATAGCTTGTTATTTGTGAACCTTGATTTTAATGTTTCTGGTTCATCTTAACCAGTCTCTGCAAACTAAAGAGGGAAAACTAAAACTACTGCCCCACCCTTATAATCATGGCAATTTCACAATATCTAAGGATCATCAGTGGAAAATAAGTGTAACACACTCTGGGCATTGCATTGCCTGAGATCATCAGGGAAATCTCTATTTCCTGTTCCTTGTTTTCTGGTTTCAGCCTCTTGCTCACCCTGGCGGTGTGGAAGAAAAAGAAATATTACATGGCACTCTCCATGGTGGTTGTGTGGATCCTGGTTTGGAATATTTCCCAGAAATCTTCCAGGAAAATAAAAGGGCAAGGACTCCCAAAAACTTGCAGTTAGGCACACAGATGGCAGCAAATCCAAAGGTGCTGGAAAAATGGATTTTAGCAGATCCAGAGAGGGATCTGACAACCACAGGCCTTGGGGAGAAGTTTTACTGTCTGTGTGTGCAAAAAATGTGACAAAAATATGAAAATGTGGGAAATATTGTAATTCCAGAGACTGACAGCTTTGAGGGAAGCACAGGGCAGATGATTCTGTGGATCCTTAGAAACAGGATAAGGGACATGCCAAAAAAAACCAGTTTGAAAAAATAATTATATATATATATATATATATATATATAAAAGTAGAATGGAACCTGAATAATTTTAACTGTGAAACTCCAGAGGTGGGATAGCATTCCAGCCAACATGAATCTGCTTACTGAGCTGTAAAACAGGTGGTAAAAATACTGATGATATTTGAAAAATATTAATGGAACCGTGGAAAACAGGAGCATCCTCAAACGCAGCTCGTCTGGGCTGTCTAGAGTTTTAATGGAATTTATTTTTCAAATTTAGTTAAAAAAATGAATTCCCCTGCTGAAATTCCAACTTGCCAACTCTCCAGCCCAGGTGGATTTTTATAGCCAAGATCTAAACCCCTGAAAAATAGCGGTGTGGAGTATAATGGAAATGCTGACACAACCTACATTACAGCTGCACGAATTGTGCCACTATAGTTTATGGAGAGCCCATTTTGGGTTTGTCAGGTTTTTAAACACAGGCTGTTGTAAATTTGAAAGAAGACTGTCTTGTCTTTAGGCTTTAAGGCTGTACATATTAGCAGGGATGGGTTTGAACCAAAATTTCCCTTTTCAGACACAATCGTGGACCTTGGGAGAACGGGAAATCTCACCTGAGCACCACAATGCCATCATTATCCTGGGTTTTGTTTGGTTATTTTTGGTTTCTGTTTTTACTGGGGGGAATTAGTTCTGCAATGAAATAGAGTTCCTGGGGACAAATACAAAGCAGGAGGATCTTCCCCTAGGTAGAAAAAGGTTGTGAGGAAAAAGACAAGTTCAGTTCACACTACACAAATTCATCCAGTCAGTGACAGGGTCAGGATTGGGCTCCCAGTCCATTGAAATGGCACTTTTAGCCCAAAAGTCAAAACTTCACTGTTACCTGAAGTCTAACACCTCTGGCAGGTCAATATGTGTCTGTTCAAGCTGCACTGAAACAGAGCTTTACAGGCTGAAGCCACAGCTTGCCTTCAGAAGATTAGGGATTCTGTCTTTAATTAGTTCTTGTGGAGGAAGTTGAATTCAGGCTGAAAACCTGTTCTCAGAAGCTCTCAGGAAAGTTTATCCTGAACTTGTAAAAACAAAAGGATTGTGGAAATGCAGATTAAAAACTAAATGTCAGCACTTGGGCCCAGAGTAATTTGATTGATAACAGCAGCAGGATGTCTTTTAGTGCAACCCCAAAGGTGGCACCTTCCTAAGGTGGATGAAAGCTGCCTTCCACATGCATGAATTAACCCAGGAAAAGGCAAAGAGGGAAAATCCATTTAAATCTGCATTAATCTTTTATTGGCTTTCCCACTTCTCATAAACAGTTTGTAACCATACATATATCATCATCCCAAACATCAAGTATAACTTCTCACTCAATAATCCAATTGATATCCAGCTGATATATTCAGTAGCAACAGTTCGTAAATGGGGCATTTTATAACCTAGGCAAAGGTTAATCATCCTTAGCTTCTTAAGTGTGATCTTAACTGTACTGCTCGTGCTCACCAGTGGATTTCCAGCAGGGCTCTGGGTTGTAGTTAATTAGGAGGCAGATTCTTCACTGATGTTGAAAGGAAAGCCAGGATGTTAAAATATTGTCAGTAGGTGCCCTATTTTTGGGTGCTCAGCCATGACACAAAGGACCCTGACTGCCAGGAACCACGTCTCAGCTCTTTTTGATTATCAGGCTCTTTAAAGAGATGTCACATTGGGCACCCAGGAATTGGGGACCTTAGAACCACTTGTCCTTTTTGTTCTAGTTGGCTTTGTTCAGGTCTGCTTGTAGCCTGTCAGGAGTCAATCAGCAGGAAGCCAAACAAGCCATGGCTCTGCAGCAGACAGCGAAGCAGAACATCTGACCTGGTGGCACTGCAGTGACACCGTCAGCAGGATCAGCAGCCTGCCCTGGTGGCCACACCAAAGGCTTCCATCGTCCCTAAGCATCCTGCAAATAAAATGGTGATGCAGCTCAATTCAATCTCCCTGATCCCTCCTGAGAACCTCTTTTCTTCAGGCTATTCCCACATAGACAAAAAGATTTTGTCTCACTGAACCTATTTATTGACCACAGCTGTCACCCCTGCTCTGACTAGTGACCTTATCTGAATATTCAAATCCATTGTAGATCACAAGTTCAAATGATTTTCTTACCCTCTGAAAGCCCTGTTTTCATAGTGAGCTGATTGCACATGACAATATTATAAGGATTGTAATTGAGATTCTACAAACAATTTGTACCTTGGATTTACAAAAATAATATATACAGAAGTGGGAATGCTGCTGACATTCCCTTCCCCCAGCTCCCCTGAGCTGCTTCTGTTTGTGGAAACCAGGATGGCCCCTCCAGGTACTGAGAGACACACAAGGATTTTAGAGGGATGTGCCAAATCTGCTGCTGCAACAGAGAATCCACTGGTTCCAATTCATCCTTCAGAGTGGGTGGGAATCAAGGCCACAGGCCCAACTCATCTTTCTTCCTTCCCCGAGCACCAGTTACTTCTCTGAGTAGGGAAACTCCCAGGGCAAAGCCAGGAGATTTCAGTGCAGTGGCTGTAATGGAGCTGAAGAGGTGCAAGCACAACACATTCCATCTCCTGGGTTTTTATAGCATTTCCCATTTCTGTTTCGACATTACTTCCTTTATATTTTTTCTTCTTTCTTCTCTGATATTTTGTCACAAAGAGCAGAAGGCCAACTTCACAGTATTGAACTGAACCCTTAATCTGTGCTACCTGAATAATACAAATGGTCAGAATTAACTTCTCCTAGTAAGAAGCCCCACATCACAAGTGGTTCTTTCCCAGTTGTCTACCTGTCCATCCAGCATCCCATTGACTTCATCATCCTGCCTAAAGATACTGGGTTTTGCTGGTTTGAAGAATAATGAGACAATGGAGTCAGAAGAACCAGAATATCCAGCTGGGTCCAGTTGGACTGAGGTGTACACAATTAATGAAAATTAAACTCAGAGAAAATTTGGCTTGCCCAGACTCCTGTAATAGAGCAGGAATCAGTCCAAGTCTGTTCAGACTCTGCAGGGGTTCATGAACTTCACAGACCATGTCAGTGTAGCCTCAGCTGAGAACAGGAAGCACATGGCAGAGAAGCAGATTTTGCAATTTTATGTTGTATCAGAAAAAGGTGAAATGCTACAAATTCAAAACTGAAAAGTAAATCAAGGCTGTGGGTGAGAAACTCCACCCAGAGGTTTGAGGTGATCTCTTCAGCAGGAGGAGTCCATGGACATCCAGCTTTGCCAGCATCAAGGATGTCCTCAGGAGAAAAGCCCAGACACAGAAATCCCAGATCTGCCATTCTCACAAACATCACACAAAAATGGGAAAACCTCTTATGGGCCCTGATTTTCAGGGGTGAGAAGTGCTGGCTGGAAACACCCAACTGAGAGCTTTCCTAACACGTGGTCCTGTAACCTTCCTGTCCCTGACTTTCTGCACCTCTGAGAGTCACCCTGAGGATTGCTCCTGGCGCTATTTATTCCTGCATTATTATGAAGTGTCCAGTGTGGAATATAAGGCTTAAGTGCAGCCAAGTTCATAAAGCCTTTGGAGCTCATTACATGGATGGCAGTACAAGAGTGCAGAGCATCGCTGCAAATTTGAATTTCCTGCCGTATGTTTTCCGAATGCCAATATAAATAGCCCAGGAAATAATAAAATGAATAAAACACACGACTTCATTCGAGTTCCATTTGGAAAGACAGGGTGTGGAATGAAGAGCTCTGCTCTCCAGGTGGTGATCTCCATGCATAGTAGAGTGTTTGTCCTGAATTTCATTGCTTTGGAAAAAAGTCATAGAAACTCTTGATTTAGCTGGCATTTAATGTGTGTTTTCAATAACTTCTGTGACATAATCAGCTACCGAGGGAATCCGGGAGGGAACTTACAGAGCAGTAAAGCTTCAGCTGTGGCTCTCCCTGCCTGGCCATTGCTTTGCTGGGAACACAAACCCCACCATTCCCGGCTCCCGCGTTCTGCGCGCGGCTGCGGCTCCAGACGGCTGTTCCCGCCGGATCCATCGGCGCCGTGCCGGGAGCTGGGGCAGCACCAGGGCCCGGGGCTGTAAATCCCCTCTCCTTGCTGGGAATAGCAATGCACGAGCCGTAGGCAAGTATATTAATATCTCCAGCTATCCATAAATGAAAAATCATGTACAGCAACATTCTCTTTACTGTTATCCCAACAGAGGCCTTTTCCCTTTTTTTCCCTTCTATTATTAAAGCCTCTGTTTTATTTAAAAAAAAAAAAATAAATTTTATCTGCTCAGAGCTTTGGCACATGAGAATTTTTGCCTTTAAATAAAACCCAGTCTTCTTTACACGGATTGAGCGGCTCTGTATTTATAAAATTATGGCATTAAATAACTCAGACTCTTCATAAATACTGAGGAGAAAGTCACAGGGCCACCAATTTTGCCAGAATCCCTAAAATCCTGAGAAACTGTAGCCACATTGAAAACTGATATGAAGAATGTTGGCAATGCTTTAAATTAAGTGTTTTTAATATGCTTAACCATGCATTTAATTTAAGCTTAATGAGACAGTTATTGTATGCTGACTAAATACCATGAGTTTATTAAAAACATATTTACAGAGATTAACAGTGATGTAATAGATACATTTATGCCATCATTGGTAAACTGCTAATACCACGTTTTTAATTAATTGGCATCTACTCAATATACAGTGGGGCTCTGGAGAGATTTATTATATTTGGTTTATGTTGATGAAGCACCAACTGGTTTAATGAGGGTTAATTGATCTAACTAACTATTAAAATCTAGATTTCCTTTTTTGTGGTGATCAGGGCTTAAATGAACATACATTGAAACAATTGGAATTTAGTCTGTGCTTAACAGGATCATTCACCTGCTCACAGGTGAGTGGGGGCTTAAATGAGCTGTTGAGTGAGGAGCAATTAAAAATTCCAGGAAAGAGCAGAGTAAGAAATGAAATTGAAATAAAAAACAATCACAGAAATACCAAGCAATAGGTAGGGCAGAAGAAGAAAATTCTTTAGGGCTTTTGGAAGTGTCTCAAACGTGGTCAGATCAGGAGTTACTGCTGGTTGTTCTCCCTGGGCATTTCTTGGCGCTGAGATGAATTCTTGCTGCTCCTGCTGGTGTTGCCATAAATGCCAGCTTGCCATGGACCCCCACACCCAGGGGAGGTGAATGTAACCCATGGGATCTGAACCATGTGCAATGTGCTTACCACAGCCTCCTAATTTTCCATGCTGCTGGAATGTGTGTGTGTGCCTAATGGAAAATCTACGAGCATTTTCAGAGCGGTTAAAACACGCTTTCCACTGGTTTTAATTTAATTTTACTTTTTTATGAAGAATCTTAGAGAAAGGGCACGGTGAAAAAGCAATGAAAGCCAAATTGCTGTACATGAGGTTTCATTTCTGGAGAGCCAGGGAGATTAATTCACTTGGATGTGACTTGTTCATTACTACCCCAAGCTAACCAAAAAAATGAAATATCACAGGGATCAGCTCCTCTCTTCCATAGGTTGTAACAGTGCCCTGATCACAGGCTGTGGAAGAGGAAAACATTCGGGTTAATACTCTGACAATGCCACACCTGCACTGAGCAAATTATTCTGATGTTGCAGTTTTGTTTGCTGATTCTGATATGATTGTTTTTCTGGCCATTCTTTTATTTTATTGTTTTTTATCTGGACATTTTTCAGTTTCCCCAGCCTGGTGTGAGGACGTGGCCCTCACTGATTGTGAGGCTCTCACCCAAGATTTGCTGAATCACTGGTTCTCCCTGATCCACTCTGCCAGGGAAGGGTGTGCAGGAGTTTGTGTGTTTGAATTATCAGAGAAAACAGAAGGACCCTCTAAGAAGGATAAAAATAATGATGGTAAGAAGGAGGTTGAATTATTCTGTGTTCTATTGTCCATGAGGGTGAGAGAGGCCTGTAAAAGATCAAGGGTGGTATGCTGGCACAGGGACATCAATTAAAATATTCTGCCAGGCCTTTATTTGACACTTAGCTTGCCTGTAACAGTTTACAGCAGAACTTCATAGCGTCCATTTATATGGCTTAAATTTTTTAATGATTCTGAATTCCTTGTTGCACCTTTTTTTTGAGGGAAAAATGTTAACTCTTAATAAGTGACATAGCATTTTATTCTGAATCAAAAGCCTTTTCTTTGAAAACGGCTTAATTAACATTTCCAGGCTCATAACATTTTCATTTATTCCTCTTTTTTGTTTTTAAATGGTTTTTTAAGTTTTCCAGTGATAGTGATAGAGGTTTCCTAATGTATTAAAAAAACACAGAGTGTGCCCAGTGGGATCTGCAATCTGATTAGCTTTCAGTATGAAGCTGAAGGAGGAGATTAGGCAGAGAAGGACTGCTGTGCTATTAAAAAGAAAACCTGATTTCTTCTAGCCATTAGACAGTAAAATGAGTACAGCTGTCAGCAGAATGGCTAAATATATTACACAGTCAAGATTAACAGGTAAATATTTGAAAATTATGCAAGTTTTGGAGTGCAAGGAGCTGAATTCTGCTCTTAGGGGTGACTTTTAAAGCTGCAGTCGTGATACAGCAACCCACAGGTTTTGGGATTGTCTTTGAAGAGCTGCTTTGTGCAGGGTTTCATCCGGCTCTTGGCACAGTAGGCTCTGGTCCTTGACCAAAACTCCAAGCTGCTGCCACAGGAAATAACAAAAATGAAATCCTAATCCCAGTGAATCCCACGGAGCAGCTCCGAATTTATATCGATTGTGGTGCGGTGTGGCTTCACTCTGGGGATTCACCTCACTGTTTTCCCCTAAAGACTTCCCAAAGTCTTTCCCAAGAGTGGGAGTGCTGCTGCTCTCAGCTCTGCCCATTGGGCCTCTAAACATTTGAAGTGCTAAAAGCTACAAAGTCTCCCATAAAATATGATGGGTATCCAGCTCAGATTTCTAGCCTCAGATTTTCAAGTGTTTTGGATACATCTCATCAAACAAAGGCTCTGAAAAGCAACTTCATATTGTTTCCCATGAAGGCAGGATGCAGTTTTGGATCTGAATTAGACACAAGTTGTTCACTGTCAGGCCAGCACGTCCATTTCTCACATTCCTGGGGATCTGCACCTTTGTATAGACAAGATCAGAAGCTGGTGTATCCCTGCTGGAATCCATTCCCATCTAGAACAGAGCAGCTCTTTAACACAGCCTGCTTTATGAGGATGCATTCAAGCAAAATGTCATGGAAAAACAATTTGCTCCCTGCAAAACAACTGCTTATCTCGGACAGATCAAATCAGAAATGAAATCAGAGGAACCTGATCAGAAAAGAGGTGATGTGGGAAGTCCTGGAAGAGGAAGGGTTAGTGGTAGATAGGGATGTGGTAGGGCATGTAAGCTTCCAAATGCACTTTTAGATCCCAAAATAGTATGTTTAAAACATCAAAAGGATAATGCAAGTATCCAGACTGGAGAAGAAAATAAATATATGCAAGTTTAAAGTATATATATAAATATTTTTCTTGCATACCCTGAGCCATTCATGAATTCGCACACACATCTCCTGAGGTGTAAAAAACTACATAAACTGTGAAATATATATATTTTCCACACTTTTTGTAGCACTAATTTGACATGTTATATTATATTTAGGCCCCATCCCATCTTTAACTTGATTTGGTACCTCTTTTCTGTCCATGCCTGTGTAGCTCAGCATTGTTTAAGAACCAGGTCTCAGACCTGGCGGCTGTGGGACCGTGCAGAGGTGAAAAGCAAAGTGACAGGAAGCAGATGTTTAAGTTCAGCAGTATTAGCAAAGCTCCTAAAGTCTGAGGATAAGTGTGTGCTTAAAACCCGTCGAGGTGCATCAGATGGAGGCCCAGAGCTGAAGTAAAGCAGATGTTTTGGGGAGCAGGAATGGACGGCTGCTGATGCCACAGCACAAGAATTAAGCATATGTGTAGCGAGAGCAGGCTCGTCGCCTGTGCCTAGGAAGGTTTCTAGTAGGATGTGTGGTTATTTGTTTTCCTGTATTTTTCTTTCATACACAAATATTGCAAGCTGGAAATCCAAAGCGAATATCATTAGTCTCATTTTCTAATCAAGTGCTTATCAGTAAGGGCAGACTGGCTCTGCCCATCCTGTGTTAATTCCTTTCCCCCTGCTTTTTTCTCCTCACCGAGGAGTCCAAGGGTTAAGCCATCCCAACATGCCTCACTCTCAATTTATAAACCAGAAAATCTTCCATAAATCAAAAGTTACAAACAGACTTTGTAATGTCATAACTCTTGTGACGGCTCTGCCTTTGATTGATTCCTATACATACATTCTGTCTGATTACCATAATGTGTTCTTGTGGGACAATTCGAGCAGGGGAGAGGGAAGGCGCAAGGAAAGAAGTAAATAACAAATGGTCCTGACTCCTCCTCATCGAGAGTGATTTCAGTCCAATGTTCCATCATATCAACTGGGAAAGAGAGTCTTAGGGTTTAGGCAATCAATTACAGATATGTGTAGAGGCAGACACAATCATTTCCCTGATTGTCACCAGTCTGGAGCAGTGACACAGGGAAGTGATCCATCAGTCTATTTCCAGTGACAATCAGAGAAAGATGGCAGACACTTGGACACTCACAGGCCCCTGGATTGGCTGGCTGGTGAGATTGAAAAATAGCTGTATTTCAAACATAGCTAAACCTTTAAATACCTCTGGAGGAAGATTTCAGACATTCCTAGAAAACATTTAGAGCTATTACAGGAGTCGCTCCCATTACAGTGGGTGGTGAGGAGAGTAAACCTGCCTTGAAGTGCATTAGAATAGATAGAGTGAAGTTACCATGGTTCAGTCAGGAATATCAAAGTCCTTTCTAATTTGCTAGCTTTGCTTTTCCTCTGCTTTAATGCTGTGTTTTTAATAGGGAATCTAATTTTTTTTAAACAAAGAACAGAAAATTAGCTCATCTTTGATCAGATATTTAGCATTAGATTTTAGAGGGCATTTGTTCTGTTGCTTAATGCTGCTTTTTCCTCAGTGTACAGGGTTTATTTTACATTAAAAATCACCAGCAAGGTGCAAAGTGTGGTCAGTTCAGCAACTCGAGAAATGCCCTCTTCTGATAACTTTTAAAGACATTGTCAGAGCCCTACAGAAAAACAACCCACACACTCACTGGGTCTTTAGTAACCAGCTGGTTTCAGACTTAATGTATTTATTGGCTTCTTCTCATAGCAAAATTCTTTTAAATAAAGAGAATCCACACATTGATGGTTTGAAACAGAAGCCCCAGAGCAGCGTCCCACAAGCTGTGGAGGGCTGGCTGCAAGCTTGGGACGATGGAGAGGCAGCAGCTGTTGACATCCAAGTGTTGGATGAGTAATTTTCTGGAGTTATGAACTTCCCAGGCGCATCTCTCACCACTCCTCCCCTCACAGCCCTTCACTGGATAACTGAGAATCCAAACTTAGCCCTGCAGGCAGAGCAGCTGAGCCTGTGGGGACTGTGCAGGGATGTGACCTCCTCCTCCTTATCCTGATCTGTGCCCTCACCTCCTTCCCGAGTCCTCGCTAGCGTTGGGTGTTAAGGCTGAACTTTGAAGGCGGAGATGCTGTGCTTAGGCTGGGGGAAGGTGAATCCCCCCTGAAGGCACAGGTAAATTAATTCAGGGAAAATCCTGCCCCGTGGCCTGGCACATCCCTGGGAGGTGGTGAAATGGGAGCTCTGCCAATGGGAGTGAGGTGGTGCTGGGGGAGGAAGAAGCTGCCCCTGAGGCAGCTGGAGTTGGTTTTTATGCTGTACCCCTACAGAGGACACATTTTTGGCAGCCCGGGGAAGGAGAGAGGCTTAAGGAGTGTTTGGTCCTCCCACTCTTAAGCTTCTGTGGGAGGAGGAGATGCTCCCACAGGGCTTTCATTAAAGGAGCCTCTTTCATCTCTCTGATGGATCATGGTGGCACCCAGCACTTCCCTTGATGCTTCTGCTGTTCCCACAATTTACACCCAGCTCCCCAGCAGGGAAGGGAGCCAGTCCTGACCTATGTCAGGACACCCTCACCTCTCTCCTCCGTGGACAGAGCTCAGTATTTAGGATATTTATCATTGTCCTGAGAGCTGTGTCTTGTCCTCAAGCACTTCAAACACATGGAAGCACAACATTTTGGTGGCTTTTCAGGTGGAAAAGGCAAGAAAACAAAATCTGGGAGCTCACACTAAAATGTACCCAAGCCTCCTCTCTAGGACATCACTGACAAACTTCTCGGATAACATTAGTCTGATGGCAAAATGTATAAAATAGAATTTATTAATAATTCATAGAGAGCTTTGATATCTTATCTATTGCTCTTCTCTTGTAATGATTTTTAATGTCATCATGGTTTTTAATTTTGCATGAAACCCATCGTCGTCTGTTTTCATTTGTTTGGTAAACCTTGTCTGTTTTATTAAGAAAATCCCGAGGCTTCTGCTGGTATTTCTGCAACAGTAAGAATAAAGAAATATTAATAGTGATTTGTTTCTAGCTCAATGCAACATTAATTTCAGCACTATATTATGAGGATTTTATTTTTTATAATTTCTCAACCTAGGGAAATATACTTCCCATTCCCAAAATCCAGTAATCCAAACGATGAGTGAAAAATCCTCAGTGTCCTAAGATCTTGTACAAACCTTACCTTACCTTTTATTTACTGTGTATGCTCCTGCAAGCCAATAGGAACCATAACTCCATTTAGATAATAATAATCAAATTATCCAAACCTGGGAGAACATGCTTTATAGATTTTGGTCTAAATTTAATATAAAAATGCAGTAGTCCTTGTTTGGAAGAGTTTATTAAGGGTTAGCAAAGAAAAAGCTTTTTCAATAGTCTATAACTCTCTAATGGCCTTTTTCAAATAAAATGGGAAAGAATTTGCAAAGAAACCTATATCAGTGAGCTGCAATTGTAACATTACAGTACAGGTCTATAAATCTTGACATGTTCAGAAGATTGCCTAAACCAGCAATACAATCTGTCCAAACCTCATTGTCTCCACGACCAGCCAGACTCATTTTAAGAAATGTATGTGGTCTTCAACCTAATTTTATCACCTTCATTTGTAAACTAGTCAATCAATCAAAGCATCCTGTGAGTCTAAATAGAAAAAGGAGTGCATTTTCATGCATTTCCAGACAGCACAGTCAAAAATTAATCTCCACTTGATCAGACATTCCTTGCCCTCATCTCAATAGACCATCATTAGGGTCAGCAATGTATATTAAAAATAGAGTTGCAGGGAACTGTGTGCTGGGGATTCTTTGCAAGGTACCTACAGCCAGATCTGTGAGCTCAGGGCTCCCTGGGAGACAAGGCTGGGCTCACCCAGCAAAGAGCAGCCTCAAAATAAAGTTAGAAATGGGGAAAGGAGAGCTAAGTAAGAATTCTTATGCTCCACCAGGTGTTTTTTGCGCCCTGAGCACAGGGAGTAACAGCTTGATAGGATGAAAAGTGGGATTTCAGAGACCTCATCTCATGATCCCTCTCCTGTTCAATACCTGTAGACATTATTCTTAAATATTTTCCCACTCACGTGTGTATTCGTGTGAGATGAGCCTGGGGCTGGGCAGGTTTGTGCTGGGGAGATGGGCAGTGGGTATGCACCGTGCCCCAAAGCCATAATTCCTGCTCTTCCACACTGGAATTCGTGGCCTTTGTTACTGGGCAGTTTTGGTGCGGTGCTGTCCCATGGCTGTACCAAGGCAGGTTGGGGCTGACCCCTCCTCTCCCTCCCAGCTGCTTTTCTCTCCTCAGGCAACACCAAGAGACCAATGAATGCTGTAATGGGATTTCCAGTTGGTGCTGGAGTTCCATTAAACAGCAAAACCACCAAACTGCCCATGGGGACGTCTCTGAACAGCCCCAGGAGCCTGCTCTGGCTGAGCTGGGGCTGTTGGGGTGGAACAGGCAAGGGAAATATTCCCCAAAAGTGGTAGAGCTGTGCCAGGGAAAGCAGCAAACTGGCGTGGGCAGTGTAGGAGGGCACAGCACATCTTTGGTTTGTTTTGGAGCATAAAAAAATATTCCAGAATGGAAGCTTTGGTACCTGATGTCCTCTTTCTACCTTCCAATCCTGGTTTTCTCTGGCTGCCTTCCCCTGCAGCTGTCCCTGGACAAAACAATACTTAAGGATATTGAGCAGCAAGGATGTGGCAGGCAGGGGTGATTGCCTTTCCTGTGCTCTTCTAAGCGAAGGTGAAAGGGTTTGTTGGTCTTAAGTTGAAGTTTCTGAGTGGGAGCTGAACTGCAGCAGCAGTTCCAGTTCCTCAAATGAGGAAGAGTTGTTTTCTTGCCCTGGTGAAATGGTTCAGCCCCATGGCAGTTGGGGTTTTTCTCTAGTTACTGACTTGCAGCACAAAACCCATCTCCAAACACATCTCAAAGAATGGTAGTGGTAGAGATGGTGTCATTACAGCAGCAATGGCGCCACTGACCAGAAGAATGAATTCTTTATCTGAGTAAAGAGTCCCTTTTTTCCCTGGTGAACCTTCTGAGATGTTTAAACATCCAACCAGAATAGGTCAGGAGCTACCTTCAAGGTGGCAAGAGAAATCTCTGCTCTCACCCTTCCCTCCTCTGTGGTGTGTCCCACTGAGCGAATGTTGCTTCAGGATGGAGTCACTTCATTCCTGCTCAGGTCCTTGGCTCCCTCTGAGAAATGAGGTTGGGACAGACCCACAGCCCTGTCCTGAAGGGCACTGTGCAGTGCTGTCAGTGGGAAGACACAAAGCAAGTCCAGGTGAAAGCTGGGCTGCATTTAGCCATCTGATGAGTTCAGGCTGCAGAAATGGTGCTTTATTCTTGAATTTTTTTCTTGGAATATGCAAGAGGATTTCAGGGAATCGATGATATCCTCTACTTATATTTTGGAAGAGAAAGGTTTTATTTATATTCGAGTGGCTCTGCCACAGCCTGCAGAACCCTATGAAGTGGCAGGGGAGCCATTTCCCCAGAGGTTTTTCCTCCTGTAACTAAAGCCAGAGCACAGGAGGTGTTAATCCTCTGGGGCCAGAGCCCTGGGCTGCTGCTGGGCTCTCTCAGCTCAGTGACGAGGAGCTGCCTGCGAGGTGGCTGCGGTGGGGGATCAGGCTGATGACTGGGGAGCCTTGGCCATCTGCCTCTCGTTGGCTGCTGCCAGTGACAACCTTGGAGTCAGGGATGGGACGAGGCAGCGCAGACACCGTGTGGGGCCTTTTCCCCAGGTAACACCACACTGGGGAACTCCAGGGGGGTTAAACAGCTGTTTCTGATTTACACCAGCCCGTGGGAGTTCTGTAGCAAAGGCTGAGCAGGACAGGAGGTTTCCCACACAGCGCCATGGCCACGTGGCGCTGGACATGGTGGATCGAGGAGGAGCTGCAAGAGAGACCCTGACGTGGAGAGCCTGAAATGAAGATCTCCCCAAAGCTTGGGAATTCAGAAAAAAAATTACCTGATGCTTTCGAGGCTTTTTAGTCTATAACCCCTGACCATCAGGCTTGGCAAGAACAAACCACTGAATTTCCAGGGAATATTCTTTAGAGCCGATTCCTCCTCTTTTCAAGTGTTTTTTCCACAAGGGGTCATTGCAGAGCAGAGCAAGGATGACTTAAAAACGAGGTGATTCTTTCCTTTTCTAAAGTGAAGTAGACATTTAGATGCAATTATTTTAACTGGAAGTGTTAACAGCATTAATTTGTAGCTGAAAAACACCACAATGCCATAATTATTATAATAATTATTTGATTGGTGTTCGTGTCAACTCCATTTAGACTGAGCAATGTTTTAGTTTAACTACATTTAACAAAATAGAGCCAGTCCAGTGGGGAGAAATATGGAGATCTGCCTCTGAGTATAACGAAGAATTTAAAAATAAGTGTAGATTTCTGTATGGTAATTGGGATAAAAGGAGAAGACTGAAGAGGAGATGTTTCTGAACTGACATTAAATCCAGCCCTGGAACATCTACAGAGAAGATCAGAAGCAATTCTCAACCATCAAACCACTGTTGACTCCCAGATAACTGCCTGATCTTCTGTTTCTTTTCTCTTTCCTTTTGTTTGGCAAATAAAGCCTTTTCAATAATTCAGGCAAGTGGCTTGATAAATACAAATAATTGAGCAGATTAAGCTTAAAATAAAAACATATTTCATCATATGTAACTTAAAAAGTAATCATATAATTAATGGGTGAAAAACAGAGAGAAAGATTGCCAGAGATTAAGATTAAGCCCTGCAGAAGAGAATGTTCTAACTAGAAATTGGTTTAATTAATAGCACATTTTACATAATGATTACAGTGTAATTGCGCTGACTAGCAGAGTGTCATTAAATATATCCATGCTCCTTTACAACACCCTAAGGCTAAAAATAATGAGTTACATCGAAAATCACTATGCAACAGGTTCATAAATAACATTTAAGCCTATACAAGGCGAATACTTATAAATAATAAATATTTGCCTTTTGTAATTGAAGAAAAAATGACAGCCTTCTTTTTCTACTACCCTGTAGATTGTCATGTTATAATGCTGAAAAGATTTTTTCCCCTTGCGTTCTCTAGAAAGTCTTGAATAATTTATTCAAATGCTAATATTCCACATAGTCTGACTTTGAGGAACAAATATTCCTACATAAAGAATAAATGCCAAGTTGCTTATTACCAGCTTGGTTTTACTTTGCATGGTGCAGTCCCCAAAAAACTCTCACACTCTATTACACATGTCAAATGAAGTTAGCGGCCAGATTTCCTGCCAGAAGAGTTACATCCTTTTTTTTTATTATTTAAAAATTACCCCTTCTCCCAAAATGTTCATCAGGCTCAGAGCTGTTATGCAGCAACAGCTGCTCCTCAGCTCCAAAAAGGACGACATCATAAAGCTGATAACTTTTTAATCTGGAGCTTTTCTCTGGTGCATCAGGAGGATCCAATAAAACCAGGTTGGATTTCATGTCAGCCATGGGCTGACATTTGAAAGCCCCCCAAATGGGTAGAGCTCAGTTACCGAGGCAGCCATGGCAAAATAAATGTCTCCAATGGCAAAATAAAGCAGGAAGAAACCTCCACTGGGGACATGGGAACGTTCTGGAGCTCCAGCCTTGCCACTCCAGCCACGCCAGTGTCATCCCAAGGCAGGACTTGGGGGGCATCTTCTTCTCCAGGGGAGGAATTGGGGTAATAACTCAGCTCTTAGGGGAAAAACAAAACCTCTTGGAGCCCAGAGGTTTTCCAAGCTCTGTGGGTGAACATCCAGACCCACAGAGCTGAATTTTGGTCTCAAACGGATCAATAATGGGAATAAAAATGAATAAATGTCACCTGAGTGGAACCTAAGTGGGATGAACACTGGAACCACAAGGCTTGGGGCACCCAAATGGCTTCAGTGCAGGAGCAGCTGTTCACACTTCTTAATGGTAATGAGACTTTTTTTTGGTATTCTCATCCTTCTTAATAATAAAAGTAGGTTTTGTAGCATTAAAACCAGAAAATTCATATTGCCTGAGAACTAATGAAACAATGCAAGCACCTCGAGTGAAAAACCAGCAGGAAGAAAACACGGTGTTTGTTGGCAACAAAACATCCTCCAGGTGAGGGCAGGAGTCTGCTAATGCATGGGAAGGATTCTCTGCTCTTGGATGACACAAAATCCAGCTGTCCGTAGCCATCTATGTTGTTTTTCTCTATCACCAAAATGAACACCTGTAAAATTTCCTGGTCCCAGTCAGACATTTTCCCCCCTTTTATTGAAGCAGGAATGATACACCTTCCTGTCCACAGGAAAAAGACTCCTTTCTTATCCTAAACGCTGTGCAGAAGGTGGAACTCTAAGTGTTTTTGGAGAGTGTGGTGAAGAAAAACAATGTTAATTTGAATGGGATTTCCGTGGTGGCAGGGTAGATCAGTAGGAACATATCCTGATTTTCTGTAGGAAGCTGCATTTACATCACTGTTGACTGTCTTTTCTTTATTTCTCATCATTTTTACAGCTTGCAATGTCCCATGGGGAACTCCAGAGCCCACAGAAAGTGCAAAAAAGCAGGAATGGACTTTCAGTGGGAATCTGGGATGATGGGGCTGGAGAAAAACTCCTTCCATATCACACCAGGAATGCCTTGGTCACATCACTCAGCCCTGCTGGGAGCTCTGGGAGGTGAGAAATGTCACTAACGCAGGTATGATCTTTAAAATTACTAGGGTAAATTAATTAAGGTATTAAAAGAGAGAATTAAGGCATAAACTATTTAATTCTAATAAAAAAGAGTTTATTTGGATCCCAATCCAGAGCCAGTGGATATTGGAAGTTCTATACAGGCAAATCTTTTTATTGTTATTATTATAGAAAAAAAAATACCAGGGATGTTTTTTGCCACAGAAAAAGGAATAAAACTCCTGGAGATTTAAAAAGTTTCAATTTGCTTAGCTGCAGTTAAGACAAAATACATCCCCCAAAGTACAAAAGGGCAGAATTTCATGCAAGAGGAAAGGTTAAGAAAGATGAAGAAAGAATCTCTTCCCCTGTTTATTCACTGCTGCTGGGCAATAATATAATTTTCAGTCTCACGTCTCTATTTCAGACCACATATGGCAGTAATATTGGATGTTCACCATCACAGCTTAACCATGACTAAACAGGTTGATGAATGTCATGCATCTTATCATCATGCATGCATATTTTTAAATATAATTCACTTTTGATCTGCACCCTTGTGCAGTGGTGAATGAAAACAGTTAAGATTTCTTCCACTGTCTGCCTTTAAATGTATTAAACAGCCCTGCTGTCAATAGATTATATTCTTGTACAATGATAATAGCCAAAAAAACTAAGAGGCCTTGTCAGGAATTGCAGTTGTCACAGTTTGATGCAAATGATTTTACTTGGTGTTCATCTGCTGCACAATCATCTCATAATCTGGATATACATCACAGCATGACATGTAAATTTCCTGCTACTCTGCTTTCATTTCCAGAGGCAGCAATCAAATGAAAACCATTCAACCTCACCAAAATGTATAAATAATTTTCATTCAAACATATTAACAGTCAAAATATGAGAATTTATCACAGAGCACTACGCCTTTTAAGAAGCAATAAAGACTTTACTTTTTAAGCATATTTCTACTTAGAAAAGTAATATGAACAGTAACTTGTGGTTTTGAAAGAGGATTTAAAAGTGCACACATAGCACCAAATCTTCAAACTTAAGTGTGTTGGTGCTGCTTTGCTCCACATATTTCTTGGGAAAAATTAGCCTAGAAGAGGGTTGGGAAAGGGGGAATAAGGGATAATATTCAAATGACTCCTTTCCCTTCAGATTTGCCCCATAAAATACATATGAGTATTAAATACAAAGAACAGAAAATATAACGCCGTGTCACAGAATCTGGTGATACAGCAATGAAGACTTCCTGTATCTTATTTATTCATTCATTTATACCCCAGGTAAGGTTTTAATTTAGTTGAATTTAAGGATTTTTTTAATCCATCTTTT
Source organism: Coloeus monedula (assembly GCF_965178545.1). Taxonomy (NCBI): domain Eukaryota; kingdom Metazoa; phylum Chordata; class Aves; order Passeriformes; family Corvidae; genus Coloeus; species Coloeus monedula. The sequence continues at coordinate 29,935,548 of NC_138789.1, read as the reverse complement.
TTTAAAAGGGCTGTTACAAGCATGAACACCCCCAAAAAGACCAGTTTTGAAATGCATCCAGTGAAATTCAGAAATACCAAACAAGGGTCAGGTTGAACTCCAGTTCCACCAGTGCCAGCTGTCAAATTTCTCCTTCCTGATCTCTTTTTGGTCTGGTGGGAGCTGCCCCTGCCCATGGCAGGGGGTTGGAATGAGATGATCTTCAAGGTCCCTTCCTACCCAAAGCATTTTGGGATTCTGGGCTGGAAGTAACAACTGGAAAAGGGAAATATTTACCCCTGACTGCCTGTGGGCTGTGGGGAGAGGGAGGTCTGGGAGCGTTTTCCAGCTGCAGTGCCAGTGGGGAGTGGTGCTGGTGGTTACTGGGAGCACTGGGGCACACAGGGTGCTTTGTGTGAAATATAGGTAAAATCAGCCTCCACTTACTGCTGAAATTGCTTTTTTGGGTGATTTGCCCTCCTTCCCAAGCCACCCTTCCCTGTCACTGTGACACCCTGGGGAGTCACTGAGCTCCCTGGAGTCCATCACCTGCCAGGCTCCAGGAGAACAATCCCCAGCCAAGCCAAGGAATGCAGGAACAAAGGACAGTTTGCAGTTCTTATTAATGGTGGTGCTGAAAAAAATTGCTGTCTCCCTAGAAATTGGGTGCTTCTTTTGAGAAACAGGTAAAAACTGCTAAGATGACAGTTTTCCCCATTTTTCCAGTGAGTGTGTCTGAGGAAGTAGAAGTGCAATAACCTGGGGTACAGCAGGCTCAGCCATTTGAAATAAAACTTTGCAGTACTAATGTTTTTGTAACTGCTTTCATATTGTAATGATATTTTTCCAAGCACTGGTTTTATTTGATCTTAAATACCTTTTTGGGAAAGTCCAGTGAGCTGACTCTAATAAAATCATGCTATTGAAAAAAGGTTTAAGTGGAATGTTCAGAATAAATTACAAAACTGCATGCAAGAATACCAGCTAGTGCTGCAATAAAAATCTGGAAATGAGGATTCTTGCAATATATTTTAAAGAAGTAGTATACTTTTTTTTTTGTTCATTTTTTTCACAGAATGTTTCATAATAGAAAGCCTTTGCTACATGAGAGAGGGTGAATGAATAACGAATGAATAAACTGCCAAAGAAATTGCACTTAAAAAAAAAAACTTCACTTTTTTTTTTCCTGGAGCATATATTTCATATCGTTTTCAATAACTTTTAGAAGATAATAGGAAAAGTAATTCTCTTCCATTTTGCTGTACCAAAATACTTGAATTACATCATACTTAGACTGTCAGACTTCACTCTCTCTCTCACACACACACATTCAGATCCTTTGTATCAGGAGCTGATATCCGGAAAATAAGAGCTGTTTTTAATCCATGTTCTGGCAAGTCCTGAGTCCAGAGTAAAGGGATTCCAGAATTTAACCAAGGCTTTTCATGGGCTTCCGCTCTCCTGTGGATCCAACAGTCAAATTCCTCTGGCTGAACACAACTCTAGGAGTGGGATAGAAAGGACTCCTACACAACACCATTTTCTGTCTGACTTCTCCCAGGGATCGCCAGAGAATTCCAGCTGTGACACATCTGTGTTTGGAATGGCACAGCCTCAACCACAAGCAAACCTAGGGCTGGTGGGGAGGTGGGTCCCAGTGCAGTGAGGTTTGGATCCAGCTAGGGGAGCAAAAATGTGACAAAATCCTGACACACCTGGGTGAGCACCCTCAGAACCCACAGACGTCCTCTCAGGTGCTCGACCTCTGGCTGGGTTTGTGTCAAGGCTTGTCAGGGCTGTCCACGTGCCACGTTTGAGCTGCTCAGGGGCAGGGGGACAGCCCTGCAGCCCTGCCAACCCCTCCAGCCTGGGGGCACATCCTGCAGACAGCTCATCTTGCCCAGCACTGCCCTGATGGAGTGGAGTGTCAGCTGTGGCAGGGAGATTTAAGGAGAGTTCTGCTGGAGGATGGGGATGCAGGTGACAGCATGACAGGCTGCAGAGAGGGATATGAGCTTAAATATTAATTCATGGCAGCTATAGTGCCAGGCCTGGTCTGTTCTGTGCCTCTTTAAGAACTTTACATGAACAAGTTTCCTGTTCCTCCACTTAGACTCTCTGCTGGATCCATGTAGAGGATGTCAAGCGATGAGGAAAGGAGGAGCCAGGCAAAGGAATCCACACAAACAACCCCTGGCTGAAGCAAAAGCTGTTGCTTGAAATGCCAGATCTCCTGGAGCAGAGGACCTGGTGTTGTCAGGGGTTGCCTGGAATCCTTCCTGTGTGTGGTCACACGTTAGGAGCAAGGAGATAAGGCCACTTACTCAGCTCTGGGGGTTTTGAGTCGTGGGCTGCCCATCAGCCCAGGCTTCAGGCAGAAATCTGAAAAGAATCTTCTCCGAATGTTTTAATTGCCACTCAATCTGAGGCCTGTTCAAGGCTGCTGAGCTGTCCTGTATCTCAGTGCCTTCATCAAAAACTTAAATCCTCTTTGTTCTTGATGACTTTGTGCAACCTGCTCAAGCATCTCCCAGCAAATGCAGGGAGAAAGGAATAAACCAGACCAAGATTCCTTCCTTTGCCTTATCTTCATACTTCCAGTGCATCCCTCAACCTGGACATCCACCACTTCAAACCCCACCTGTGCCATTGCTTAACGGGCCCTTTCCTCTTAATCTTCCCTAAAATCACACTCCTTGCCACACTGACCTCAGAATTTAACCTGAACCCCAGAGATTCCCTGGCCAGGGGCCTGCCTGCTGGCAGGGTGTAATGGTTAATGGGACAAAACCAGGAAAGAGGATTAAATCAAGACAAGGTGTAAGTCTTGAGTGGGAGGATGGAAACTATGGACTCAAGATGTTGTAGGATGCACTACAGTGGATACCAGGGGTAAGGTCATCAGAAGGACTTCTTGTTCTTATTTCAGGAGTTTGGCTGCCTCATTGCAGAAGTGTTTGGTCAGAACCAGATTCAATTAAAAATCAGGAACACCAGAGAGAGCATGGATTCAAAGAGAGCTGGGGGCTGGCAGTCCTGCTGGGCTCAAACATTGATGTGAGGGGTAAGAGCAGATGTGACACTGCCAAAGGAAAGTAAAATGTCTCTTGGGCTGTACAGCATCACATCCATGACTGGCCTGGTTCACATCTGGGCAGCTGTTCAGGAGCACAGACAACCAGACAGAAATGTCACCCATCACCATAACAACAGGGTCCTCATTTTGTTCTCTCACTGCACAGCTTTGTTTTCCACTGTTTAGGATTGTTGTGGCAGAGAGTGGTAATTTCTTAATTGTGTCTCCTGTCTACTCCAGGAGAAATCTGTGTGGATAAAGACAACAAAAATGCCATTTAAAGACACAACTGTAGTAACAAAAATTTGAGATTATCGGTTTGGTGCTATTTTATGTTGAGATATTTCAGTGTGGCTGAATTTGAGGCTGCAGCTCTGCTGAAGACCAGGACTTTTAGTTGCCTTCTGCCCAATTAATCCAGTAATCAATCCAGGTGAGCAAGATCTGGTATCCATGCAGAACCATTGTCAGCTTGAGTGGGATCCCTCAGCCTTCCCCACATCATTTCAGTTGCAGGATGAGGCCCCCTGGAAAAGTGTCACAGAATCATAGAGTTATTTGTGACTTGTGAGCCAATGAGACATAATAATAGTAAAAATAATATCCCAAGACTGGAGTGGTACATGCAGAAAGCAGCATTTTTATACCATTATCTGACATATCACAGATGATCAGATATAAATGCTTTCTGCATATTAATTATATTAATTATATTTATTATATTTATTATATTAATTATATTAATTATATAAATTATATTAATTATATTAATTATACTATAACTCTTGGGTGGGAAATATGCTCATGTGCACACAGTATACCAGAAGTTCATTATTAAAGTTGCATCATGAAACACACTTAAGGTTGGAAAAAGGTGTTGAAGTTTCCTGGGAGATGCTGGATCGAGTCTCTTGTGCCTCCTTCAACCCCTGTTATCTCATCCCCTCATTATGGGTTTTCCATAGGATGCCTGCCCGAGGCAATACAGAGATTTAACTTGCTCTGGAGGTGACTTGGAATTGTTTTCTTCAGGATTCTTTAGTATGCACCCTGAATAATGTTTTATTCATTTAGGGCTTTGTCTTTTCAGAAACTCTTGTGGGCTTTTTTGAGCTTTTTGTCTTAAAGAAAACAAAATGGAACCAACTTGGTGGTGTCCTTCTGAGGGCTGTGAAGCTGTGATGGCCCCTAAAAAAAGCAGAGAGAAAATAACTGTTGCAAGAGTTCAAGGCCAGTTGGAAGGAGCTTGGAACTATCTGGGGTAGAGGAAGGTGTCCCTGCCCATGGCAGGGGTGGAATGAGGTGATTTTGGAGGTCCTTCCAACCCAAACCAATCTGGGTTTCTGTGAATTGTAAGCCTCCAGGATGCACATGGCCAGTGTGTGGGCAACTTCACTCCTCTGAATATTTCCTTGCTAGAAGCAGATATCTCAGATCTGATTTCAGGATGTAGGGAAAGGTTTGTTCCCATGGAGCCGACTTTTCTGACTCAGGCAGGGCTTGAGGAAAGGGATTACAAGACACATGCAGCAGTTGTGAAATTGGTGACTCACACTATTCCCAGATTTGATCCATTTTACCCTGCTCCAGACTGTCCTTAGAGCAATCCTCAGGCTCCAGCCATCCCTCTCTCATTCCCCCATGCCAGAAAACGAAGCAGCTTCCCTTCAGCACTCAGTCCCACGGGAGAGAGGCAGGATCAGCTCCTGGAGCTCGAGGGACAATCCCTTCGCTGCTGGGTTTTTCAGCAGTCTCTGGACCTGGCGCTACCTGAAGCTTTCGGAGTAGCAACCATGGAGCATCCAAACTGGATCTACGCCCAGCGTAAGTGGAATCTTCATGAAATTTAGAGATTTAAATGCCTCCTGAGCTTCTGGAGACTGATTATTTGTTTCCAAAAGCTTGTAACTCAACCAACTTTAGATGGGCTTTTGTGGGAATGCCAGGACATATACCCTTGATCACCTCCCTGCCAAATTCCAAGTCTGCTCAAAAGGTAGGAAGAACTAGGTGATGTTAAAATCCTTCCAAGGGAAGATGGCCATTATTTTTTAAATTGGGAAATTACACTGAAAGTCTGCACAGATGGCTGAAAGTTTGAAAAGCCTTTTTTATTTTATTTTATTATGATTATTCCTAGGTCTCTGTGAGCTTGCAGAGCTTGCAAAAATCTCTCTGTGCCTCAGTCTCCCCACAGGGAAATGGGGATAAGGAAATGCATTTTGAGATGTAAGGCTGGCATGGAGCCTAGCAGTGCCAGTTATCCCAACTGTGCCTTGCTTCCATTGCTTTTGTGTGGCTCTGATTGCCTCTGTAAAATACTGTGGCACCTTGCTGGGCATCCAGGAATAGGAACTGGACAGAGCAGTGGCAGGCCGGGTGGGAATTCACCTCTCACCACATCTCATTTGTACCCCGACAAGGAAACCTCAGCCCAGAAGGCAAATAGATCAGGTTACTTCAAACCTGCAAGGTTTTGAAATCCAACCACACACGGTGACAGGAAGGGACTGACACTTCCCACAGCCCCTGGAAATCAGCTGCCTTGCACTGCCAGGTTCTGGGAATATTTGCTTCCTACCCCCTCCAACAATATTTACAGGGCTCGGTAGAAGTCCAGGCAATAACACCCTATCTTAAA
>NC_138789.1:29614852-29927352 GCF_965178545.1 Coloeus monedula | reverse complement strand
GTCTCTTGAGAGTTGGAAAAACCAGTTTGTGGAGACTGATTTAATGGCTGGAGTGTGGGGGCCCTCGGAGGTCAGTGCCAGGGAGCTGGGAAGAACCTGTGTGGGGTGGGGATACTGGGAATACCTGGCTTTGTCTGGACCCTGGTGTCACCTCATTGAAGCTCAGCCATCTCCTCACCAAAGGCAGGGTCAGGGCAGCTGGAGGCCAAGCTCATGGTCTTCCCTCTTCTCCCAAGTTCTCCTATAAGGAAGAGAATCCCAACATCAGTTTGAAGGGGCTTTTGCAAGCATTCATTTTCCCTTCAGCCATCAACTGTGTTTCACCAAAGTGTTTCCCTTAAAGTGATTAATTTAGGAAATAAAATCCAGTGGGACAGAGGATAGACCTGAGCCTCCCACAGCTCAGTGTCATTCTCAGCACCTGGGAGTTTTGTATCACGACAGGACTGTAACCTTCAACCACAGTACAATTAAAAATGGAAACTGAAGCCCTCACTGATTTGTCACATTACGTGTTGCCATAATGGGTGTTATTATCAATCATAAAATTACGTTATCCCTTCAAACAACTGATCTTTTTAAAGCTCTGCTTCCTTTTACATTGTTTTGCTTTATGGGAGTCTTTATTTCCCCATTTGACATCTTACACAGGCAAGAAAAGCTGAAATCCCTTGAAATTCAAAATGTTGAGAAGTGAATGTGAGACAGACTACTCTGTTTTCATTTCCCAAGGTGAGAGAAAACCAGAAAGGAAGTAACTTAAAGAAATGTTGCAACATATTTTAGTCTGGTAGAATTCTCACAGTTCAAGGGCTGTTGATCATAGCGGGCAAGAAAATTTGCTTTTGAAGATAATACATCTCATTTTTCACCCTGATAGTGACCACTCAGCGAGGTATAAATCTTAAATAGCCCAGCAGCATTTTCAAAGGGATGAACGTGCTGCCATTTAGGATAAACACAGACAAAAATATCCTCTGTCATATTTGGGAAACCCATTTCCCAAGCAGGCTGTTGGGGGGGATACATTTCTATTTGTGCGAGGTGGCAAACAGCCATGAGGGCTGCAATGGTGGGAAGAGGAGGGAGGGCCTGCTGGATGAGGAGCTGGGATGATCCCTGTCTGTCCAGGGATCTCTATAGGAGAGGAAATCCTGTCAGTCCCATTTTACAGATTGAAAAGTGAGATTTAGATTAAGTGTCTCGCTCAAATTCACAAAGGCAATCTTTGATACCACTTTGGGTCCTGCATCCTATTCCAGCCTCTTAATGTAACAACCCTTCCCTCCAGTTATTGCCAGTCCTTCATCCATCTGTCTGACTTTTCTGAATATTGCAGAATTACTCACTTCACAACTGAAGGGAATTCCTGGGGTTAAATGGCCCCAGCACCTTCTGCTGTTCCAACATCTAAACTAAAAAATACATCTCTTCACACTCATCAAATGTTTTGTTAGGATATTATACATTTGATCCAAGAAATGTCAGGATGCAGGGACTCTCAATGGGGGCATGCTCATCTCAGATGCAGAATTCCAGAATCTTTTGGAGTAGCGTGGTCAGGTAATGTTGTTGCAGTGTAATTTTTTTAGCAATGCAGCAATCCCTAAAATGACATTAAATCAAGAATATCCCAAGGTGGAAAAGAGAGCAAATGCTGGATGCATGACCAAGGTGTGCCTTGCTGGAAAACACACAGCTCTTCTGCTAGGAGGAAATAGGCACCACTATTCCATATTTTTCTAGATTTTTATCTATACTCAGGTCTGTTGAATCTCAAATTTCTTTTTCATTGAAGGATCAGCTTCAAAGGACACTCGAGTGAATTCAAGGTAAACATTTCTATTTTTCTTGTTGTAAAAGGAGTTGTTATGCAATCTGTTATTTTGCAGTTATTTAAATTATTTTGCCATTTAAATAATCACCAAACTATGATAATGCTTTACAGACTACTGTGAATGTAGGGCTTCCCTCTGAGGTTTACATTTCATATATGAAGTCTTGGATGAATTACACCATTCTCGTGGCATTTAAAAAAATGAAAATCAGTGAAATATCTGCTCTGAGTGTATAAAAAAGATACAGAGTAAAACATTGTTCTGCATAATTTTAAAACTAAAGAGAAAAGTGTCAGTCCAAGTATTCCAGAGCCAAAAATAAAAATAAGCAGAAATAAAGGCAGAGCTGATCAGTCTCATTTAGCTGCCTAAACTTAGTGCAATGCAAACAATAAATTAGATGCAGGGTTTAAAGGAAATTAGACATTCAGAATTCTGTTCAGTGCCAAAAACTGTGGGTTATTAGTAAAAAAACAATAACAAATTATTTCAATATAATGTAAAATATCGCCCTTAGACTCAAGGAGGAAAATACTAATAATCCACCCAGTTCACATGTTGGATAAGCAAACAAAACCCCTAATGGGACTATTTATTTTTGAACACAGATTCACACAATGTCCATATTTTTTGTGATCTCTTCAAAGGGCAGCACTGCCAGAGCAGGAGAAATGCAGGAACAAGTCACACTGCTGATATTCTTCGCTCCTTTTTTCCTTTTTTTTTTTTTTTAAAGCACCTAAATATTTTAACAAACAGCTGAGGATCCTGTGCTCAAAAAGGCAAAAAAAAAAACCCCAAAAAAAAAACCCCGAAGAAACCACAGTCAAGTCCGTACTGCTTCCAGGTTAATTTGGGTTTCTGTGGTTGGTTTCCATATTATTAAAGCCACCCATCTGATCTCTGATGGCAGCGGCGCTGCCACTGCCTGACCCAGTGTGACAATCTGCAGAGAAATCGTGGGGCTGGCGGCTCAATGGCTGTGACTTTAACAGCATTGCTCTGGGCCCGGAATCAATTCTCTCTGTTTACAGACCATTTCACAGCCCTTTACCTGCAACATCACTTGTGTCAGTCCCATAAATACTTTGGTGTATATAATGCTTGAATTAGCATAATGGTTTAGGCACAGAGCTTTAAGCACAAAGAAGGACATGTCAACATGTTCTCTTCACTTAAGCAATTAAGAGCCATTATGCTGCTTCAGTGGAAATATCATCAAGGTTAAAGACAATCCCAAACACCCCTCTAACCTTTTTATTCTAAGTCTAATAAATGAGGCATAGAAATTGAAATGTTAGTAAACAGTGCTACTTGCAAGCTCTTTTTGTATCATGTTTAATCAGAGCTCTCATTCGCCACTTGTGAAGTGCGAGGGAATGGGCATGTTCACCATGGGCACGAGTCACAGGGATTATTCAAATTATTCACCCTTTTGTGGAAGCTCACCTCTCTGCAAAGGTTTGTTTTACACCGGAAGGCAAGGCCTGGGTGCTCTGATGTGGCAGAGTAAAAAAAAAAAAAAAAAAAAAAAAAAAAAAAAAAAAAAAAATGTAGGCAAAGGCAGCAGAGACTGGGACACACAGAATAATTCTTGACAAAATCTTTCTCTCTGTGTGTATCTTAGTATACTCTGGTATTTTATTCTTTTTATGTTTACTCCAGGCTTTGTATTTTTCTCTCCATGTTACTTAGGAAAGTGACCCAGTGGAAATTTGTTCTTATAATGGCTTTATTTTTATTTTAAGATAGCAACATTCAGCCAAGCCCAAAACAGTTGCTCGTGGGTGATTCTGGTGAAATGCAGCACCAAGGAACCCAGGCACTGAATTTTCAGGGCTTGATTTCGGGGTGTGTGCTGGTTTGTTTGTTCTGAATTCATTCCTAATGCTCAGTCCCTTGATTCTGAAGGGTTTGAAAAGTCCTAGGAAAAACTGGGAGAGAAATTGAACATCTGGAGCAGAGAGAATGAGAGAAACCCTTGGTAGGGAAAGGCCCAAAGAGAGAGGACAGAACCCAACAGCACTCCAAGAACTCTGTTTACCAAACACACTCATGAGCTAAATCCTTCTTTTCCTGCAGTATTTGGAATATTTCATGTTTGGGAAACACTTGAGCTCTGTTGTAGGTTCACATAAATGTTGGAGATGATACAACTTTCTTTTATTAATGCTTTGATGAATTTTTAATTTTTTTATTAATGCTTTTATTAAATTTTTAACTAATGTTTGAGTCACTTCCCCAAATCTTGTGGAAGAAGAGAATGGGTGGGCAGTGTGGGTTGTCTGAAGGCTGTAACAATTTAGTGGCAAGCACATGTGGTGGCTAAAATCCAGGTGTTTTGGGCATCCATTGCAGCAGGTGCTCTCCAACCATTCCATGCTCCCTATTTGCTCCTCTCTCAGCTGTACAGCCTTGAGTTTTCCTGTCTGGAATCTCGCTGGACATCTTGGCTGCTAGAGGCTACACTGCTGAGTGCTCACAGGACTTGTAGTGGCAGCTCCTTCCTGTTCCCCTCAGGAAAGGGACAATGATCCCGAACCACCCATCGGGCCTGTGCTTGGCATTCCCAGTGGCCACCACACTTTGCAGAGTGTCCTCTCCAGTCTTAGAGATTTCCCCCCCCTTTTTTTTAAAGCATATAACTTTTATAAACTTTGAAGAGGTCAGTTTGAATCACTGATTTCATGTTCCGAGAACCTCACCGTTCCCCAGGCCTTGCTGAATTTTTGTTTGGATCATCTCATCCCTCCTGCACCTCAACTGCTGCCACTCTGGGCTGTGGTATGGCAGCAGCTGGAAATGGCTGTTTCACTCCAGCAGAGATTTGAACAAATCTCACCTTCGTTTCAATATCGCAGCTTGAGCTGCAGACGCAGAAGCCTGGTGGGAGGGAATTGCCTCCTTATTTCTTGCTCCCCACCTCAGGAGCACCCTGAGAATGCCAAATCACAGCAGAGGCTTCCTCAGAACCAGGCAGAGCTGCAATTAAGTTTGGTCCCTTTTAAGAACACCCAGCTATGGTAACGTTGAGCCATTTTGTTCTGCCCTCGATCAGCTTCCAAAGGAAGCACAAATTGCAGAGGTTGCAGTTTAAAACCTGACAATAATAAGCAAACATTTACAGCCTGATTTGATCTGCTCTCACCCTGCTGCAGTAGCTTCATTTGAAGGTTGGTTTGAGATCCAGGGCAATGCCTGGATGCTGAGAACTTGATTTTGCTCTTCTCACAAGTCCCGTGCTCTGCAATCCCTCCTGGATGTCAGAGGCTGCTTGGCAGCTTCTCTTGGCTGCCCATGAGTGTCCTCCCCATTCCTCAGGTGAGGGAATCACCGAGCGTGGCCAGGCTGTGCTGAGGCATCAGTGGTGCTCAACCATCTGTGATTCATAAATCAGTGGGTGGATAAAAAGCTGCAGATTCCTCATTCCAGGTGTACAGGAGCAGCAGCATTTCTGTTCCATGTCCAGCTCTCCCGAGGCAAGTCGTGTTCCTTCCCATAAAGCGACGTTCCAAGGGTTGCTCCCCTGTTTCCTGAAGAAACCAGGCTGGAGGATAAGCATTTGGTGGACTTTGGAGCTTGGATGGGAAAACTCTGCAGAGATGAATCCTAGGGAAGGGACACCGTGCCCTCAGGACATGAGGCAGTACCTCAGGCACTCATTCCCTGCTTCCTACAGCACCTTCCAAACCCACAGATCCTTAAGAGTCCCTTCCCTCCTCTATGTTTAGAGCTACACAGATTGTTTTTGGTATACAGCAACACTTCAGCACCTTTTGAGCATCTCAAAGCAGATATTAATTAAGCTCCCAAGCACCTGCGGGAAGGGAGTAAACAGCCCAATTGCCACTTTATGGCAAGGAAATGACTGGCCAAGGTCATCCACCCAGGCACAGGCGGGAATAGCATGCAGGCCATAAAACAAGAATTACACAGCTGCATTTCCTCCAAAGAAAGATGCCCCAAAATAAGAGCTCACCTGAACTTTTATTCAGATTTGGGGGGAAAAAATGTGCAAAGGCATTCATAAGTATTTTCCCACTATACCACAAAGTCTCTGTTGCATTTCCCAGCCCTGGATCTGATCGCTCTCACTGCAGCTCAGACAGGAGCTGTGCTTGAGGAATGAATGCAGGAGATGCTGTATTCCTGGGAGGAGGCTGTGATAGGTAATTTTATTTTATTCTTTCAGCCTGATTTCCTAAGCATTTGAACACACGCAGATAATGATAATTCTGATGTGCTTTCTGTAGCAGAGCATCAGCCTCATTTACCTCTTCCCTTTGCTAGGACCAAAACTCCTTGGTAGAAATAAGAACCAGAGCAACTTCTGCAGCACTGTGGGAGCTGTTTCCTCTCTTGCCTCGGGCTGGGAGCAGCTCAGTGGTTACTTTGCAGGGTTGTTCTCAGCAGTGAAAATTGAGAAGGAGAAACAGAATCCAGAAAACATTTTGAAAAACTCAGCAGCTTGACATGTACTTGTTAGAGCTTTATAACAGCAGTTGTGACTGAGATCAACTCTTCACCTCCCTGAGCCTAAATACCTGCTCTAAATTCATCTCTTCACCTTCCCTTAATAACCTGCTGTAGGTTCATCTCCTCTTCATCTCCTCCAGCCTAAATTCCTGCTGCAGATTCACCGCCTTCTGTTGACAGTGTGGGACCCCCCACAAGAAGGCATCCCACCCAGAAAGAGAGAGCAGGCAGAGCCAGCACCATCCTCATTATTTTATCTCTCTCATTTGTCATTCCAACAGCCCTGTCCACTCTCACCCTATAAAAGAAATTATAATTGAAATCATGCTCATGTGTTTTGAGGCAAGAGCGACTCTGTGATCATTTAGCTTTATCCAGGCTGTAACAAAAGCTGCCACAGATGCTTGTTCCACTTATTTTTCTGCACAAAGAAATAAAGCACAGTTGCACAAATGACATGTATGTCAATCTTTAGGTCACAATGCTTCCTGCAGTTGGATCCCAAGTAGGAGACATCAAGCTAAAGGCATTTAAGAATTAACAGTCTGTACCCGAGACAGGAAATGGAGTTTATAAAACAGGTGGATGAAGACCAGTATTCACTTGCATCACATTAAAGCAAATCCATTTATATTTTATTTCCTATATACTGACTTGAATGTGCATTTTTACCATAATCAGGCTCTGCAGCTCATGGAGGATATGGGATATTTGCAGCTGGATTGCTTCGGCCTGGTAGAACTTCACGGCCAGGTTGGGCAGGGCTTGGAGCAACCTGGGATAGTGGAAGGTCCCTGCCCATGGCAGGGGCTGGGATGAGATGAGCTTTGAGGTCCCTCCCAACCCAGAGCAGTCTAGAGTTCTGTGACCTTCCATGTGATAAACAATCCATCACCGGAGAAGAGGGAGACACTGCCCAGAAAATTCCATAGGGATCCTCAACTCCACCAGCCGAGGGTTTGGCTTTTCCACCCCGAATCCACGTGGAGGTCACAGGATTCTTTTGCAATGCTGTAAGTTGTGCTTAAACCCAGGGAAAAGTTAGCACCTGGTGCTTCAGGCAGCCCCAGCTCTCCAGATTTTTGTACAAGTGCTCACTTCCCTGAGCATTGCTGTCCTGGGTGCATATTAACCATGATTGAAACAACGCCCATTGGAAGTCTTAAAACCTTAACCACCAGTTTTACTTCTAAAATAAAGTAAACTGCCAAAAGTTCTGATAAAAGTGACAATTTATATTTTTAAGTAGTAGATCCGGAATTTTCCTATAGCTGTAGACAAAGGAATTCTTACCCAGATAAGTATAAGAGCACCAATAAATTTGAGGTAGCTTATGCAAGTTAGGCACTAATGAATGTCATCTTCTGTTTTGTCATGAAAAAAGATCTTTCTGCTGCTAAAGGAGACTGATTTAGATTATGAATAGCTGTAGTGATTTGCAAAAATGGCTCCAGAGAGATAGACTGAGATTCCATATACTCATGGCACTTGAGGTTTCTGCCCTTTTTGTTGAAAATTAATTTGTCCTGTGGGTTATTGGATTCTAGCTCAGCCAATGTATATTGCTCAGTCATCACAAATTTACTTAAAATTTAGTGTAGCTGAAGTTCATTCAACAAGACAAAAGTCCACAGTTGAAAGCTTCTAAAAATCTTTTTAAAAAACTGGCTGGCGGTGTAATTGAAAGCGCTGGGATGAAGGAGATTTACAGAATGTTTTGCAGGTATCAATATCTGGTTTATTATATCAGAGAGACTCTTCAGTTTCCTCTCTGGATGGTGAAAACGAAAGGATGGTTACTGTCCCCTTGGTAGGTTTGTCCCATCCTCAAACCCCAAACCTACGCTCCTAAAATGAGAAGTGCCTGGTAACATTTTCTACAGCTTCCTCCACTATTTCTTTAATTTGACACATACTCTTTTCTATGGAATAGAGAAAGAAACTCAGACTATAAAATGTCAAATGCTTCCTCTTACATATAATTTCTTTTTTTTCCCTTTCATTTCCTTTCTTTTCCCCCTCTCTTTTCTTTGTTTGCCTTTGATGTATGAGCAGAAATTTTGTTCGTGTTCTTGGAATCCCCATCTGAGTTTTCACTTCTTAGCTTAAACATTGCCTTTGCTTGTAAATTTGATGTCCCAAAGACAAATAGGTTCAGGTTAAAAAAAAAAAATCTAATTCTGTTCAAATCAGCAAGCTTCTTGTTTGAATTAAAAGGCTGTAACTAATTTGATTGATAGGTCCAAGTCCTCTCTTAGCCCCACGCTGGTGAATTGGACTGGGAATCACCACCTAGAGGGACTGGAGGTGAAGGTTTTCAGACACAAACCAGGGGGAACTGGGGTGCAAACACCAATGTGGGCAAGGAGGGGTGATCATACAATAAGCAGGTGTTAAACACTCACAGCAGAGTGGTTTTTCATTACCTATAGAGGACAAAAATCTTCTCGACGAGAAATAATTTTCCTTATTTTAAGCTCTATCAAAACCAGTTTCACATCTCTTTTAGATGATGAGGATTTTAAAAAAGAAAAATATGGAGGCAAATAGTGCTGGTGGCATATGGGGAAAGCTCATTTTGTGCACCACCACCGATGATGGTCCCCAAATATTGAGTCTATAAACACTTTGTATTCTGCCTACCAGGAATTATGCTTTTAAAAAGACAAACAAGAATTTAAAATTCAGTTGCAACTTAGTGATAAACCCGCTTCATAAACATCTCAGTAAAATAAGAGGAAATCTGGAGAACAAAAATTCTCACAGTCCAGATCTCTGTTCAGGTGGCTATTTTTTATATTTCAGTTTTTTCCCCTGGCTCTGGTGATACATCTGAATACAACTGATCAAGTTTCAGCTGCGAGGCTCTCAGCTCTTCGCTTGATACACAAGGCTTATACAATTGCACAAAATGAGATACAGTGCCATAACCAAATCGTGACACAATGGACCGGAAATTTTAGATTAATAAACCTCTTTCGGAAGAGAACTAAATAACTTTTACAGTTTTATCTATGGCTATTTGTTTCTTTGAAGATTTATGGTCCTTGCAACAGATACGCATCTTATCTTTCACTCTTCAGATTACAGGAAGATGATTTTAAACAGGCTCCTGACTGGCACGATCTGGAATTGCAGATGATCTTCCTTTAAAAAAATGCTAAAAGTGAACTTGCAAGTCAAATGAGAATATCATTACACGTGTCAGAGGGGTCTGAGAGCAGAATCTGCATCCAGCTAAACAAGATCTAATCCTTATTGTGGCGACCCGGCATCCTCAGGCAGCTCTTTATCAGCCGGGAGCTTAACAAGGAATTACAACTTTTCGTGCTGCCGCTGCTTTAATTGATTGATGCTAAAAGTTTAGAAACCAAAATCCGAGGCGCTCTCACAAAGCTCCTTTAACCAAGGCTTCTCCTTTGAAAGCGGGCTCCTCGATTGAAAGTGGCAGCCCACATTTTTAGGTTTCAAGCAGCTCTGTCATTCCGGCAGGAATGTGTCTGCCACTTCACACGAAAGCTCGGGCTGAAAGACATGTACTTTGAATCAGAGAATCAATAGAACACTTAATGGACAATTAGGAGAACAGCTGTAGGACTGTCAAAGGCCCATCTGTACACAGCTCGGCTGGACAGGGCACGGAGCGCACACTCACTGCCCCGGGGCACCGCTCCATCACCAGCCCCCTTTCATTTCCCAGCCACTGCTAATGGAGGATTCCTTTTTCATTACAAATTTTAACACGTGTAGAAAATTATGGAAATTGCTCGGGCCATTTGTCAACTTATATCATGTGAATTGATCAATAAATTTCACCACTTTGTTGTTAATGTAGATAAATTTTGGCATTTAATTAAGCTACAGCGAAAATGTGGCCACTTTTAATTTCGGCAGATGCTCCCTTTTCATCTGTAATCCAGGGATACATTGGCAAACACAATTCAGTCGCTAAATATTTATAGACAACATGACAATTCCTAAAAGAGTTATCATCAATGATTTTGGTTCTGAAACAATTAGCATTGTTGCAAAGAGCTCATGTGGAAAGCTGAAATAAATTCTGAACAGCACATCAAGTTATGGCTATGCAGGTACATTGAATGTAGAAAGCACATAAATCTACACATGGTATAAACACATGTGCCCACACTGATTATTCCAGGAATACTGCTCTGTGCACAAACATGGAAATTCTGATCAGCCAAGGTACAAATTCCCACATCCATAAATACTCATGCACTACATATAAAGCGTTTACAGATATCTCTGAACAAGACTACTGCAGTGATATTTATCCTTAATGGAGCTGCTTTGCAAAAATATAATGGGAGAGATTGATCTCAGGAAGTAACACCACAGAAGGAAACATTTCATATACAAACACTTTATGTAGGAGAACTAAGAGTTGACAAAAGCATTGCTGCTTGTAATAATAAATGTATTTAACTTCTTTTAAAATACTGAGTAAATTTCCAACCCACCATAATCAGGGATCAGCCTTTAAAATTCCCCATATTTTTTAAGCACACACAGATTTGGCCAGACAATAAGAAACATAAATGAACATTTTAGGCTTTCTATATGGCCTTAGGGAGGCCGAGATGAAATCCTGCCTCTGACAGCCAGAGGCCCCAGACACAGCACTCAGCAGCGAGGCTTGACATGATGAACTGCTGAGGCTCATCTGAGAGCGAGGGGGGTTTGCCTGGTGCTGCTGCTGCCGGGGCCTCTGGGGCAGGAAAAGCCTTCAAATCCCATTGCTGGGGCTGCTAAAATCCCCCTGACCAAGCAGCTCCTGCCCTGACCTGCAGCTTTTGGCTAAAGGACTTGTTTAGCATTTAGAGGACGCGGGTCCTGCAGGATGAACTTGCGCGGGGAGAAACCCTGACCAGGGAGATCAGTGGTGCTCACACGCTCCTGGTCCTCAGCAAGGACTCTCAGTGCCTCGAGCAGACAGGTTCAGCATCTCCCCACACCCCCACAGGCCTGTATTCCAGGCACAGGGGCAGACAACACCACAGGTAAAAGCCCTTTTGTTTGACTCCTTTGTGGATTTCTCTGTTTTCACTGCTGGGCAAAATCAACCAACTTGATAAGAAAAAAACAAAGAGAGCACTCAGACACACCAATCATTTTTAAAGTGGAGTCTCTGGGTTTGTGGATTTGTCACCACTGCAACATGTTTTATTTCCAGGTTTGCACAGAAACTGGTCAGCAGATTTCCTGAAGTTGTTGGGAGTGTGGGGAAGAGGACGGGAATCCTGCTCCAACTGAGACTCACTGGCCTGCAGCTGAGGGCTTGTAATTCTCACAGAGAGAACAGGGAATGCACTTGCAGGAACTGGGTGACATTTGAACCACAGGGGAATATCTGGAGAGCACAGAATACACTCCATAAATACAGAACGTTCTAACCAAATCTTGAGTCACTGAAATTATCTCATTGGCCTTTCCTCTTGAACAGAAAGCTTTGTCTCAGCTTACCAAGGCTTTTTTTTGCATTTCACAGCATTGGCATTTACTCTTCCTGGACTGGATCAGCATGAGTTCATCAGAACATGCCTAGGATTCCTGCTCCTGATGGCTCCACGATGCAGGATCTCCTCTTGCCAAGAAGGAACCCTGCTGGAGAAGGCTTCACATCCAGGCTGCCACTGCAGTGCCACCCACCCATGTGCACTGGTACCTACAGCCCCTCACCTGTGCCCAGGCACACGCAGCAGGGGATGATCCCAGGGACGAGGAGGGGTCTCTGCAGCTGCATCCCACAAATTGTAGCTTCTGCCTGACATGGCACATGGAATTAGAACAACTTTGTAAAGATAGGGAGCTTAAAGGCCTAAAAAAATCTGTCACCTGCTGCAGTTAAATGTCTCGTGGGTCAGTGGTGGTCCTCAGTGCTGAGCTGTTTAACACTCACCCTCTCTCTGTAGCAGAGTGAGAAAGGATCCATCACACCCTGTGGCACAGCACCAAACTCCCAAATCCCAACCTGGCACCTACAGATCCATCCTGGAAGTCAGCCTTGCTGTAAAGTCTTCATGGGTGAGATGAAAGATGCTTGACAATTTGAGGCAATGCTTGTTTCTGAGGGAATTGTGAGGAATATTTACGAAGTTTTCCATGGTGAAGACTCAAACTGTGGATAGGAGGGGATCACACTACAGCGAACAACAAAAAAGTCTATTAAACAACCTTTGTTTTTCAAAAAAAATCTCAATAACAACAAACCCATTTATCTGTTTCACCAGTAGAGCATTTTTGTGGGAGATCCCTATTTATCTGATTTATTAGAAATGCTCCATTGAGACAGAAAGCATTTTTCTAATAAACCAAGAGGTTAGCACTATTGTTTTCAGTACAGCTGACCCTTGGATTTGCTGTAAAACCAGAATCATTAGAAATGCTCCATGGGTTATATTGGAGCATTTCTAATGAAACAGAGGGTCAGCTCTATTGAAATAATGTAAAATATCTAGATTCATGAGAAAAACTCTATTGAAATGCATGGAGTGTTTCTAATAAATCCAGATTTTAGTGGAGCTCAACCCTGAATCCATTAAAACGTTATGAAAAAATAGTTACTGAGCATGCACCTTAAGTACTTTTTTCTGTGTTAATCTCTCATTTATTCTAAAATGCGTTGTAAAAATAGCAAAAGGCATCAGTGAAAATTTGTTATTTAAAGTCTGCCATTTCCTCCCCTTCCAAGGAGCAGAGAGTCAATGCTGCCACCAGGAGCGGGGACCTGAAATCCCATAACCTGTGCTCCAGCAGCTCCCAGGAACCGGGGTGAGCACCTCACTGCAGCCTGTCCCGTTTCAGGCACATTCCAAATGTAGCAGAGCACAAAAGGGCCCATCCCGGGCCATTCCCACAGATGGGAACGAGTGTTGGGAGAGTTACAGAGCTCCAGAGAGGAGCTGTTTGTGGAGAGCTCGCAGGAATCTCAGTCTTCTCCCAATGTGGGATTGCAGGAGGGATCATGGTTTGCCCAGAGTCACTTAGCAAGTGGCTGGAGAATCGCTGTGTTAATTCCCAGGGGAATTTTTCCTGGGTTCTGGGAGTCTGAAATGTCTTTACTAAGAGAGGTAAAGGATCTCTGGCTTCAGGAGGAGGCATCCTAAGTAAAAGCCTTGTTAGGAAATACAGGTGTGGTGCGCTTTGGGCACAAAGTGGGGTGAATTCCCAGGCACCTTGAATCTTCCACAGTTTACAGGTGTGATTCCTGATGGAGAGATTACATTGCCTGCACAGAAAGAGAAACCACAGCCTAATTTCCCCTGCAAGTTAGATATTTGTTCTTGATTTACAGTCACATGATCAGCAGTAGAATGAGATTTTTAAAATTACCACCAAGCTCAATTCGCTTTTTGTACCATTTTTAATGTACAACACTATTCAAAGCCTGGTGGACTTCCAGGTTTTATTTAAGGCAGATTAAGCTGCTGTAACCTTCTAAAAGTATGTCCTAAAGATGAGATGGTTTGTGCTTAGGGCAGTTTCAAATCACACACCCGTGGCAGTGACGTCTTTAACTTGTGTGTCCATTCACCATTGTCAGCTTGATAACTGCCTGAAAACTGGGGCTTAGGGCAATAAAAATTAGGTATTAGTTGCAGCATGTTATGGGCCAGAACACGTAAAAAACAAAGAAGTCTTTCTAATTTATTGTTTCACAACATAACAAGATGTAAACATTGACAGATTTATTTGAAGGGCTTGCAGGAGTCAGTGCCTCACTTGGATGATCAAACCCCTCCTCAGAGCAGAGCTGAACTGAATTTTGTCAGTTTTGCTGATGAACTTCTTGTGAAAGTTGTTGTGGCAAGTTTTGGTGATGCTGATGATGCTAATGCTCACTTTTCTGTGGTCTTTTAAAGCTTTATTATTGCACCTCTCACCTTCCAGAACTGCTGCAGAAATGCATCCGCTGCAGACACGGAGCTGCAGGCACCAGCCAGGCACAACACGGGGGAAGAGTCTGGAGAAGGGTTTGGATCAGTCCAAACCACCCCCTGCTCTCAGGTAACACATCCCAAAAGCTCTGAAAGCAAAGCAAAAGCAGTGCTTGGATTTATGGGCTCAGGAGATGAAAGGGCTGCATTGATCAGGCCAGAATTGATGAGACCAATGCTATATTGGGTTATTTCAGAATAATTTGCTTAAAATTAAGCATGGAAAGACAATGCACTCCTGCATGAGGCTGTTCAGGGAGCTGGGCTGGTGTGTGCTGTAGCATTTTCCAGCACTGCTCTGGCTGCAGTCCCTGTGCTTTCAGCAGACAGCAGAAGAGCTGGCTCACCTCTGTTTATTTTATGAATGCACACACTCAGCCTGTCTGCAGCTTGTCAGCTTCTGGTGCTGCTCCGTTGGCTGCTTTGTACCCACATGTACAGAAAATGCATAGGAAAAGTATATTAATGTAATTCTATCTCAACAGATTTAATTCTTAAATGCTACATATACTTGGTTAATCTCTCATTTTAGAAGTAGGAAAGGTTAGATTATAACATCAGGTTAGCTCTCTTTGAAGCAGGTAATAATTAAGTTGATTCACTGTTGCAATTACTGTCAAATCCCCCTTAATTACCGCGGATTTTATAGCAGCTTCATTATACGTCTGCTGTAATGCATTGTGGCCCAAAGGAGAAGTGTTGCAGGAAATTCTGCATAGCATGTATAATTCTAACCTGCAGTTAAAGCTCCTAGTGAAAGCCTCTGCACTAAATTTATCTTTTTTTGACATTTTTGCCCCTATTATTTAAAGCAGTTGAGCTTCAGTAACACCACTAAAATATACACCTAACTTCCTAAGTGAAAATGGATCTCTTTACAGGTATGAGGAATAAAAATGGGGAAATTATAAAATTAGCAGTGAATAATCCTTGGGAACCTGCTCAGCAACAATGAAGAACACTTCTGGTCTGGTGTCACGGGGGGAGAGAACCTCTGCCCCATAAGATGAGTCGTGCACCCCCTGAACAGCCTCTGCTTGCTGGAGAAACCCTGCTGAACACAGCTTTTGAGGCAGTAGGAATTTGCTGGAGCACTCTGCTCTCCATGGATATTTTCATCCATTGTTCCTTTTGCATTTTATAAACGGATTTTTAAAGCAACTCTCCTTTTGGACTGACCCTCCGAGGAACTCTGGGACCGCCACAGCCTGGTGAAGCTGCTGCTTCCTGGCTCACGTGTCACTGCTTGTTTCCATTGGAAAAATCTTTACAAATCAGAGTCTGTAAATTGAGCCTGCAACAGTTCAAAACAGATAACTGAATAATGTGTCCCATGGATTCCCTCTAAGGAAGGAATTTACTCCACAGCATACATTAGATGCAGAAAGGGCTCCAGTGTCAGTGACACTATTGGCAGCTGTGTTAACAGTGAAGGAGCTGGCTTTGTACAGCAGTACAGTTATTAAATTTCTCCAGAGACCATGACTCATTAATCAAATATTCATACATCTCTGTAAATACACACTGAACAGAGAATACCCTCAGAGCTGAGCATCCCAGCACAAGTGCTCTTTCATGTGGCCCTGACAGAGCCCTGAGAACATGCGGTCATGTTTTGCATTTCTAATGCCCCATGTGCTCCAGAGCACCCCAATCCCTAAAAACAGAACACAAGTGATCTTACTGATGGCAAGTGTTACACAGCCACAATTAAAATTGCTTCACTATGGCTTCATACCATCTTTTTAAAAGTGAGGACAGTGAATCAATTCTTCTGTTCTTTGTTTACCATCAGACAAGTAACTTTTTCCCATACGGGTGGAGGAACCCAAGGCCATGCTCTTATTAATACAAGAATTTGTATTAGCATGAAAACAACAAACCAATGGTTGGACTGTGAAGGCCAAAAAACTTCATATATTTGCAAAGGCATGAGCTTGTTGTATTGAACAAATGCTGCATTTTGTGTTTCCTCACTGCCAGACAGAGGCACAGCTCACCTGCTCCAGATGTGAACACACCTTAAGTTTTGACCTTGGTCAGGTTGAGATCCCAGTTCAGAGCTGCAGCCTCTCTGTGACCAGCTGAAGTTCTGCTCTCTGAGCCTTTGGAACAATTCAGTTTTCTGTTGGAACTCCCCATCCTAATCCATGGCCAGGACTTTGGGTTTGAGTGTTGTAGGTTCTGATTGACACTCCTGCTCCAGGCTCACTGTGGGCTGAAGTAGAAAAATGCCTTTAAAGAGGGTTATTTTTAGATGGGGATAATCCCATTGCTGAATGGAGGGGTTTAAATTCTGTCCTGTTGTGCTCTGCTGGACTCAAGGGAACAGGGAATGGAAGGAATGACCTGAATCTTCAAGTCCAACTCACAGCAAGTGTGGCCAGCACAGAATCCCAAGTGGTCTTGGTAAGAGGAGGGATATGTACAGATAAATCCTGGAAAGAGGTGAGTTTCAGATTATATTCCTTTACAGTTTTTAGAGGCTGGGACATAGAATTCATCCCTGGAACCAGTCCCTAACTGCAGATTTGGAAGGGAAATTTGCATAAAATCCTTATGGCCCAGTTTGAGGATTGAGCTCCAAAAATACTTCCTTTTTAGTTCCCTTTCTAATAAATACAGATACTCTACTTAAGCACCTCCACAGCTCCTACCACATTCATTTCAGTGCATTTTAATTTTCCTTAACAAGGCTTGACATTTACATTTTAGAAAGAAAATCCTCTCCTATATTTAATTAGGGCACTGATTGAGACAGGATGGCAATAACCTCCCACACTTCTGGGTAAGACAGAACCCCCACCTTGCTCCAGGAGCCAGCACATGCCAAAAAAAGCAGGTTTGGGTATCTGCTGTGTGCCATGCAAGCATCACAAGGCTGTCATCACAAACCTTTTTCCCTCCCATCCTCCCAGTCCTGGGCATCCAAAAATTATCCCAGTCCCTTCCATGATCTTATCCACTGACCCAGCAAGCTGCTGGACATGGATAATCCCTAAAACATTGACTTTAACAACGTTCCCTTGGGGCACAGGGATTCACAGGCAGGATCAGAGTGTAGGAAAGGAGGAGATGGAGAGTAGGAATAACGTGTGGGTGCCGAGCAGAGCTCACAAAGCCTCAGCTTTAACACCCGCCTAAACACCCACCAGAGCTGGGTGAAAACAGCAAACATTTATTTGTGCATCTTCTTGCATAAATAAAACCCTGCTGATTTGCTTTGATGGCATTTACGAGCACATTTATTCATAAACATTAGAGTGAGCAAGTTTTTATTTGCAAGAGTGTTCATGGCAAACAAAAGCCTCGTGAATTCTGGTGTGAATAAATACCAGAGAGCTCTCACTCGAGCAGGGCTGCTGCAGTCATTAAGTAAAGCTCTTTTTACTATTCACACAGTGGATTCAAACAATTACAGCTGCCCGTGGACTGCTTACAAACAGGGAAGGGAACTGTTTATGGAGCTCAGTTCATCCAATTAGGCAGCAGAAGCATCTTGTGAAGGCACCAAACTGCAGGGTCAAACCATGAGTGCCCAGGGCTGGATCCTGACCCCCTCCAACACCTCTTTGCACCTTTTTGTCAATGCAAATAAGTTACCAGCATTTTCAGATCCCTTTATATGATGTTGGCACATCACCACAGCTGGTGGGAGGCTGTCCCACCTCTGTGCTGCAGAATATTCTGCCAGAGGCTCCGGGCTCAGGGATCGTGTAAGGAGCTGAAATGCTGCTGGATGCTGTACCTGGCTGTGCTGCACAGCCTCCCATGCAGGGCTGGGGGATTGCACCCCAGAATTATCACCCCAAGGTGGGAAAGGGCCATGAAGTAACCTGGTCTCCTCTTCTGCTGCTGTGGGCTCCCTGGAAAAGCCCAATGACCTTGGATGAAATGGTTGTGGAAACAGAACGTGGGGAGGGCTGGATTTCAAACCTGCTGTTTGTGTTCATCTGTGGCATTATTGACCTTTCATAACTCACTGATGGTTGCTTTTCACTCCATCATTCCCTTTAAGAGATTGTCAATAAGGCTGGAAATAAATCAGGTCTCTGGAGCAAGTCCATTTTCCTACTGGAATTAGCAGGGAACTGGAAATCCCCTCCCTGTCTCTGAACTGCTCAATTGCTGCACATTGAACAAAGCTTCAGGGTGTAGAGTGAAAAAGCAAAAAAAGCAAAAAAAAAAAAGCACAAGATGCAGTAACAAATCAGGGTGGCCTCAGTTTTCCAGCTCTACTGAAGCACAAGGGAATGGTGAGAGGGAAAAGAAGTCTTTAGAGGCATCATAAAGCCCCTGGATGGGGCTTGGAGCCACCTGGGTAGTGGAATGTGTCCCTGCCCATGGCAGGGGGTGGCACTGGATGGGCTTTAAGGTCCTTCCAACCCAGACCAGTCTGGGATTCTGGGATTCTATGAAACAAACTCAGTAATGGTTTGAGTACATTTCCATTTCCAGGCCTTCTGGAAGCTGCGCCCCAATTCTCCAGGCTCTGTTTCTCTCAGCTGTCTCTACCAACATTAGTAAATAATTCCCTCTCCTAAAGGACCATTCTAGGAATTCCCATTTCAGGAGTAAATACGGGGCAAGCTCAACCTTCGGGTCTCACCCTTCCCAAGAGCCATCCCTGAGGGGCTTGTGCCCCATGGAGTCAGAGCAGTGCCCGAGGCTTCTCCCCCAGTCTCCAGCCCAGCCTAAGCCTCCGTGTTGGGAACGTGTCAGAAATCAGCTGCTGCCTTTCCTGAGTGCCTGGAGGGTGTTTTTAAAGGTCGGGAGTTCGGCTGGAGACGGGAGAGGCTGCAGAGGAAGCGGAGGTGGTGTCTGCGGGGTTTTCCCCACAGAGGAGCTGCAGAGCCAGGTCACACTGAGAAATCCCTCACCCTACACCCCTGGGCTCCCTGAGCTCCCAGGGCAGAACCAGCACCTCCTGCAGAGTTCTGGTGTGTGATGGGGTTTGGTCACTGCTAGGGAGAGCCAAGGTTTGGAAAACACGGCAAATATCCCTGCTGGAAAGGGAAGGCAGAGTCCCACGTAGTCATTGAGAGGCCTGGGCTTGTGTCAAGCTAATGTCAGATATTATAAACACAGAAAGAAATGTTCCTTGTAAGGAGAAAGGAAATGGCAGAAAGGAGTGAAAGAAAAGGTCGTGAGGTGGTAAAAAGCTCCGAGCTGCAGAGCTCCTGTTTTGCCAGCTCGTGCCTGGCTCCGTCAGGCAGGTGAGGAGCCAGTGATTTGTGGAAGTCCTTTAAGAGACTCGGCCACTGCTGGGTGTGTGAGTAACTAATGCTCCTTGGGTTTGTGTTTGAAGGCAGCAGCAGCAACACGAATGACACGAATTAATTGCCTGGTTTTCAGCAGCTAATGCAGACGAGGTAAAGAGAATTACTACACGATTAACATAGTTTCCAATTAAAGTCCCCTGTAGTTACCCAAAAACATTAATTTCTAGCAACTTGGTAATTTAACTTGTGTCACCCCTGTATACAAGTGCACCAGGGCATTCTGTGGGCTTGTCTGTGCTTAAACCTTGTACAAAAAACACGATGAAAACCCCTGAAAATAGCCATGCATTTTTAACAATTATTCGTAGCAGGCTTTAAAGAAAACCCCACTGTGGTGAACTAAAGGATTTGCTACAAATTAAAGGAGCACAACCCAGATGCTGTTCTAGCATTGATACTTTTTTTTCCCTTAGAAAGGGGGAAAAAATGTCAATATTTAACAAGTTCAGAGGTGTTTCAACCACTACATTTTTAGCCAGTTGGAAAAAGACTGGGAGAAGTGAAACCATTTCACCCTTCCAGGGAAGACTGCTGTTGGAATGGCAGAGCTACATTTTCCTTTTTAACATTTCTGCGCTACAGCTCTTGTAATTCCATGTGAGCATTTCCATCCCAAGAATTCTGAGCCAAAGGCCTTTGAAGAGCAGCTCCTTTCTGCAGACACAGCTGGCTTAGGTGGGTCTGTGTACACGGGATTTTTTGAAGGTACCTGAATTCAGGTGGTGGAGCTGTGGAAGAAGGAAAATTCATCCTTCAGTTCCCATCTCAGCTACAGCTCCTGCCCTGCAGTGGATGGGTGGTCCATGATGGAATCTGCAGCACACAAGGAGGCACAAAGGCTCCTGGACATGGAATATTCCCTCAGCTCTTCTCCCCCTTCCCAGTGCACATCCATTGCACTTTTGTGTCCTGCAGAGCTTCCCTCCCTCTCCAGCTGCACTGTAACAAAGCCACCGAGCTCCAAGGTAAATCTTCCCTAAATCCATCCCTGCAGGCTCCTGATGCTTCTCCCTGTTCTTCTGAGCACTTAATGCCTTCCTGGTGGAAAGGGAAGCAGAGAGGAGAGCACCAGTGGAACCAGATTAGACCAATTACACCCCCCTGCTCTGTGACAGAAGCTGTTAATGATGCAGCAGCTGATTGCTTTGCTTCTTTTAAATGTGAAAGCAAAGCACAACTTCGTGTCTCATTTCCTGTCCACTGTCACCCAAAGGAACCACTCTGAGGCTCTGCCTCATCTTTGCTAAAGCTGCATTTCCTTGTGCTTCACTCACCAGGAGTCTTCTCTCTTCCAGCTCTGACACCCACAATTCTCATTTTGACATCTAAATTCCATAAATACGTTGTTTACTCCCTCTTCTGGGCTATTAATGAAAAATATGAAGATCAAGCCAAACATCCTCACACACCTGTTAGTAAAGAGTCGTATTATGCTCAATATTAGCAGGATGCAGCAGTGCACAGGTTACTAATTTAGACAAATAATGCGTGTGGGTTTTTTTCTTGAAAATAAATGAATATTTCAGCTTTTTAGAATATTAATAAACACATGCAAATGCACTCTCCAACCCTGACACAGACACAAACCTGGTCTAGTTCTGCCTGAAATCTATCCATTAGTCACTTCTTGCTCATAAAAGGCAAAAGGTGCTTTAATGAACAAACATGATGCTTATTATTTGGATCAGCAACACTTGTGCCTCTGTGCCTGAGCAGCACTTAGAACAGGTAACATTTGGTTTACAACACAACAATAAAATCTGCCTTTATTGCAAATAAACAGAGTATTTACACCTTACAATATTGTTTTAGATGCAGGATTATATTCACTCTTAGAGGATCTAATATTAATATAAAAGGCACATGCACTTTGTGTTTTCACACCTCTTTTATTTCCCAAGCAGCGTTAATATGGTTTTTTAAATATTGCATTTACTTTGTTAAAACATGAAACTATTTCTGTACATTTGTTTGCAATCTGAGAACACACACCATCAAGTAATCATTTGTACAGTAACAACATGTATCAAAACAAAAAATCATCACAGCCCAGAATTTTCCACATTCACCCCCCTTAGCTTTGATTTAAAAGCTGCTCTGGCAGGAGAAGCCTCACCATTATGGTAGTTGAAACAGGAAACAAACACTGCTCTCTTCTAATAATTGTCTCCAGCTGCTTTGATTGGTTGCAGTTAATATTAATAGTATAACCTTTAAAAATTGTAGGGAAAGGTAATACTTTATCTTCACTCCTCATATTAAGGCTCCAAAGCAAGCTTAATGAGAAACCATTAGAAAGTCATACTGCTAAAGAGTACCTTAACTCACAATTCAGCCTATATAATTATGGCAGGATTGCAAGTGACAGTGACTCCTGATCCATCAACCTCACCCTTCCAGCAGGGAGCTGCTCAGGATGTGTGGCAGGATGGCAGCAGAACTTCTGCTGGGGCCACACAGCTGAGACTTGTGCTCATCCCACACGAACAACTCCAGCTGTGCTGCAGACAGGAAAAACGGGATCTCCACACCTCTGGATGTGCATCCCTGACAAACCCAGCCACCCCTGGCAGCCCTGCTCAGGAGGTGGCCTGGAATGGCAGGACAGGAGGGCACAGGGTGGGATTTAGGGACTGGCCAGGCACCGCAGGCACACCTGGCTCTGAGCAAAGCCGCTCCCTTCACTACCACGACGGCACAGACACTCCTCCAGCCAGCAGTGAGCAAAACCAATTAGTACATACAGTAGTAACTGACATCTTAAAGACTTTTAACATATAAAACATTATCATCTTTATGAAAATAGACCCATTTCAGTACAGGCTTGCCTTTTGGGGGAGGAATTCAGGTACATTTTTTATATTTAAAAGGCAAGTGTTCTCCTGGACAGCTGCCGATGCTCTCGTGTAAAATGTCCTCAAAGCAAGACAAACTCCTCTGTACTAAATCTCTTTAGTCTTTTCTTTTCATCCTCGGAGAAAAGGTCATTTTCTTCATGGAGTGGACTGGAAGCAAAATCATAGTCTCTAGAATGACCCTTGACAAAAGTAAACAGGGGATATTTCTCTTTGGATGAAGATTTCAGCATCTACAATGTAAAACACAAATCAGATGAAACATTAATTGGAAATGAAAAAATACAGCAAGCACTGATATATTCACCTGATAATGACTGCCAAGTAAAAAGTGCATTGTTTATCTTTATTATCTCATTAAAACCAAAGCACTGCACAATCCAAACATCTCCTCCTCCTCTTAGATACTTACTTCCCTTTCTCAGGTAGCTGCTAATTTCATGCCTATCTCTGTTTCTGTCCCACTCAGATCACCTGTATGTGCTGTTAGACTCAGTGCAACAAAGACAAAAGGATAAAAGACAGAAGATAAAAACCTCTACAAAATAATTAATGGCCATAAGGGTCTCCTCAAGCACAGGTACGAATTCTGCAGCAACTGAGCATCCTGGGGAGGGATTTTTGTTGCAGAATCAGCACGTGCAATAATCAGTGTTTTATTACAAGTTAAAACACAATCATCAACGTAAACAAGGCAGTCAGGAGCACGTGGCTCAAACCAGATTGGTGACAGTCACAGGGAACCAGGGTGCCCAAAATCTACTTATAAATCTATTTATCAATAAGAAAACTGAGCATGAGAAAAAGAGGATGGTGGGGAATGATAAATACAGAAACAGATCAGCAAAACACCTTTAACAGCAGATAAAACCCCACCAAATACTGAAAGACCTTTCAGGGTGTTTTTTCCACTGATCTATTTTTTATTTTGTTTTACTTTTTCTTACTTGCTTGGAAAAAAACAGCACACTGTTGCAGTGACATGCAGAACTACATCAGGCTAGAGATACACACCATGCAGAACTAAAAATCACTGAACACGAGTTCAGGAGAACAATCAGTCTCAAACAGTAAAAAAGCCCTAAACAGATCTTTAAACAGTAAGAAGTATTTCAAAAAAGACAGTCAGGAATTGAGGGGGCATTAAAAAAAAAAAAAAAAAAAAAAAATCAATCCCAGTAAAATCCTGGGATTCCCTTGCCTTGTGTGTGTTCAGCTTTACTGAAACTTCCTTCTCCACAACATCTCCTTCCATGCATTGAGGGAGGTGAGGAAACCGTAAACACAGGAACTGGGCAAGGAAATGCCTTAAAAAAGTCCAGGGGAACCTG
This sequence comes from Coloeus monedula, assembly GCF_965178545.1. Taxonomy (NCBI): domain Eukaryota; kingdom Metazoa; phylum Chordata; class Aves; order Passeriformes; family Corvidae; genus Coloeus; species Coloeus monedula. The sequence continues at coordinate 29,903,612 of NC_138789.1, read as the reverse complement.
GTCCAGATTTGTGTAACTCTCACCAAGCCACACCCCAACAGTGACCACAGATCATCTGAAATTCTGAACAACTTGCAAGTTTCCTCGAGACACCATGACAGTGATGGCTAAAGGAGTTTATTGGTAAAGGTCAGTATTTTCAGTATTTCCATGTTAGACTGTCACTGCAACAGGAATTCTTTGTGCTGAACTGAATCCATGTTCAACCTCTCCTCAGCTCCAGTTCTTCTCTCATTTCTGTTACATTTGGGCCACAAACAGGCAAATGCAGCTCTATAACAATCCCAAGGGATTATTTATTTTCTGGCATGGGTTTGGATAGGGAAACAATTCCCAGAGGGGAGCCTGACTGTGGTTTGGAGGGAGTTTCACCCATCACTCCACTTGGGCGTCAATTCTGATGCCCTGATTTCTCTATCTCTAAACATATAAGGCCCATAAGGTTTATCCTCAAGTAAGCTAAATATTTTCTTTCACCTCTTATTACCCAAAAAAGCAATGAGAACCTGGATTTTTTAGTCCAGCCTCCACAGGGGACATTGGGAATACACTGAGCTTTATAGTTCAAGAGTTACCACACTAGAATTGCAAACAAAGGGAAAAATAATGGAAGAGGAGGAAAACACAAAGGAAGTGAAGGAAAGATTGAAAGATCAATTGACAGAATGTTTCTGACATTGTACCTCTATCCAAACTTTCCTCTGCTTTCAAACTGACACCGCCTGAACTGTATTTATATCAAATAATGTCACTAATATTAAAGAGTTCCTATCTAAAATACCAGGATAATAACTCCAAGACTTGGATCAGCCAAGAGTATGTTCACAAATTGTGTTCAGGAAAAAACTGCACTTAATCCCAAACTTGAAAGAAGAAAAATAAGGAAATAGGAAAAAGAAAACTTCCACAGGAACCAATTTTGTAATGAGATTTTTTTATACTATGTTATTACATTCTTTCTTCTATGTGACAGAACAAGAAAACAGGGAAGAACAGAAACTTCACTATTTAAACTTTCCATGGATCTGCTGCTTAGGAACTTCTTTAAATCTATTTTACACTTCTCTGGGTAAGAATCAAAAAAACAACCTCAGCATCAATCTGTATCTATTTATTATAAATGGTATTAAGTTCTAAAAAATGCTTTTTTGGCTGTAGTTCTAATACCACTTATCAGGACATTCCAAATGCTGGACAAACATTAATTCCTTGTGCTGCTGTGGTAACTGCTATGGTTGGAATATTTACATTGTGCCCATCTGCTGCTGCTGCTGCATCCTTTTCACAGAGTATTTTTTGAACCCACCAAACACAGAGCAGCTCAAAGGACACATTGATGATGCTGCATTTCATATCCTCACATACTGGAATAACCAAGGAGAACAAAACTTGATTCCAACTGGACCTAAATGAAGGCAGAGCAGAGTTTTTCCAGGGGAAGGTTGGGGTCAGACAGATTTGCTGGGTGGCACCTGCTCCGCGGAGCTCAAACCAGAGCCCTGCACTTCCCACCGGAAAAAGCCACTTGTGCTAAGGAGAAATAATGAACAATTTGGGTTTGCTCCAACACTTCCCTTCCACCCCCAATCCCTGCCCAGGGCCGGGCTGCTCCCCAGCATCCCCCCGGGCCGGGGCAGCCCAGCTCGCCGGGCTGCCAGGGACATTCCCACTTCACGAGTGCCACCTCGTGGGCCCGCCCGGCGCCAGCCCCGCATCCCGCTCTGCCGGACACCTCCCGCAGCACAGCCCAGGCCCGGCTCGGCCTTACACAGGGGAAAAAAGGATGGAATTAACAACAATCTGCATTTCTAACAATGGTAAAAGCAGTCATAAATGCCACAAAAAGGATTATGTCTGCTTAGAAGGGCGAGGCTGACTCTCTTCCTCTCCCCACACCCCGTTCTGGCTGACAGAGGGATTTGGGAACTCCAGCACCTACCTTGGTGATTTCTTCAGAAGCCTTCTCAAAGTCCTGCACAGTCCTACAGTAAAATCCTATTGTGCAGCTCGGATCCATTTTTTTGAATGACATCTTTTTGGGAGAAGGGCAGTGGAATGACTGCGAGTTTCCCGATTAAAAAACATGAAACACACGGTTACGGTCGGGCATGGCACAGATCCACGCATTTACTTCTGTCCCCACCAACAGCTTTAAAACATCCAATCCCCTGCATCACCTGAATTAAACCCCAGCACACACTTTGGAAGGCATTTCTCCCACTCCCTCAAAAATTCAAGTGATTCTACCCTTCCCCAGCCGTGTAAAACCTCCTGCTGTTGAGGCTGCATTCCCCAAACTTCCCCACACCACCAGGTTAGTTTGGAATCTGTCAAAGCTCTGCTGCTCCCAGCAATACTTTATGAATATTCCCAAGGCAGAGAAGGTGAATGCTCTTCTGCAAATTGAATTTGTAACAGCTTTTGCACTATCTTACTGCTTTACTACCACTGCCCAGTGCCCCTTCCCTCCCCCAGCCTCTATAAAAGAGACATAATGGAATAAACCAACCTCATGCATTTTCCTTTAGTAAATGAAATGGGTTCAAAAACCCACAAAACACACAAAAGCAAAACCATATTACAATGATTCACAAGTAGGGGAAAACCAAACATGCCCTGCTTTACAAATGGGTTTTTCCTAACGTGAAATCTCTTTCCCTGACAGATGATGCCCCAACAGTGCTGTGAACTGATACTTTCAGCAGCCCTGCTGTAAGAGAAAACAAACACAAAACCCCCCTCCCCACGCTCCTCACTCAGTTTATCAGAGGAAAAATAAGTACATCCCATCTACCCCGATTCTGTGGTTATTTATTACAGGAACTGCAGTTTTGGTGAAGCTCATTGTCCAATAAGTGCAATTATTTCCTCGCTTGCTCTCAAAGGGATCCAGTCCCCTCTATTCTGCCTCTAACGCAGAGGATGACCCATCATCCTCCCTCTATTAAATCCCTTTTTTTGCCAATCACAAAAATCAACCCACAGAAGACAGCACTGGTTCCCAAAGCCGAGTGTAACCATCCCTGCAGCAGTTTTACATAATAAAATACATTGTTCTTTCCTGGTGATTACAAACCCGAGAGGTATTTCTGTAAAACCTCTGCTAAAAAATATCTGCAAAGATGATTAGGGCTATTCCTGCAAGATTCATTTCAGTCACTGCTTTTTCCCCTCACTGTTCCTATTTCATAAACAGCAATTGTACTTTTAATATTAATTCCTGAGTCATCAAATGCATAAATCAAACCCTGCCTTCCACATCCCATTCCAGCACCAACCCTGTCCCTCCAGTCGTGCTGCACTGGCAGGGCAGGAGGTTTAATGCTACACAAATCACTGCACAACAAAGAGAGAGAAGTGGGGAGGATTTTTTTTTTCCCACTCCTCCAAACAAATGGATGCTGGAAGCCAATACAGAGTGGATTGATTTCCAGCTTATTCTGGACAATTTGTCAATTTTGAAAATACTCCCCACAGATAAATCTAACAAGCAACTATCCACACTAAGAAAGCAATTTCTGTTTACTTTTGACATTTCTGGACAAAGATATAATACTATTAAATGCACCAAGCATTAAATTGCAATCTATTTTCCGTCTGCAGGAAAGCATTAGGATGTGATCAAGCCAAGCTGGCAGCTTGCATACCTTCCAAACACAGCTTAAAACCTTGGGATTATTTGGAAATTCAGATTAATGCCAGTCTGCAGCACAATTTGGAGGCTGAGTCATAGGAACAGAACCCAAAAACAGGTGTATTTTTTGTAGCTTGGCCACTGCACCACGGCAGGACCTTCAGGAAGTCACTTCAGCTCTGCTGCTTTGTGCTCTTCCCACCTTTTGTCTGGTTTTTCCCAAACTGTAAAATCTGCAGAGGCACTGGAGCAAAACACAGTTATTAGGATAAAGGGGAAGGATCTGGGTAATCATCCCAGGCAGAGCTGGCACTCACCAACTCTTCTTTCAAATATCTCAACGGGGCAAACCTAAAGGCATCTCTAAATACAACCAAACTGCCTGGGTAGGATGTTTGCTGACACATTTTGGTGCTGTGTTCTTTTGCTTCATTCAGAACCTTCTCATTTCCTAGAGAATCTTCCACTTCTGTATTATGTAACATGCTAATTCAAGCATTTTGTTAAATAATGAAAAATAGGAAGGGTTTGCTTGAAGGACTTGACATCAGCCCTGTGTAGGTCCTTTGAGATGATATATGTGTATATATATATTTATATAAGTAGTTTTCCTAAACACTATTTGATGGTGTTTTGCTCCAGCTCTGTCCTGAAGCACCCCCAGGCTGTTCCTACTGAACCAAGAGCTGCTGGAAGTTCCTGTGGAAGTTGGGCACAAGACAAGGAGTTTTTGTGGGTGGCCCTGAGGATGTGACTGTGAGTACTGAGGCCACTGAGCACTTCCTTGCAGCTGATAATGTTTTCCCAGGGTACCTGTAAACTGAGTTCTCTAATCAGCTCCTTTAGCTCCATATATTCTCCTTTAGCTCCACGTATTTCCAGGCTCCTACTATTGAATACAACAGGAATTCTCACCCTGATGTTGGTTGCAATTTGAATTTAAAAAAAAAAATTAAATGACCAAAAAGACAAACTTATCAACCCCAATTCCAAACAGGTTTAAGATCTACAAATATCATCTATTTTCTTTGATGGAAAATTACTTAAATAAAGTGATCATCTATTCTGGAGATTTTATGATCATTAAAAAGAAAACAGATGAAGATTAATGAAGTAAAAATTAAACCCCCATATTGAAATTTAACCTCTGGTCATTTTTGTTGATTATAGGCCTATAAAGAAGGGCAGAACATTGATAAATAACATGTAACTGTAAAACCATAAAGCTGCAGCTAGCTAGAACATCTCTAAATAATTAGTGTTTGATTCATATGGGAAGAAAACAGTGCCAGGTCTATATCCATAGTACCTCAAGAGGGAAATCCTTTATGCTGACATCTACAAAAGATTGGCAGTAATGAGGATCCATGTAAATCAAACTGTCATCTGCAAGGACAAAACAGAAGACAAGTAATTCAAAAAACACCTTATTATTACACTGCTTACAATCCAATTTCTATGCAGAACAGCTGGAAAAAAAGCCAGTGAGTAACTGCTTGCCAGGCTGATACTCATTGACTGAAGCACAGGTTTTTGCAGGACAGATTAACTTTTGCATAATCAAATATGCTTGTATAAGCAGAATTTTTATAAAGTGATGAAACTGTCATTTAATTTTTGGTGATAAAATTACTTTTACAAACACACAATTATATTCTGGAGTTTGCATATGAAAAATGTATCGCCCTGCTTCATCCTGACAGCAAGAATATATTGCTTGTCATTTAGGCATCAACTAACACCACTTAAAGCAGGAGAGAGTAAATACCTAAATAAGAACTGCCAGGCAGGAACAGCAAACGCTCCTCAAGTTTGGTGAAACAGATAAATTATGCCTTGTTTATGCAACAAAGGAAATTAAATGTACATTTTACAGAATCCAATTACTCCGTGGGGTAAATGACAAATGGCTGGACTTGGGGAGATGTGATGAATTAATAAGGTACTCATTTTGCTATTTTAATCACGCTATTTCCCACTGCTTCAATATTAACTTCCTAACTCTGAGGGAAAAAAATACTGAGGAGACATAACACATTAAAATACTAACCTTGGAATCCAGCAAAGTAATAGGACTGCTTGGGTTTGCCACCAATAATGCCAACACAGTACTCCAGGCTTAAAATTCCCTGAAACAAGAACAGGAAATCATTAGGACAGCGTTAACCAAAGTATTAAACTGAATTAATATATTTGCTCTTTTAGGCAAATGGTTTTGGTTTTTTTTAAAGACTGACTCCATGACTTCCTGGGGCTTGACCAAAGTGAACCCACACCAGCAGCTATTCCAGAGAAAGTCCTCCCTTCCCATGAGATACCCACACATGTTTTTGGGGAGGAGGCAAAACATCACGCCACAAATTGAGCACCAGTTCCACAGTCCGAATATCCCAAAGTATTGAGATTTCCAGCCTCCACACACATTTACATTCTGTGCCCTTGGGGACTCTCTTCTTTTTGCACTCAAATGGACAAGTCTGGCCAGAGCGTCAGCTTCTACATCTTGGGGAGAAATGCCAGTTGAAGTATGACCAATTACAAGGTCCAGCTCTAAAAAGAGTTGCCCCAAATCCCGGGAGGAGAGACACACAACTGACAGGCCCCATAAATCTCCCTGGAGGCTGCCTGGGAGGGCAGAGGAACCAGAACCATCTGGAGGCAGAACTTCTGGGAAAGGGACATTACTAAGTATAAGTAGGGAACTTTTCTCTCAACAAAAAGATTGATATTGTCATACTACTAATACCAAGGCTCCTCAAGATAAAATTTTCCCTGCTTAGACAAGGATAAAGTCACTCAAAAACCTCCCCTGAGATGCCACAAAGTCAAATCCAGCAAGGTTTATACAGGTTAAGGAAGCGATGCTCATTTAAAATACGAAGGAGAAGGTTTCCTTAGAAAACTTAATTTGAATACAAACGAGAAGGTTTCCTTAGAAAATGCTCTGAGCACCACAGAACATTCAGGCAGATCAGAGGCAAAGGCTCCAAGAGCCAAGGAGGGCAGAACAGAGAGGGAGTAAAGCTCCTCAGAGTAATGGATAACTGTTTAATCTATGGCAAGCTTCTTGTAAAAGTGAATTATAAAAAATTTATCAATTTTCACCCATAAATATAAAATCCTTTGTAGAAATTACCTCTTGTGCTACATTCTAAAATCTGCATTTTTAACTTAAAGCCAGACTCCAAGAAATGTGGTCACTTCTTGAGAAGTCAGGCAGACACTGGAGTGACTGATTCAGGCAATTGAAAGCCCTCTTATCACAGCCTCCATCAGGCTGCAAAGGGCAGGAATAGCCTTGGGAAGGGAGCAGCAGGAATCACACAGTGGAGCCAGCTGAAAACTAAAACTTTCCCAAACCAACTGTCTGAAAATACAAGGAAAATAATCAGGGAAGAACAACAATTTAAGTCCATCACTTAAAAGCCTTCACCAGTCTGTCTCCCCATGCCAGTAAAAATCAAAATGTTTTCCTGAAATGTCGCAGTGAACAGACAGCCACAAAAATAAGTCATGTTACAGACTCTCAGCTTTGGTTCATGCTACTGCACTGGGGTAACTAAAAATGAACCCAAACTTTAAAGACAGATAAAGAGGAGCATGGAAAATGAAATAAAAGCAGCAGGGCTAAGAGAACAAGCTCTTCCCTAAGAGGAGCGAGAGGCAGGATTACAGCACGTCCTCAGGTGTCTGCAGAACCTCTGCTGAAAAAAACCACAGCACAGACCTTCCCCCCTCTGCTTTCTCCTTGAGTTTTCCTTTTTTCCAGCTCATTTTTATATGGGTAACTGCTTGCTACTCCTGCATCACTGTCCTCAGAAACATTCATCCAGACAGGGAAAAAACAATTAAGTAATGACTAAAGGTATCAAATAATTGCATGGGAACAAAGAGACAAAAGAAAATGGGAAGAACAGACAAGCAACAACTTTAAACCATTTGAACCATTTTCTTATTTAAGAAAATAAGGAACAGAGTAAGGGAAGGGGTGTATTTGTATTTTAAAATGCTGCCTGATCCTTAGTTACATATGCTATTAGAGTCCTGCTATATTAAATTACCATTTGTAATTTGAGCCACTGCATTAATGTCTTTTCAGGTGGCTGCTGAAGGAGCAGGACAGTTATCACTGCTTTACCAAGGGACATCATGTGCTCTGCAATTATGTCTGATCTTGTAATAGGGAAATTTAAAATCTGTAAAGTCAAACTTTACAACCTTCAACTGTAAAATCCCCACCACACGTTTAATGGGGAGAATTACCCTCGTGAAGTCGCTTTTCATATCCCCTTGTGCTACTCTTTGAAAAATGATTGAACTCTCATTTCATACCTTTACAAACTCCAAGTAGTCTGTGTTTGTTCTCTCTCCACCGAGTCTCACAGGAACCAATATAATTACAGCTTTTGTGCCTGCTTTCCCAGAATCCATAAAAGAACACTGTCTGTCAATAACATCTGAGCTGTAGACTGAGAGACACAGGAATATTAAAATTTCAAATATAACCTCTAGTTTTTGGAGACACACCTCCAACGTGGCATCACAGCGCGACAAACTGAAACTGCAGCCCTTCCAAACCTTGCTGTCCTCCTAAAACACAACCCAGGTGACTCAGAACCAGTGCTCTGCCTCCTCACTCCCAGCAACATTCTGTGGGATGGGAATTGCTGCTGCTGAGTCGCAGTGCCAAGGAAATGCAGAAGGGGTAGGTTAGGAGAAAGCCAGTAAATATTTATTGCTGCAAATAAATTTCTGAAAGGAATAATTAAAACTTGAAAGCCTCCAACTAACAGAAACATCTCCATGTAAAAGGAGAAGAGGCAATAATTGATTTGCTGATTTGGAATTCCACTGTAAGATACCAAGCAAGCAAGGCACAATCTGCACATATCAAGAACCCCTTTGTCTACATACTCTCAATTTTGTGGATCCATTTCAGAGGGACTTTTTTTCCTTTAAAGCTCTATTGTCAAGTGCTAACTGAAAGGCAGAAAAAGCATCTAAAATGTTTGCAAAAATCAACAAAATCACAGTTACCTGTACAATCCTGAGCAACATAGACTGTTACTCCTTGCAGCTCAGGGTCTCTTGCTTCTTCAACAGCTTTTCTAAGTACAAACACAAAACTATTTAACTTATCTTTCACTTTAAAAAATGAACAATAAACAAACAAATTATTTTGGTTTTTAACAAACAGGTTGATTTTAATTGTTTGGGATTTCTGAGGAGGGGTTATTTTGTTTAATTCAAGACACCTTCCCTTCCTGGTAAATGCAGGTGGTGGGGTGGGGATTTTTCATTTGTTTTTAAACACTGGACACTCAGATCCAGCCTGTATGGCACCATGTTTTTCCCAAGCCAAAATGACAATGTCTGGCTATTTAGAAGAAAAAATGAAAACCACAAAAAGGCCCCAAATCCCAAATTAACTTACAATTAAATTCATATTGACTCCTTTACTTCTTTCTAACGATTTTCTGTCATGTATATTGAAGATAAAGGCTAAGTTTGCTGACAAAAATACTATTTTCAACTCATCAGATCTCTTTATTTGACCTTAGTTCATATAACAAGCCACAAATTAGCACCTGGAAATAAAAAGCTGCAAAGTTTCACCAAAACTTTCAAAAAGATAATTACAATATTAGACTCTCCTCAAAAGACTAAGAGTAACAGACCTAAAAGTAAAAAGAAAATAAATGTTGATAGTCAGAACCATGGTCATCAACCAGGGGCAATATTTGTAAAGAAAGGAAACTGTTCAAAATTGAGGATTTGCCTTTGAGTTCAACACACACCTGCATTAAAGGGCCACTATCCCTTTATTCCCCACTATATTTTGAGGAATGGTTTAATACAGTCATTCCCAAGTTATGAGGGAGCTGTACATTGTTAGTGCTGCTGTAAGAGAGAAAGAGCCAGGAAAGGAAACCTCTGCCAGGCTGGAAATCACCCCTGGGGGTGTGGGGAGTGTAACTCTGCACCAAATCCCCCCTGCTCCCATTAGGGAGACAAATAATTTAATAGAGAATTTATTAAAGCAAGCAAAAAGAATTCTGACAGCTTCCACCATCAGAAAAAAGTAGAATAAACCACGTTAATAATACTAAACTCCTACATCCCTGTTTGCATCTGCATGGATGCACAGCTGATTATTCCAGTACAGCTGCACTTCAGATTAATGTAACATTTACATTAAATATCAAAATCTTCTATTTATATATATATAAAAATATAAGTGCATGAACTTTGCCTTCTGCTGCCTAAACGATTTACTAGTGATTCAGTTTATAGGTAAACTGGAATCCACTAAATAAATAAACATATAAGACTACAAAAAGACCCCAAAAACATTCAAAGAATTGGATATCAAGGCTCACAGCATGGGGAAATTTGACTTTCGACTTTTTATTTTAACTATGCTGAATGTCACAGACCCTTTACTTTTACTGGGATATAATTATAATATTAATAGTCCCATACATTTACAGTTTCACAAGAATTTGATGTGTGCAAAGAAATGCTGAAAACATCAATTTTAGCTCTGACATTTCATTACACTATCAGTACATTACAGCCCCCAGGTTACAGTATTAAAAAAAAAATCTCTAATGTTATGCATGTTCCAAGGTTGAAAGAGTGGCTAGTTTTTAGAACATTTCATTAAATGCAGCTCTACTGAAAAGGTTTGGGAGAGATACTTGGGATCCTACAAGAAAACAGGAATGTTGTCTTTTTTCCTGAAGTAAGATTGACAAAAGCTCAGCGTTTGGTTCCTGCACCTGCTGCTATTTCCCTTCCTGCCTGTGAAAAAGCTCTGGAATTGCTCCTGATATGGGTGTTTTACAAAGCTAACAATGAACAGTTTGCTGCTCAATTAGGCTGAAGTAATCTCAGGACACTCAGAAATGCTTCTCTGTGATGTAACGCAGGAAAGGAACAGAGAATTGAAGGTGTTTTACCTCAAGATGTGTGCGACCACGGCGGGCCCGTACCAATCCCCCGCGATCTTCCCGGACTTCTTCCCGTATTCTATCAGCTGGTGCAGCCCAAAGGCTGCCACTGGGGAGTCACCAAACCAGGAGATGATTTTCCTGTGATAAACTTCATTCCTCATCTCGGTGACATCCCAGCTCCTCCTCGCTGGGCCGCGCTGGGGCTGGGGCAGGATCTTGGGGTCCCTCTCGGCCGTGAGCGATGCCTCGAAGGAGGCCGTGAGCTTCCTCACGGTGTTGCTGGTCCAGGACTCCAAGTCAGAGCTGTCCATGTCCAATGCATCTGGCCACACCCAGGCTGCAGCAGGAAAGGGGAAAATCCATTTTAACCTTAATATTAATTAACTTTATGGCATAATAAGCAAAGCACTTCCCTCTGTGCCCCACGCTCCTTAAAGCAACACTGTGTATTTTACATGTCACTGTTAACAGGTCAACAAAGAATTCCAGTACAGTAGGATTTGCTTTCATTTTCTGGTGACCATCCCAGTCAGCTGAATAAACAAGATACACCTGATCACAGGTTAGAGCTCCCTTACATATTAAATACATGAACATTACTTCAGTACTATCCTAAAGCCTTTTATCTGTGTCAAACAAGGAGTTTCAAAAGCTCTTAATTCTTCTTATTTTTCAGTTATTAAAAAAACAGGCAGACCTGAGGAATTACTGATGTAAAAGCAAACATTTCTCCCTGGCAAAATGGCAAAGTAGATCAGCAAAGAAACAGGCAGGATTTTTTTATTCACTAAAGTAATTAATTCTTTCAGATTACAAGGCAAACTTGTTTAAATATCATTCAGCACAATATCTTCAGTCTGCTTTTCCAGCTGAATGTTTACCCATGGATGATGCATCCCACACAGCATTCCTCCTACAGAATGGGGTTCAGCAGGTCCAGGGACAATGCCTGGAATTCCCCCACAATTCCAACAAGTACTCCCAACACAGACCCAGCTCAGTGTAACATCCTCACAGGCCTTGCTGTTCTGGACTCTCAGCTTCACGTTTCAGTCAGTGTCTCAAGCACAGGCATTTCAAAATAAAATTTCGTATTTAAAATCGAAACTCATTCACAACATCATTCAGCAATATCTGGAACATTCCACATGGCAGTGGAAGTGTAAATACCTCACCTAGAAACTTCAGGCAAGTTTTGCTTCCTAACAGAAACAACACCATTAAAGCAGAATGAAAACATCTCTGGGAAAAGAGTAAACAGCCATGAAAAACTTCCTGTAAACACCTAAATGTGTTTCCAAAGCTGTCCAGACCTCATAAGCGCTTTTCAAAAGATAATTCACCAGCTGTCAGAAGACCAGGTGAGGAGCAAAGTAGTCCAGAAAGACCATCCCTACTCCATCTTTCTGTGGATTTGGATTGCCACAGAAACAAGAGCACTCTGGAATCACCCCATCACTTTCCAAATTAGGATGCAAGGGGGACATGCAAGGAATTCTTTGGAACCATGGATTTTAAAGATAGAAACCTGGGGCTATTTTGTTTGGGGTTACTTCCAAACGAGCCATTACACACTCCTGCTCACAGGGAGTCTTCTGGGCAGGTCTTGAATTTCTTTTAAATGTATGTATAAGAAAAGTGATATTTAAGGGATTTGTGTTCTCAGCAGAAGTATTTACACACTTTTGGATATCTGCAGTTAGTTGAAAAGGGTAATGAATGTTTTATGACTTAAATATCTACAGCCAAAGGAACATTCAGTGAGCCAATCCCACAGTTCAGTCCTGATGCTGCTGGGAATGGAGACTTTGTGGTGCAGCTGGGTTGGGACTTTGTTCCCAGCTTACATCAGAGCTGCACAGCAAGGGAAAAGTGTTATCAAAACAGGCTTTCAGAAGGATCTTCTGCTGAAGTATTCCTGGGATCCCACAAATGGCTGAGGAAACAATGCACTGTGTTCTCTCAACGCCCCCGGGTGGCTTCAGGCCTGTGCCTTGGGTCATTCTGACACCAAGCAATGGATGATTGTTACGAAAGGGATTGGGAATGGGATGGAAAGAAAAGGTGTTTAACTCTGAGAACCTAAAATACCTCTCTGCAGGACGTGGACACTTAGCCTGTGACAGCAGAGTGTCCCACAGCTCCTAAAGCTTCAGCTGGCTGTGGCTGTGGGAGGACTCTGAGACAGACAATGGTAAGGAAAAAAGGGAAGTTTCTCTCTAAGTACATGGGGGAAGGGAAGAAATGACATAGTGAATGTTTCCACACAGAGCATGATGTATTGAAGTTAGATTAGAATCCTTCTAGGAACTCAATATATTAAGACCAGAAGAAATTCAATAATGGACAACTTTAAAACTGATAAAAGAACATCACTTCTGCCATAGCCCACAGCTATGGGCTGGGGAACTCACTTCTACATCTTGAGTTCAAGAAACAATCAAATTTCAAGAGAACTGGGCATGTGCATGGGTAAGAATACCCAGGCAGAGGGATCACACTTGGATACTGGAAAATCCTCAGAAGTTCACTTGGGCACACTTTGGTTCTCAGAAATGGAAGGATAGGACAGCTCAATCTCTGATGCAATGGGACAATTCCAACAGTAATGAGAAGCCCACAACCAAACCCAGCTGGCCCTTCAGATCTGGGATAAAAAAGACTTTGGTCTCTACAGAATGCCTGTGCTTATGCAAACACAGGGATCTCCTCTCGTAACTCACCTCTCCCAAGGAAATGAAGCATCAGGCCCTGAGCCAGCAGCATCTGCCCCGTTCTCAGCGTGCAGCCCCAGCCACAGTCTGTGGTTAAAGCAGAGCCCTTGATCTGAGGGAATTCCTCTCTGTACGTCAGCCAGATTCTAGAAATGAAATCTCTGCGGAACTCCTCAACGTTCCCTGAAATCTCAGTGTTGATTTTATCAAAATTGGACCCATCTGTAGAGAGCTCCCCAGATTCTGCAAGGCAAAGCACAGTTGAAGTTCTAATTTGTTATGGCACTTCTGTTATTAGAAAGCAAGCAACAAACACACAATCTATCAGAAAAACAGAGCAAATTTACAAAACCTAACAATTGCCTCAAATACAACAAAGGAAAAATGGAAGACAAACATAACAGAAATGTGTCAGATTAAAAAAAAAAGGAAAAATCAAAAGAGCAATGCAGACATCACTGTGCCAGTGGAACCACTGACCTGCAAGTAAGTGCTTAATTCACCCAACTGTGAATGGTCAAATAGAGAGAGAGACTTAAAGAACTGCACACTGGAACGTGATAATGAAGGTGTTGGTGTAGTGACCGTGATCAGGTATTGCCATTATTTCCATCAGGAGCTTTTAGAAAGAAAATCTCCAGCTGATGGTAAATGAAGTGCAAATTACAAAACAAATATTTACAGAAAGCACATGGTTTTGGTGTAAAATCTGAAAAGATCAGGTCAGGATCGGTTACATCAGAGGTGGACATTTACATGAATGTTTTATAACCTTTCCATATTTACATTTTGCATTTGGTAATTGTTAATGCCACTCTTTCTGGGAGATTAAAAATATCTCCCCAGAGCTCCAACTGAGGAAAACTGGAATGAGTGAAGTGCTCTGTACTCACCCTCAGTTTTGAAGTGGTAACATTTTCCCAGGAGAAAGACTGGAGAGTTCCTACTGAAGTAAGTTTTTGTTTTCAACACCCAACCTAGAACAGATGCAGAACAAATACAAATCTGGGACTGAAGTATTCCAAAAGGAAATGCTAACAGCATCTGGCTAAGCCAAAGGTAACTCTTGAAAGGGGAATAAAAACAAAGTAATAAAACTGGGGTTTGGTCTCATAAAAAATCCTATATAGGGTGCAATGGCTACTATTTCCTTTCAACCATGTGATAGCCTTAAAGAAAGCAGAAAAGGAAGTATCTTCTCATCTTTCCAGACATCTCCAAAGCTCAGTTATGACAATTAACAACATTTATCAGAAACCTGGAGGTAAATCTGAGCAACCTCAGTCCTAAAAGGAAAGAAGAAAAATCAAGGCAGATTAGTAAAGGGCACACGTGAAAATCTGACTGCTCATAAACAAATTACTGCTCAACTGTGGAAAAAATCTTACTCAAGGGTAGATTCTTCAGTGGAACTTGTATCTCACACACCATCCTATTTTTTTCCATAAAAATACATTTATAAACAAAAAAAATCTTTGTGCAGATGATTCCATATTATCCCCGTTTAAAAGCCTATGCAAATCTAGAGTAATTTTCATAATATATTTACTGTTTCCAAAAGAAGTAATTTAAAATGAAATTATGCAAGATTTATCTGGAAAAATGAAAAGCTAAAGAATTTTTTTAGTGGGGCTAATTTATAATATCAAAGAAAAAATTGTTGCAAGGGCCATATTGCATTTTTAGTATTAATTAGTTATGATTCCATTCATGTCGACCAGAAACATTCCAATCCTTTTAATGAGACAGATCACACTCTGTTCCACTTACTGTATTTCATGTTGTGCCATGCAGACATAAACTTTGATTTGATCTTTTCTACTTCATCTGTCCCTGTGGCCTCCATATTCAAATTCTAGAGAAAAAGCCATCGCTGTCTTGTAAGGCTTTCAGTTCTGCTGCTGCAAAAACCAAAATATAAACACTCAGCATCCCCACTTAAGCCCAACATGGCCAGAAACAGCAATAAACTCACAGAACCCCCCACTACCAGGCACTGAGAAGCAATCCCATGTCCCATGAATAAGTAATAAAATAATTTAATTCCAAATATACACCAATAAAAGCACTACACAAAGCTCAATAAAAGATAATGTTCTCCAGCAGCTCTGCCTCGCACCACAAACTGCTCTAGAGCACAAAACCTGTGCTGGCACATGAGCACACTCGTTTTATCAGCTGTGAGGTGGAGAGCTATGATGCAGCTCACTAAATAAAAAAGATGCTGCTCTTTTCTGCTGAAGAGAAAACAAAAAGCACCTTTCGTGTTAAAATCCACCAGAGTGCAGGCTGATTTTGTAAAAACTCCTTATAAATTTTGCAAGGAAATGCATCTTTACTGGCTTTTTCTGTTCTGCAAGACAGATTTCACCTTAAAGCAACCTGAACTGGTAACAACACAAATATCTACTACCTTTATCCCTGTTCCTAAGAAATCTGGGAAAATGGGACAGAACCCCCTCCATAGTCCAGCTGCCCCATTTGTAACAGGAAGCTTGCTATTCCTCCACCACGTGTATTCTGTCAGTGGTTCACCTTGAAATACTTGACACAGAAAGTTTTCCTGATGGTATTTGGTGGCCCAAACCCTTGCACAGGCAGGTGAAAGGTTAAGAGCTCCTGCTTCAACAGCAGCTCTTGTGGGACATCTCTGAAACCTTCAGAGCATTTTTAGCTAAGTTCTGATAGCACCAGCTGATGACGTAAGCAACAGTGAAATTCTTCATTTAATTAAAAAACTTGGGCCAGGAGAAAGCCTCCTTTCTTTAAAAGGAGAATCTAGAACTGTATTTACCTTTCCATGTGCTATTCTCCACTGAATTGGGATCAAAATCAGGACAAAGACTAAACAAACCGTGTCACTTCTCTCCACTGGGAACATATTTTAAGGAAACCTAATCAGTGACAGTGTAATTAAGGAGAGGGTGAAGAAGTCAGGGTGACAGCATCATCTGAGCCTGAGGGTACTCACACAGATCTACTTTTTGGAGATCTGCAATCTGCTGCCCAAACCACCCCTAGCACATCTTCCCACTATTCCCTAGTATTATTTCATAAAAATCTGCTTCTTGACAGAATAAGAAGCAATGCCAATTCACAAACATGAGGAAAGACTGACTTTTTTCTAGTGAAAATAATAAGTGTCTACATCCCTGCTATGATTAGCCTTGTGTCAAGCTGGGGAAGGAAGAAAAGGAGAATTTCAAGCTGGCTTTTAACTTCCTGTCTTTTCCCCCCTCTTTCTTCTTTAGGATAAAAAGGAAAGTCTGACTGTATCACCAGCTCTAGACAGCAAAGCTGGTAAGATGAACTTCTTCAGGAGGTGTGTTTGGTCCTGTCTTTCCTAACATGAACCATCAGCAACAACCATTTAAACAGACACCCACTGATTGCCTTAAAAACTAATTCTTATAAAAGCTTCCTCTGACTAAAATTAGAACTGAAAGAAACTCTACAGTTCTGAAAGGGCCCGAAGACAAAATTATGTAAATGAGAAAGGAGCTCATTTTCTTTTAAAAGACAATGGTCACCACAGCACATTTATCTTTTCTCCAGATACATTTCTTCTCTGATATTATGCTAAAGATGCAGAAGGGGTTTCCAGGAATGCTAAGGCAAACCAGGTATATTTTTTTTTTCAGTGGGAAAATGCAGGTTCTTCCCAACAATGCAAGAAAGCATCGGTAAGAGCTCCACGGAAATTAATGTAACAGCACGAGGAGAAGGTCCCAGGGAATACAGATTCGAGCCCAATGGGCTTTAGTATCAAATTATCAAATCTAAATCTAATGTTTTTATCCCGAAGTTGCCTCATTTATGAAGTTCTTTAGATACACGTCACGAGGATGATGTTCCCTCAGGGAGCAGCAGGACACGGCTGGAATTGAAACCCCAAGGGGGATCAATGCCGGGAAGCGGCTGTTTGTTCACAAGGATGGAAAAACACCCCAAACCCCCCAAAACCAGCATTTGTTTTCATAAACAGCATCAAAGCAACGCGAGCTGCCGGTGAGACCTCAGCGGGAAAGATGAATGAAGCCTCAATGGGATAATTATAAGATAAATTATCTCTTATTAACTAAGACTTCCCTGGCTTTCAGTTGTACCTTGAAGGAGCCCGGAGCGGCAGCGGCGACAGTCAGCGAAACCCACACGGAACAACGACGGCGAGCAGTGGCCGGAGGTCATTTTTAAGGAGCTGCAAACACATACGAGGACAATTAGAAACGATACTTTGAAGCCGGCTCGGAAAGAAAACCAGATTATTCCTTAATCCTGCAGCAAGGACGGAACGCTTCGCCCAGGCAGGACTCCCAACCAAGCAGGAGCCCACACGCACCGCGGGAAGGGGCTCGGCGGCTCCCGGCCCCACAGGACGCGGCGGCACCCGAGCCGCCGCCGCGAAGGGCCCGTCCCGGCGCTCCCGCCCGCCGCTCACCCCTCACGGAGCCGCCTCCGCCATGCCCGGGGCCACCCGGGCAGCGCGCGGCCTCCCGGCGCTACTCCGGCCGCGGCGCAGCGGCGCGCGAACTACAACTCCCGGCGGGCGCCGCGGCTGGGGCGCGGAGGGACGGGCTGCGGACACGTGCGGGGCACGCTGGGAAGTGTAGTCCGGTGGGAGTGCGGTGGGGAGGCGGGAGGGAGGAAGAGGGCGGAGGAAGAGGAGGGAAGGAGGGAGGAAGAGGATGGAGGGAGGCGGCGGGGCCGGGCTGCGGCTGGAAGCGAAATCCCGGGAAGAGGAGCGGGAGCAGAAAGCCCAGTCCCTTCACGGGGTCTGCGGCTGTCCTTTAACAGCATTTCTCCCTTTGCTTGGGTTTGGGTTTTTTGTTTTTGGTTTGTTTTTTTTTTTTTTTTTTTTTTTTTTTTTGTTGGGGTTTTTTTTGGGGGGGGGAGGGTGTGGTTTTGTTTGATTTTTTTTTTTTTGTGGTTTTGTTTGGGGGTGGTTTTTTTTGTGTGTGTGGTTTTTTGTGTGTGGTTTTTCTTTGGTTTAGGTGGGGTTTTGGCTTTTTTCGGTTCTTTTTTTCTGTTTTTGTTTTTTGTTTTCTTTTCTTTTTTTTTTTTTTTTTTGTGGCGTTATTTGTTTGTTTGTTTCTGGTTTTATTTTTTAATTCTGTGTCTTTTGACTTCTCCACAGTAAAATGCCTCCCAAATCTCCAACCTCTAGAGGATTTCAATTTCCAGCCTAAACACCCAGCTGAGCGTGTTCCGATTCAACTCTGCTTTATTTCCTCTCTGAAAGCCCTGTCAAAACCACTGCATCTCCTCGCACTCTCCTGAGGGATTTTTTGGGGTTTCTAAAAGTGTAAAGTAGGTTCTTCATTGATCTGTTTGTCTTAAGCTGCTTAAAAATACTCATTGGCTGTATCAGGAGCCGAGGGCTTAAAAAAAAAGTGCAGGATTTGTAGAGGATTGAGTTGAATTTCTCAGCTGTCTGGAACTGGCATTATTGCTCAACATCCTAAGAAGGGTGATATTCCTGCTTTCCCTGGTACTCACCAGCCCAATGTTGGGTTCATGAAGCAAAGTCATGTGGGGTTTGTTTCCATTTTGTGATTTTACTGCCTTCTGCTGGTCAGAGATGATCAGGCTGAGCTTAATTTTTTATAATCAGCACATGATCTAAAATTTTGCTTCAGTGCAAATGCCAACAATAGATGCTTTGTGTATTTCCTGGAGGGTTTTTTTCTGCAGCCTCATGGATATATTTCACATAGTAGGGTTGATCAGTAAAGAGGATTGTAGGTTTTAATGTGCAGACTACATCTTGTTCCAGAAGTCTGGCTGTTAGCTGGAAGTGGGGATGTAGCAGATCACCCTTCTAATTCTTCCCTGCCTTTCAGCTCCCTGCTTGCCCTTTGCTTCCAAGATAAAGATAAGAGATTTAAAAATAAAAACTCTGTTGCTGTTTGCATAAACTCATGAAACTGTGACCCCACGACTGTGGGTGATCTGTCAGTGCAGAAAGAAAGGGGCCTCCTGCCTCCAGAATCTCATGATCTGTTTTAGGAATAATAGTTGTTTAAAGTTTTATCTTTGCTTTTATTCCCCAAGACAGAGATGGATGTGCTTGTCTGTCTGTGTAGGGGCTCGAAGGTGGAGAGCTGAGGAGCTGACAGGGCTTGGATCATCCTAAATGTTGTACAAAGAATTATCCACCTGATCAAAGGAAATGGCTGTTCTGCTGCCTGGAATTAGTTGCCTTCACCTTCCTGCTCTCAAATATAATAACCATGCCCTGAATTGATAGGCCACACAAGGTGCCATCTGGATATACACTGTAAATCCCCTGGGCAGGCAGGTTATGAGAAGGAAGATGCTTATTTTCTGCTTTTTTCCCCCCACAAAACAAAGCTTTGATTGCCAAATAACCACGCAGGCAACCATAAATAACAGTCTGTAAAGAGAGAGTTTTCTTCACATCCACCAGTTCCTATTTTTGTAGGAAAGGTTTGCAGAGGGAGCAGGAGAGAACTGAGTTCAACAAACTTATAACAAATGTCACAGAGTTCACACTTTCAACATATTAAAGGCATGAAACCATCTCTGAGCTCCATTTGAATGTAGTAAGGAGATTTTAAAAATCTGTGTTCATGGAAAATATCATTTGTCTCTGCTTTTTTTGCATAGGTGAACCAGGTGGGTAGCAAACACCAAGTGGCAGTGGCAAGACTAAAAATTAGAGGAGGTACTCTCTGATTTATGGAAATACACAACATTTATCCACCAAACACTGCAGAATGGTAAGAGAACACTGGGCAGTGAGGAATGAAGCTTCTGCTCCTGTTGCTGCCACTGTTCCATCATCAGTAATCTGCAATATATTTAGAAAAGCTCATTAAACATTTGGCCAAATATGCTTTCCCAAACGCTGTTGTCTGAAGAGAGCAGACCTTGGGTCAAGGAGCTCAAGAGAAGGGAATTTTTCCTCGTTTATTTTTAGTTTCATTTCCTAGGGAAGTAAGCCATCTGTGATCTGTTTCCCTCTGGAAAGTTTTGAATCTGCTCTGCCATTCAAGTTTGCAGAGCCTCAGAGATGTTAAATACCTCCAGTTTTTGTGGGAGGAGCTGCTCAGGTAAAAAGAGACTCTAGAATAGGAAAAAGGGGGAAACATGGGAATTCAGACTGTGTGAATTTGTGCATCCTTTCAGGCAGCAGTGAGGCTGAAAGGGGCAGCAGGAGCTGGATTGCTCTGACATGGTTGTCTCCCCCAAATTAACCAGCAAACTTCTGCTTGTACCACTCAGTTCCACCAAAACCAGATTTCCTTCCTCTATCCCAGGATTAGGGTAAGGAAGAGGAGGCTTCAGTAGGATACTTGGAAGACTCTGTGCCCAAGCCACCCTAAATGTAAGATCTTAGTTATGCAGGAGGAAATGAAACACATTAGTGGCATTTATAGAGTGTTGAACTGGGGGAGGTTGTGAGCTGTGCTCGGGGTAGAAACATAAACTACAGAAATTATTAATTATGAGCAGGAATTCACAGAAGCTCAGTTGGGAAGACTTTGAGTCCTTCTCTGAGGAGATTTAACTTCAGCAACCCACCTTTTGAAGTGAAGAAATCTGAAAGTAAATGTGCCAGGAGACAATAAAGCAGAAGTGAAGCTGCCATCAAATACCACCGTAGGAAGAAGGCTCTGGAAAGGCTGGTACAGTTCTGTGGGTCTGTAAAGGAAATAACAGGGATGTGAGGGATGTAGTGAAGGCTGCAAGCATTTAGAGAGTCCTCACTCATCCTTAAATCTCCTGGTTTCTCATGAATCCAGCAGAATCTGGGCACTGGCCAGACTGAGAACAGCAGCACATTCTCTCTCGCCAGAGGGGTCCAGAGAAAATCACAGTGTTTGTGCAGTTTATGTGACACGTGGAGTTCTTTGTATTTCAACATTTGCTGAGACAGGCAGGGATTTGGCCCTTCCCGAGTGCTCCTCGTTCCCCGCAGCTGCCAGGAGATGGCTCTCTGCATTTGCAGTCCCTATTTACTACTTTGTTTATGGAATGAGCTGGACGCGTTTTCCGTGGAAAATGTTTTCCCCGCGTTTGCCCCGAGGAAGTTTACGTCAGAAGAACGAGGAAGCCCTGGGCTGAGTAAATAATCTGCTAACAAGCAAGGCAAGGATCAGTTCACTTTCGTCCAAATGTTTTCTGGCTGTGATCCAAAGGGAATTTTCTTGTGCAGGACCTAATCTTTTAAGGCTGTATCTATCAGGCTCAAGGAGTTCCATCTGTGTTTGTAGGATGCATTTACCAAATTTGATTATAGCCCAGTAGAAGTCATTCTCAATTTAAAAAAAAAGCGCATTTTAGCCACTTGTTTCAAAGGGTGCAGGTAGTTCATGGGCAGGTACCCTGGTGAATTGATTAAAATGCTCCTTCAGTCCCCCCCTTTCAGTGTGAGAGTGGAAGAGACAGCCCCGTGTCCAGGCCATGGACTCCTTTTGGAGGCAGTGATGCATCTCCAAGGCTGATGTGTTCTGTTGGAATCCAGTGTGGAACAAGCCAGGTTCCTTCTTTGCTTCCTAAAACGTGGTGAAGAGTTACAGTGTGTTAGAGGAGTAACTATTCAGTATCCCCATAATGCTGGTAAAGTTCTAGGTTTTAAATTGGTTACTAGGAATATGTAGCCTCTATTCAAACATTAATTTAAATTAATTTGGGCTGTCTGGAGGTATTAATTGCATGTACACAGCCCCTCCACTCCTGATTTGTCTTCACCCTCATTCTAGGATACCAGGCACCCTTGAGGACAATACATGGGCACAAACAACAACAGTGTAACGCTCCAAGTACATCATGAGTCACATACAATTTCACCCTATATTAAAAGAAAATGGTTCCATCTTCTGCTGCAGGAAAAACTTGCCACACAACAGTTGTTTCTGAATCAGGGAGCGCTGCTAGTTCCTAAAAAAGTATCTTTTTTGCAGACTGTAATTCTGTGTTACAGGTTTCTCTGTCCAGCTGGTTGGTCACAGTCTCCTCTTTGCAAAGCTTGAGTTTGTTTCTTCAGACCAAGCATTTCCTTCAGTTAATTCACTTCTAGGATGAGGAAACAAGAGACAGAAGGGTTGTGACTGTGCCTGTCAGGGGCTGCACTCACCTTAGTACCCAAAATAGCACCACAACACCACCACATCCCCCCCCCCCCATGTTGTTACTGTGACTTTTAGTGTCTGGTATTATTGAATTTATAATGGTCAAAACCTGCAATTTTTTCCCCTCTTATTTCTTCACTTTTTCTTTGACGTCTCTTGGTTAATGCTGCATGCACTGCAAAATTTAGAGCCAATCTATGGAAGCTTCTGGGTTTTTTTTACAAGGTCTCATGTACATTTCTGCCAATGTCAGTGAGCTCTTACTGTTTGAACTCACAGACTTTGTAGACTTTTGCTGGGCTGTCACTATCTGAAAACTGATGAGGAATCTGTTTTTCTTAAACTCATTGGGTGTTGACTATTAATTGAGGGATTTTGCTCGTATTTAACCCAGCTATACTGAGAAAACCTATTTATCTGCAAAGCAATGCCCTCCTGATGTGAGAACATAATATATGCTGTGTTTGATAGAGATCCATTTTATATCCAGATAGGATGGCTGGAGCTCCTCTGGCCCAGCTCTCAGCTACAGAAAAAGTCAAGGAAAAGCAAAGGTGCCATCAGAACTCAGCAAGTAGTGCCCAGAACCTAACCTAGGTCCTTTCTCTGTGGTAATGACTGACAGGAAGGGAAAATGAAACCTAAAATGCAAGAGGTCTCTGATGGACCTTGGATACTCCGTGCTCTGTTGTGTCAGGGCTGCTGGGGCTGGGCTGCTCTTTGCACCCTCTGGCAGCAGAAAGAGTTTCCCTTTCAGAACTGCAGGATTCCCAGTTTTGGTCTCAGAGTTTGAGTTAGGCAGGAATATTTTGCCCTCCTGCATTCCAGATTGGTGCCATTTTGGGAAGAAAAAAGAGGGGGAAAGAGGGAACATTGCTGGTGGTCCATGATGCTTTGGTCTGTTCTTGTGAGCACGTACACTCATATGTGAGACTTTGCTCATAGAATCCCAGACTGGTTTGGGTTGGAAGGAACCTTAAACCTCATCCAGTTCCACCCCTGCCATGGGCAGGGACACCTTCCACTATCCCAGGGTGCTCCAAACCCTGTCCAACCTGGCCTTGGACACTTCCAGAGGTGGGGCACCCACAATTTCTATGGATGTAAGGAGCTTATCCCACCCACACTGTGTGAGGGACTTCCCTGGTGTGCAATTCCACACGCAGACAGCAACTCCAGAGCAAAAGTCTTTTGTCTTGGCAGACATTTGTGGGATATTTCCTCCCCTCCCCCTTGGAGAAGAACATCTCTTTCTCAGTGCCTACAATAGGTCTTTGCTTCCCAGGATCTCCATCTGTGTGCATGTGTGTGCCACATGACAGCACCTTTGTGCTGGGATTCACTTGGTGGCTGCACAGAGCCTGATTAAATCCACTGGGATCACTCACACACGGAGATCTTTGCAGATTTTGGGGCATTCCCTGTGTAAACACATGCAAACAGCAAAGCAGAGGAATTCCACGCAGCTGGAAATCAGTGGCTCCTGTGAGGGGAAGGACTCGTGTCCTCAGTGTGTGGGAAACGTTCACACAATGCAAACAGATGGAGTGGGGGGAATTAACACTCCTGCTTTTGGACACTTCCTGCATGACTATTAATAGTTCCCTGGTTTGGATTAATGGACAGCATATGTCGGGTAATGGGGACTTGGAGTTACTGCTAGCTTGTGTCCTAGGCTCAGTCTTTTTTTGAAGTTGCAAAACAGTAATTTTTTTTTCAACTCCCCACCTTCTACCTCCTCTTCCCATTAGGATAACCCCAAAACCATCACGTGGTGGGAGACACTGGTAGTGATGGCATGTTTGGATGGGAAGATGGATGGTACAGTCTTCCTCTGAAGACACTGAATCATCGTTAGGGACAATTTTTAGCCTTTCTGAAGGAAAAGATGGTATTATATGGGGCAGGATTGACTGAGAGCCCAGTTTGTCCATGCAGGTGGGGCTGTGGTGGTCAGTGGTGTGTCCTAGTGCCATGCTGGAGAGGGACGAGGTGGCCAAGGGACCTGGCCATTCCATGGAGACCCATGACAGTGAGGTCTTTAGGAGGGACATCAGGAAGAATTCCTTCACAGAAAGGGTGATTAGACATTGGAAGGAGCTGCCCAGGGCTGTTTGGGGTCCCCACCCCTGGAGGTGTCCAAGGAGGGACTGGAGGTGGCACTCAGTGCTCTGGGCTGGTGGCGGGGCAGGGGGGAGGACTGGGCACAGGTTGGATTTGATGGTCTTGGAGGGCTTTTCCAACCCCAGTGATTCTGAGATTCTGGTGCTCGAGGGGTCGGCACACACGTGACTTTGGCAGCAGTTTTGGGCTGAGGGCCGGGGAGCGATGCTGAGGAGCCTTTTCCCCAAACCACCGGCGAATCCCCATCAGTGCCAAGAACAACCCCAACCGCTCTGTTTTCACATGGGAATAAAGCGGCACCGCGGCGGGGACGGGACGCGCTCGGCGTGGGAAACCGAGGCCGGCGGGGGTCACGACCCTGGGGATGGGGGCAGGGATGGGGACGGGGACAGGGATGGGGACAGAGATAGGGACAGGGATGGGGACGGGGATGGAGACAGGGATAGGGATGGGGACAGGGATGGGGACAGGGATAGGGATGGGGACGGGGATGGGGACAGAGATAGAGACAGGGATGGGGACAGGGATGGGGACAGAGATAGAGACAGGGACAGGGATGGGGACAGGGATAGAGACAGGGATGGGGACAGGGATGGGGACGGGGATGGAGACAGGGATAGGGATGGGGACAGGGATGGGGACAGGACCGGGCCGGCCGCGGTCACGCCCCGCCGGCCGCCCGCCCCGCCGTATATCTGCGAGGAGCGGCCCCCTGGCGGGAAGGGGGAGGAGGCGGCGGGCGCGGCGAGCGCCGGGGGTGGGAGCTGCGCCGCTCAAGTGCGCGGCTCGGCGGAGCATTACGGCGGCCGAGCGCTGCCCGGGCCGGCAGCGCGGAGCCCGCAGCGCGGCCATGGCCGAGCGCCGCGCCTTCGCCCAGAAGATCAGCAGGTACCGGGGGCGGCCGGGCTGGCGGCGGCACCGGCACCGCGCGTGGGGACGGGCGGGCCCGGCCGCGGGGGCTCCGCCGCTGCCGCGCCCCGGGGGCGAGCGGGCCCGGCGCGGCCCGCGGGCGCCCGCGCCCTGCCGGCCTCCGGGGGCGCCGGGCAGGGTCCGCCCAGCGCGGCCGCGGGGCTGCGCGGCCCCCCCTGCCCGCCACAAAGGGCCCGGAGCGGGCGCGGCGGGCGCCGAGAGCGGGGCCGCTCCCCCGGGGGAGCTCCCGCGGGGAAGCGGGGGAGGGAGAAAGAGGAGGAAAAGAGCCGTGGAATTCCGCTCCCGCGAACAAAGGCCGGCCGGGCGCTTTGTGCAGCCCCTCTCGCCGCACAATGGGCGGCCCGGCGCTTTCCTGCCCGAGCCGGCCCTGCCCCGGCCGCCTCCCGGCGCTGCCCCGGCCCCGCACCTGGGAGGGGAGCGCCCACCTCCTCCTGGCTGGAAAATGGAGAGAGAGCTCCTTTCCAGCGCCTTCCTTTTGTGTGCGAGCAGGGCTGGTTCGCGGGGGCACCGCTCCTTGGACGCGCAGAGCTACGTGAGGCTCGCGGTGCTGAGCATCCTTGGATTTCTCAAAGTTTTGTTATTTTTTAAAGAGGAGCATTTATAGAAATTTACCTGCCAGTAGCAGGTTTCTGCAGATTTACATTCTGAGTTAGGCGTGTGGTTCCAGGTAGGAACAGTTTTTCTGTCTGCAGGTCTGACCAGGTAACCTTTGGTGACCGTGGTACCTCTCCTACCTGTAACCAGCAGTGGAGTGAAAGCGAGAACCCATCAGTTCTGCCAGAACTGTTCAGGAGGCTGTGGACAGTAGCAAAAGGAGTATCATTTTCATGCCTTTGAGTGAAAAGCTGTAGGTACAAATAGTTGCAGTTAAGAGAAACTGTGATGGAGAAGGGTCACGGACAAAGAAAAAGGAGGTCAAAGGAAAAGGCTGGAGAGGAGGTAGAGGAGTGACATCAGTCCCACCCCACTCATGATCTGGAAACAGGCGAAAGCACTGCTCTTCCCTTCAGGTTCTCTGCACATTTTGATGTGCACCAGCCAGGGGTTAATGTGACAGATCAAGGAACGGGGAGAGATGGATTTGCTGCCAGACCGTTTTTCCTGCTTCTTGATTGTAGTCATAGAAATAGTCACATGAGAGACAAGCTCTAGGGCTCGGAGTGTCAGAGTTGTGCAGCCCTAGCAGGAAGTTAACTAAAATGGCCCTGGGGTGACCACTGTGGTGCTCAGTGCTCCTGCCTGGTGCAGAGGGTTCATTGGATTGTAGCACAGATGTGCCACCTCTATGCACCTTTTTGGGCTAATCTGATCCTCTCCATGTGTTTCCCAGTGTGTGTGTGTGGGCAGAGGTGGTCTTTGAGCAGGTCGGGTTCATCTGTGCCCATGGAAGGACCCAGGTGCTTTGCAGTGAGGTCAGGGCTGTTGCATCTCCAGCTGTCTTTTACACTTGGAAGATTATTGTGTTTTCTCTGGGGTTTCCCATGTTGTAGTGTCATATTCTGAGAAATCTCATGTTCCTGGTTCGTGGCCTGCACATCCACTGCACATGATGGCAAAAGCTTGTGGGCAGAATGTTGCACCTGGGGATGCCCAGCCTGGGCTGTTGCCCTTCTCCTGCTGGCACAGAACATGCTGCTGGGAATGTTGCTGTTTCAGGGGATGAGAGATTGGAGCAAGCGGTGCACAGAAGTCCCAGAGCTGTGCTGGTGGCTGCTGGAAGCCCTCCCCAGTTCCATTGTTTCAAGAAGAATAGATCCCTCACATTTTCACACTCTGCCCTCCGGTTTGGCTGACTCATCGAGGTAGCCATAGCATTTGTCTTATTCACATGAAATAGCCATGCTGCTCTTGCCTTGCCTGAGAGCCCGTGCTTCAAATGGATGTCACTCAGATCCACCGAGGCAAATTCCTTTAGTCCAGCTGCAAGGTTCTAAACTAAACTAAACTAAAAACAAACATGAGATGGGCTGAGCTGTTTCTTGGAAAGCCCAGGGATGTGGTTCCACAGTTTTGATTTACCTGCTATGCTTTCTTCAGCCACTGTGGTGCCCCTCAAGGGCATGTGCAGAATGCCAGTGCCATGGCTGCCTGGTCATTTCCTCAAAGTCTTTAAATGCTGGGCAGAGGCTATCAGTAATTGCCCAGCAGTTTCAAAATATCTTTTTAAGACTATGTTACAAGGTATCTCCATGATTAGGTCCTGCTGCGTTTTTGTGGGATGGATTTAAACAAGAATTTGGCCACCACAGGTACTTACTAATTCTTCTTGACTTCATCAGAAGAAACTCCTGAGTTGAACTTAGTATAATGCGTTAATAATACATAAGATCTTGCCTGATATTGCTGCTAATTTTTAATTGGAGATATATTGTTAGGAAATTTTTTATAGTGGATCACATCCTTCTGCAGCATCATGATGCTTCTGTAGTGGCACAGAGGCTGTTGCTTCCATCTCAGTGTAAGAGCAGAGGAACTCCAGTGCCACCTGTGTCCAATTCATGTTCCCAGTTGTGTTATCCCAGTACATTTTCTGGATATGGGGCTCCTTGGCAAAGAAGCAGGATGTGGAAATCCTCCCCCGCCCCCCCCAAAAGGTCAGTTCTGAGTTCCTGAATGCCCCAGCAACTGGAGCATGTTGTATCCCAGCACTGCAGTGTTTCCTGGGGCAGGCAGAGGAAAAGGTGTGCAGGCTTTTTAGAGTTCAGAAGGAAAGAAAAACTCCCCCTTTAAACCTCACACAGCAAAAACATTACAGGGATAAACCCATGTAATCTTTCATGTGAGCCCCTGACTCAGGGCCTTGTCAGTGCTCTTGGACTATCCTGAAGCTGGGTTATCTGGGGAATTCAGAGCTGCTGCTTCGGTCAGACCATCTCTGTGGAAGTGTCTTTGCTTGGAAAGAGTTTTGATCTTCCTTTCCTGCTCCCATGGTGAGAGAGGCTCCCTGTGACTTGGAACAACACACCTGCCTTGCCCTCTGTTTTACAGTGCATATCAGCCTCACACAAACCCCACAGTGTCATTTTTACCACTGCTCTGCATTCTCTTGCTGAGAATTTTCAGTTTTCCTGTGCCCAGCTGTCAATGGGGTACAGAGAAAAATGTTTTCACCTTGTGGGTCCAGCCCCTTCCCAGGTGCTTCCATGTGAGCAGGAACCCCGTGAGGTGCTGCTCTCTAGGGCTGGGGGGTCTTCAGCAGGGGCTGATCCTGCTTTCAGACATTCAGTGACTTGGAAATTCCCCATCATCCAGGGCTCTTACATTGTATGGGATTCCTGGAGTAATCACAGCTTGTCTTTATGGATTTGAATTGAGGGGAAAACACTTGTGTTCACTACATTCAGAGCATCTTATTTCTGCTGCGGCTCCCTTTACACCGATGGGGTGCTGTAAAACGGGGACTTGGGAAGGCTAAATTTGCATTTGTGTTTTTTACATTGCCTGAAGGATGTGTTGGGGGGGGCTGACAGCCTCCTGTGCCCAGCCCTAGGGTAAAGAGGGATGGTGTGAAACCTGCACCCACTGAAATCAATAGCAGAGCTGTCACTGGCTCCCAGGAGCACCAAATCGGGCCAGAAACGTGGTCACAGCAGAATATTCATCACAGTTTATTCTCTTCCCACATCCAGCTGCCATTTGCATTGTCAAAACACTGTCATGGATAACTGAAAGGATTTTTAACAGGAATTTCAGAGCATCCCTTTCCCATCCTCTCCAAAAGTCCCATTGGCTGTCCCTGTTCAGCCTCTGTGGATGTCTCGTGTGGGAGTTGGCAGCGCTCTGGGAAGCCCAAGAAAATCCCTGACTGCTTCAAGCAAGGGAGAAGGCAGGGACAACACTTCATCTCCAGGGCTGTGCTACAGAGCTGCATCTCTGGCCAAGGCTTCGTTCTTTGGTTGGGTGTTTTTAGTGTGAGGTGTGACTTTGCTCTCCTGCAGGATCCGGTGCTGTGGTGATTTCCACAGTCAGGTGTCCTGGGAGCTCGTTCCCTCCACTGCAGCTCAGGGGTGAAGTTTCAGCCTCAATAATCAAATATTATCAGAAGAACACCACAGGCAGCGTTGTGTGATGTTTTCTCTTTTAATCAATGGTGAGGAAAAAGGGAACATGTTGTTGCTCATCTGCGTTAATTTAGGAACCCACACGCACCCTGCAGCGGTTGGGATCAGGCTGGGCATTTCCTCAGCTGTAAATCAAACCCATTTCACTCCCAGGGGAAGGAGTTCACTCAGAAGGAAACAGGACCTGGGGTTTAGGAGGAAGGCTGGGTGCAGGGCTGAACTGGCAGAGTGGCTCCAGGCCAGAGCTCTCCCTGGATGTCTGGAGCAGGTTCCCTCATCCAGCAGGACGCTTCCCTGCGTGGTGACTCACACCTGGATGGGGCTGCAGGCAGGACAGCCCAGCTGGAGCACGTGGGCACAGAGGGCCAGGCCCTCTCTCTGCAGAGGTGGCACACACAGCCAGTGCCACTGGGCTTTGGGAATTCAGATCCAAGCACACTGAGTCAGTGGGATGGATGCCTCCAGCCCGCGCTGGCTGAACAGAGGGTGATGCTTTCACTTGAAGAAGTAAATGATGTGTAAATGCAGTTTTCTCTCTCCGAGGGAGAACAGGCAGCTTTGCTGGGGCTGCAGATGCCTCACTGTGCCAGGCTGCCTTTCTCAGAGGCTCCCTGGGTGTAGAGTCCCTGCACGTGACACCCAGGGTGAAGAACAGGCAGGAGGAACAGTTCCGTAATTAGCAGGATGGGGAGAAGCAATTTACCTTGTCCTTTCCCAGTGGAGAGGGCTGTGGAAAAGAGAGGCTTCCTCACATCCCCCGAGGCTGTCCCTGACCCACCTTTGCTGGGAAAAGGGAGAGTTCCTAACCTTGCTTGGCATCACCAGGCATGACTTGTGGAGTCTTTTTTTGGGAAGGCAAAAAGAAGAACTGATATTTCCAGTTCGCTGCTTAAGCTAAAAAAAATGTTAAAAAAAAAAGGAACAGTTTTTGGGTTTGACCAGGCAGGGCACATAGAAACAGGAATGATTTTTTTGTGTAGTAAAGAACCCTGGGAGTGCAAACAAATGGTTTCATTTTGTTACTTGCAGCTTGGAGGACTTTGAGAATGACCAGTTTTGTTTTGCTTTAGGAGCCAGTTCCAAGGGGAATTTTCTTCCTCTTCTTTGTGTGTTTTTTTTTTTTTTTTCCTTTTTCTGTGTGAACCACATGCACACACAATAATTAACCAGTGAAGAAGGTCAGAAAGGAAGTGACTGGGGAAGATGTACTTTAAACACAGACGTTCATGAGGCTGTGGGCTGTAATTAACTGGAATGTTTGTCTGAGGTTCCCAGGTTATGTGTTGAATGTTAGATAAGGTATTAAAGAGGCAGTTTTTTTATTTGTCCTTTTAATTATCAAAGCTTTAATGGCTCTTCAGCTCTACCAAATTAATTTTTTTTTTTTTTTTACATTTGGAGAATATTTATTTCTCTTTTCTGATGGGGTTTGGTGTAACCCCAGCATTGCTTTAGGTTAGAAATGGTGTTCAGGGTTATAGTGTAACATGAACTGCTGGTCGTGAACAGTTTGTCATGGACAAACAGCCTTTGGGAATGCAGGAGGAGGAGAAGGCAAGTGTGTTCACAGAGTGATGGAATGGTTTGGGTTGGAAGGGACCTTAAAGCTCATCCTGTGAGCAGGGACACTTCCACTAGACCAGGTCTTATTTGTTGTAGGGAAACTGGGAACCTCTGTGAGGAAACAGTGAGGAAGCAGCCCTAAAAGTAGTCAGCTGAGGTGTTATCTCAATGGGGAAATACTCACTGGGTTCTCCAAAGGTTCCACTCCTTCTCTGGAGGGAGTGATTGGGATGAAGCACATCTGCTAAAAGATGGGATTCCCAACTGGAGCAGCTCTAGAAAAGCCATTGGGTGATCAAGGGAGCCCAAAGGCTGGGAGGGGATACCTGGCAGGTAGAAAGGAGTGGGAGAGGGCTCTTGAGCCTGATCCTGCTGCCACAAACCCAGATGGGCATAGATCACCTGTAAATACATTTGGAGATGAGGTTACCTTAGGAGATGGTTTCTAAGTGTCAGAGGCAGGATGCTTTCCAGTAGGGAAGTGGTGTCCAAAACCTCTGCAAAGCAGGGATACAAGAAGGAATCGGCCTGAGCTGTGGATTGGACTGCAGGCTTGGAATGAATAGCAGTAACTCCTGCAGACTCCACTGAATTCTGAGGTTCAGACAGTATTTACTTCACATGGGGAGAGTTTTGATGAGTGCTTGTGAAAGCTGGAGAGGCAGGAGTGCTTTAGCCTTGAGAGTACTGGTGATTTCTTGGTGAAACCCATTGGAGGTTCTGACTTTCTGTGGTCGGGCTTTGGGGGAATTTTGGGGAATTTTCAATATCCAGTGAGGTATTAATGGAGCAGCAACATGGCTGATCAGTGCCACCCTTTTGTGGCACCACCCTTCTTCCCCTGTTGGACCACGGAGGTGCCTCTGGTTCCTGAGGATCCACGGATTCAGGAGGAGCCAGGCACGGCTGTGGTTCCCCAGCTGAGGACAGGGTCCCTCCTCTGGCTGTACTTCCCATCTGGAAACAATGCCTCTAGAAAATGGGGAAGGGTTTTTAGTCTTTCCTGTGTTGTGCTGGGCTCTGATTTTTCCTGCCAGGGCTCTGTGCCTCATCAGGAGTGACAAAAAACACACAGAGTGAGCCTGGTTTAAAGCAGAGCCCGTCTGCATCCTGGGGACAAGCTTCTCAGTCCTCAGCCACAGATGCATGGTGTGTTTTCCATGCCAAGCAGCCATTTTAATCCATTCCAAATTTCCTTATGAAAGCCGGCAGCATGCATGGTTTGCTCTCACGTGTGTCTGTGTGCACACGTGGTGGGAACAGGGAGAGGGCTTTTCCTGGATGTTCCCTGTCCCCAGTAGGAGCTGCTTGGTCTTCTTCCAGAAGCCACCCTCCAGAAGTGAAAACATCAGCTCCCGTGGATAAAGGCAAACATGAAGGAAATAACTTCTTGCAGCTAGAATACATAAAACTTTATTTTTTTTCCTCCTGCAGTCTACTTTTTAAAAAAGACAAAATGATGCTTCCTCTAGCTAATCTTACATCCATCCTCTGGCCTGAGGAAACATCTGCTCTCCATGGTAGCCTCAATTGTCCCAGCCAGTTCCCTCTTAGAGTTCCCTTCTCTTCCACTGACAGCAGTTGCCTCCAGCTGCCTTCATTCCTGCCCACCAGCAGTCCCAAAGCCAGGAGCCCATCCTGATGTCCAGGTTTAGCTCAGGGCAGGTTTAACCATCTCCTTGGCAGGATTCCAGCAGCTCGTGCTGATACACAGCACAGTCCCATGGTGAGATCAGGAGTCTCTTAGCCATGAGGATGCTCAAAGATCACTGATGGAGCAGAAAAAAGCCACCCCTGTCCTTGCAGCCTCTTCATCTACCTTAGGGGCTGGTTAGTGTCTCCTTGGAGCTGGGAATTGGCTCTGGGAGCCAGAGCTGCCAGCAGTGCTGTGATGTGGTGAATGACACTTGGGGTGGGTTTGTCACTAATAAATTGGGTGTTGACTCCTAGAGGGGAGCATTGATGTTGGTGAGGTCCTGTAGGCCAGGGGTACACAGCAGCTTTTCAGCAAAACAGTTTGTTTGTGGAAGGAATCTGGGTTTTTGGTTTGCCTTTGGAACAAAACCATTTCCACCCTACTCTGAAGTTTGGCTATCCCTGCTGAGAGGAGCTGCAGCTTCCTGCTGGGATACAGGATGGAGAGCTGTGGATGGCTGTGCTAGGGCTGGACCCATGGCTTTGTTTAGACAGTCCCTGGCCATCAGCATTTCCCTCTCTGCCATGCTCTTCCTTCCCCCTCCAGGTGGCTTTACCTACCTGTTGTGATTTCAGCCTTAGCAGTGACAATGTGGCTCTTTAGCCAAAACAGAAAACCCTGGAGGGTCACAGCTGTCACCCTCCAGGCATGGAAGGGCTGCTCTGTGTTTTCCATTCCTGGTGAGAAAATTACCCCGTGGTGGAATTTCTCTCTGGCAGAGACACATGGCATTGTGCCAGTGTTTCCTCTGCTTGTCACTGTCATCCCACCTTTGCCTTTCCGACACGGAAAGGGAAGCACCTTTTTGTTCTGACCCAGTCGTTTGTTTCCTGGTCCTTTGTCTGACTGGGATTGCAAACCCCCAAAATGATGGATGAAAATGCAGAGTACAGGAGCAGCTGTGTGACCAGGAACTGCTGAAGGGTGAGGAGAACTCTGGAGAAGAGCTTTCCTTGGAAGAGCCTGCTGGGAACAAGTTAATTTGTGCTTGGGGTCACGTGCATTTTATTGCCACAGATGTGCACAGAAGAGCAGTTCACAACAGGAGAAAAAACAATTAATTGCTGTTAAAAATGTGTATCTGCAGCCTTGTGAGAGCTTTGTGATTCCTGGGAATCCATTATGCAGGATCTGTTCCCAGCAGGTGGTGACACCTTATTCCAGTGAGTGAGTGTCTCAGCACAGCACAGGGAGGTGGATCTGATCCATCCCCATGTCCCTCTCAGAGATAACTCTGTCCATGTCTCATTCCAGGACCGTGGCAGCCGAGGTCAGGAAGCAGATCTCGGGGCAGTATGGAGGCTCCCCTCAGCTCCTCAAGAACCTCAACATCGGAGGCAGCGTCTCTCATCACACCACTGTAAGTCATGCCTGGAGCAGGGATTGCTGAGGATGCTGTCCACAGTCATGTTACCATTGGGGAAGAGACTCAGTGCTGACACGTTGTTGATGTAAGCGGCCCTGATAACACAGAGGAAAAAATCCCGTGCAAAACCCACTAATTTTGGGGATTTCTGTGTTGCGAATCAGTTGGTGTGGCTGGGAGTTTGTGTTTCTGCAGAATCTTTGTAGGACAAGGAGCTCTCTTGAGCAGGTATTCGTTGTTTTATCCCCAAACAGCCTGGATTGGGCATTAAATTCCATGTGTGTGTGGTTCTCTGCATGGAGAGCTCTTTGCAAGCTCCTGCACTTCAGGTTGCTGTTTTCCCGTCCTTGTCACTCTTGAGAGCAGGACCAAAGCGACTCCTCTACTCTTCTGAAGTATTTTAAATATTATTGTGCAAGTTGAGTGGGGTTATTCCTCAGGAATGTATATTTACTTACAATTTTACAGCCCACTTTGAAGAGCTGCATTGTCAGAATCACCCTTTCTGAAGTCAGACTTTCATGCATGGCCTACCAGTAACCTTCCAGATTTATTGTGGTCAACATTTCAAGAGTGCAGCAAACTTTTTCAGGCTGGAAATGTTTGATTTGGGGTCTTGCTTCAGGTCACAGCAGTTCCTTTTGCAGCAGTCAACTTGGAAAACAAATATTAGAGCATCTTGTTTTCTTCAGAGAGGGGTGGTTAGGTCAGGCAGGGCTGGAAATGTGCCCTGAATTCGATTGTGCAAGTGTTGTGAGTTTACAAGAGTTCTTCTCTTTGGAGTAGGGTCCTGTAGTGTTTCCTCAGTTCCTGAGATTGTGGGAGTGAGTTCATGGGAATTCCCTCTGCTTCATGTCCAGTGTAACCTGTTCAAGCTTCCTCCTGTGGAGCACAAACGCATCCTCAGAGCTGAGTGTCACCTCTAAAGGGATCTCCAGGCTGACCTCTAGCTCAGAAAAGTGACTTCACTGTGGGCACAAACTTCATCTCTGAGGACATCTGGCTGTGCCAGAGGCACTGGGGATGGAGGAGGGCTGGAATTCCTGTCATTCCCAGGAGCACAGGGAGAGCAGAAGGCTGATCTGTCAGCTGGTGCCCAGCGTGGTGGGGACTGAGCACGGAGGAGGATTAATGAGAAGGGTTAATGATAAAAGGGTTAATGAGAGCTGCTGCTAATGCTAATGCCTTATCTCAGTGGCTCTGCTGGGCTGTGCACTGATAATGCAAAGCCCTGACTTGGCAGTTCTGGATGGTCTTTTGCATAATCCAGCATTAGAATAGGGAGGGACCCCTGCTATTAGTGGTGTGTGGAGCGCTCAGGGTCACTGACTGCACTTCCCTGCAGCACTGCACAGCTGAGGATTGCACTCCCATGGGATGTCCATCCCAGCAGCTGCTGTGCCTCACTTGTCTCACCTGTGGTTTCATCTTGGAAGGAGTTGGCTGAATTGCCTTTCTACTCCCATAAAGTGAGATGTCTTCTCTGAACTTCTCCAGGCTGCTCCTCACCCAGCCATGTTTTTGATCAGTTTTTCCTCGTGTCACCTCCTTTCATTCTGAATTGCTAACCTATGACAAAGAGACCACTACACTCTTCCACTTTTTCCTCCTGTTTTTAAGGTTTTTCCATTCTGCCGTCAACCAAATTCATGCTCAAAGCTTCAGTCCTGTTGATCTTCACATGCAATTTTTGATACAGCATCACACTTGTTGGTCATGGTATTGTCAGCAGCTCTCATTATCCTCTTGCCGTGCTGTTTGCTAGTAAATATATGCAAGAATCTATAAAAAAGCTGGAAAAGGTCATGCTGGCTGGAAGCAGGCTCTGAGCTTTTCCTATCAAACTGCATTGTGTGATGGCTGCTGTGATAAGCTCCCAGTTTGTCACATGAAATTCGGTGTTGAGCAGAGATGCTCTGCAGAGGCCTGATTAACACGGGGTGATGGTTTGTAGGAGATAGTCTGTAGGAAAAGTCTATTTAGTTAAGTCATGAGTCTGTATCCTGAGGCTGCAGAATATGACAGAGGTTTGCTTGTCTGAATTTTGGGTTAATTTCTCTCCCCGAGGCATCCATCAGGATCTGCTGTGCCTGCCTGGCCTGGTTTGATAATCAGCATTATGCAGAGGGAAAGCATTGCTGTGTGAAGCTGTGTTTGCTCTGGAAGAGTTCAGTTCTGTGTAGCCACACTGGTTTAAAAGCCTGAAGTAGGGCATGTAGTATGGGAGTGAATAGGAAATTCCTGCTAAAATGTTGTGTGATTGAGTTTCAGTATCTCCACAATGGCAGCACCTTGGGACTGGGGGGGCTCCAGCCTGCCAGAGTTCAAGAAATATTTGGCCAACGCTCTCAGGCACAGGGTGGGATTGTTGGGGTTGTCCTGTGCAGGGCCAGGAGTTGGATTGGATGATCCTTGTGAATCTCTTCCAGCTCAGGATATTCCATGGTTCTACAACTGAAGTGATTGTGCAGATGTGGTCTCTCATGCCCATCTTGCTCGTTGTGGTGAGGTAGTTCTGGTCCAGACAAGGTCAGCACTGATTCTCTGACAGTTGCCAACAGCAGCTGCTTATGATAGTTTGTCTGAGAGTCTTATCAGTGGAGATATTTTTATGGAAAAATGGAGGTTTTTGTGAATGAAGAGTCCTCAGCTCTGTGCTTGCTTGGGCCTTTTGTTTCTTGTCAGCTGAAGCCAGTGCTGGGATGTTCCTCACTCCACAGATTTGCCCGTGGTTGAACCTGGGATAAATGCAAAAACCTGTCAGCTGAATTTTAGCAAGTCTCTTCCTTTTTGCCTCACAAGCAGCAGACAAAATGCTGCCAGAACTGTTTCTAATTTGGTAACTGGTAGAGCTGGGGAGAAGACACTGCTTTCAAATGAGTTTATTATTGTCAGCCTCCACCCTTCTGCCACTTCAGGAGCAGCTGATTTTAATTGC
This sequence comes from Coloeus monedula, assembly GCF_965178545.1. Classification (NCBI taxonomy): domain Eukaryota; kingdom Metazoa; phylum Chordata; class Aves; order Passeriformes; family Corvidae; genus Coloeus; species Coloeus monedula. Next base: position 29,866,535 of record NC_138789.1, on the reverse strand, counting down.
ACATTCCTCAAACCCCAGACACAGGTCCAAGGCCCTCAGAGGCTTTTCCTATGTAACCCAACGTGCCAGGCTGGGACTTCTGGCAGGATGCAGTCCCTGCAGCTCTGAGCTTTTATTTTTGCAACCCACAACAGAAGGCACTGACAGTTTGCTGTTGGGGAGTAGGAGCTGTGAGCTCAGAGAGTTCCATGAAGGAGGGTTGATTTTTTTTGAAGTGATTTTTGCAAGTCTCTCTAAGCCCACTGGTGAATGGAGTGTGCATTTGCACCTTGCTGGGTGTGCTCTGGGTTGGAAGCCATGTGCTCTGCTCATCCTGGGTTCCTCCAGAGTTCAGTATTCCCTGCTGGGAGCTGGTGCTTCTCACCACCAGCCCCACTGGGTGAAAGCAGAGAGCCTGCACTTCTTCTGGGAGAATTCCCCAGCATCTTGCAGGATGGGGAATTTGCTCTGTTTGTTTGATGAACTGGACTGTTTACTATGGGCCATTATGATCCCTCGTGACTAACCACTTTCTTTTCTTCCCGAGTTTGTTTTTTCTGTGGAGCAGCTCCTTGTGCCAGTTAACTCTGTCTGCTAAAAGTAGATAAAGACTTATAAAATCTTGGACTTTTTTTTCACTTTTGACTGCCAAGGATAATTGTTGAAATGTTTTTGGCTGTTGTCCAAAGCTTGATTTTTTTTTTTTTTCCCCCCAAGAAAAAGTTCTCTTAATTTTTAAAAAGTCTTTACAGGTCTCTTTTTTCTATTTCTTTACATCTTTAGAGGTATATTTTAACAGGTGGACGTGGCACTCAGTGCAATGGTCTGGTTGACCAGGTGGTGTTCAGTCAAAGTTTGAACTTGATCTTGGAGGACATTTCCAACCTTAATGATTCTGTGATTTAATTAGAAGAGCAGCTTTTTACAAAACTTGCAGATAAGCAGAATGAATGTACATTCAGTTGTTTTATAGAAAAATCACAGCTTTTTCCAAGGGATTGGGGTAATATTTCCTGTCTGTTGATGTATGTTACAGCAGAGAGGATTGTTAGTATTTAAAGAAACACTGTTATAAGAGATACTAATTAGTCTGGGAATAAAGGGATCTGGATTCTTGGATGTGATGTGATCTGACCATGTCTGCTCTCAGCACTCCATTTTCTCCCTGTAAAATGAAGGTGCTGACATTTACATATCTTTGTAAAGCACTGCTGGCTTTATGGGCATTATCTGGGCTAATTGAGGCTTTGTCTTGGATTTATTGGATGTCAGACTTTGGCCATGTATTCAAAGATAGCATCTAATTATTCAATAAGAGAATATAGGTTCCTTTGTATATTTCCATTGTTTATTTTAACGTAATTTAGGAGAAGAAGAAAAGGTGATTTGTGCAAATGAATGGGAAGCACAGCAAGGGAAAACATGACAATGTCCTATGTGGCACAGAAAAGGGCGTTTTGGAGCATTCAGAGCCAAGTAATTTTATCACCAAAAATTGAAAAGGAAAATGAGCCAAGTCTTTCTTCTGTCTCAGGGCTGATGAAGGCTGAAGAGTGCCTCCCATTATATGGGTTTCCTGGAGGTTTTGCCCTGCCTGGCTCAATGGTCTATCCTCATCAGACAGGGGAGGATGGGAGAGGCATCCACATCCTCTTCCCTGCCTCCTCCCCTTGGGGACTGCTCACAGTTAGCTCTGCTGTGGTGCAGGCACTTTCTGTAGGACATTAAAACTGCTCCCATTCTATTGCTGAAGTCAGCAGTGAGCCCTGTTGCAAAGGTCAGGAGTGTTTTATCTTTTCTGGTGAGTCTGGTGTCCACTAGAATCGGTTCACAGTATCAGAACTTAAACAGTTCACATGCTAGCAGAGGTAAATACTCTTGACTCAATGATATTATACCAAGTAATTGTTAATACACAGGCTGGGAGAGCTGGGGGTACTCACCTGGAGAGGAGAAGGCTCCAGGGAGAGCTCAGAGCCCCTGGCAGGGCCTGAAGGGGCTCCAGGAGAGCTGCAGAGGGACTGGGGACAAGGCATGGAGGGACAGGACACAGGGAATGGCTTCCCAGTGCCAGAGGTTGGATGTTAGGAGAATTTCTCCCCTCAGAAGGTGATGAGGCCCTGGCACAGGCTGCCCTGAGGCTGCCCCATCCCTGGGAGTGTCCAAGGGCACTGAGCAGCCCGGGCAGCTCTGCGTGACGCCAGCGCCGGCTCCTCGCGTGTCTCTTGGTGAATCCATCCATGCAGGGGATAAATTGTCCCCTGGGAATTGAGAGGTGGCTGTGCCAAGTGTTTCCCACTCAGGAGAGCGTGTCCGTGGTTGCCAGGGCTCAGAGCCACCAGGGCTCAGAGCCACCAGGGCCTGCCTGTGTGAGCGCCGAGGGTCCGGAGGGGTCCATCTGCACTGAGCTGATGTGACATTTCTGCCAAAAGTGAGAAGTTTGATTTTTCTGCAATCTCTGGTCAAACTGTTTGGCTTTTTCATTTCTCTGTTGCTGTCTCAGTTTTTGCTTTCAGTTTTGTCACAGTTTATCAGAGGGAAACTCTTTGAGATGAGTCTCAGCACCTGCATTTTCTATATCAGTCTTTGTGTTCTCCAAATAACTCCTGGTGAAATTGCTCAATTCTTAGTCATCAAGGATCTTGTCTTCTTACCCGTCCTTGGAGGCATAACTCGTGTCTTTCTAGGTTTGGTAAGAAATTGCTTTAGTATTCCCAGATAACTAATTAATCTCTGATTAATATTAATATTTCTATACCCATATGGCTTCCTACATTAGCAACCAGTTATCATAGCAAATAACCTGGCAGTATTTGTACATAAAGCATCTCACTGGTTTTGGGACTGGCTGTTACTTGTTCCATGTAGGATCCTTCTTTAGGAAGGTGTATTTGTAATCATTTCACAGAATCCCACACTGGTTTGGGTTGGAAGGACCTTGAAGCTCATCCTATTCCACTCCCTGCCATGGGCAGGGATACCTTCCCCTATCCCAGGTTGCTCCAAGCCCCATCCAGCTTGGCCTCAGACGCTTCCAGGGATGGGGAATCCATTTCCTTTCATTAGAGGCTTTTTCTAACTCAAGCATTGTGGTAGAACTTGACACACACTGCAGATCTCACAGAATCCAGAACTTAATACTGAATATTCTCACATGCTAAAGATGGAGGTTTCAGACACAGAGAGTGCTTACAGCAATTTTTGGGGCACAATTGCAATTTGAAATAAAGGACTTTAATCAGCTGCTCTCTATGGTAATGGCATCTCACAGAACATGATGCAAAAGAAGGAGTAAGAGCCAGAGCAAAGCAGGAGATAGGGAACTACATTCCAGAGGCAGTGGGGTGGTAATGACTGCACTTGTGGCTGGGGAGGTGTCATCCTTGGTGAAGCTTGGGAGCTGTATGTGGTTGATGGAAAGCAGAGATTGCCTAGGAATCTCCTTGGTTCATTTGAATATTTCCATGTATTATAAATGCAGCCAAGAAATGAAAGGCAGGAGTTCTCTGGGCTCACCAGTCATCAGGCTAAGGAAATCAGGAGTATGGGTTTTCTGAAATGCAGAGATGGCAGTAGACAGATATGTGAGTCTTTGAATTTGGATCCATTTGGATTATTTTTGGAGTGCTTAGTTGAAAGAAAATGTCATTCTTGCAAGTAAAACATGTTTTTTCATGACTTGAGTGTTGTCAGTGGTTAATATTACAATGCTCATGTTTCAAAACCTCTTAGAGTGACTTGCCTGTAGTTCACACTTAAAAATAAATCGAGTGCCTCTGATTAGCAAGCTTATTTCTTTAAACTGTTACCTTCTTTAACCTGCCTGCAAATTGTGATTTTTTTTTTTTTTAGCATATTACATTTCCTTCATTCTCAGATTTATTCTGAGTCCTTTCAGTACATCAGATTTGACTCCTGTTCCCTGAGATACCAGTATCCCTTTAAGGGTGACAGGGTTTTGCCACAGCAAGAAGAGGCCATCTGCATTCCTGACTGCTCAGCAAGGGAAGTGACTGTTTGCCCTGGAGACCCAGAGATAGCTGAGAGAAGGCTGGGGCTCAGCTTTGAAATGTTAATCTGCTGCTTCTGGCCTTCCAAGATTTTGCCCAGGGAAGGTGGTGGGTGGGAAGTCGGTATTAATTTAGAATTTGGAGCTTTGGCACAATCTGTTGCAGTTTTAGCACATTATAAATTGCTTAATATTTAAGGAGGTATTGAAGTTAAGATGGAACTTTGTCCTGATTTCAAAATTGGCAAGAAATATCACCCTGATTTTGAAGAAGTGCTTTAGCTGCCAAGTAAAAATAGCAGTCAGGATCCTCCCTGTGATGAGGAGCTCTCTACAAGGTTAATTTTTCAAGGTCCCTTATCGGATCCTCACAGGGAGTTTTACTCCCGCACAGGAGGAAGGAGGTACAACCTTCCACACTTTGCCATTGTCATTTTTACAGAGCCCTCAGTTGTGCTGTGATCCTCACAGGGGCTGGGTCTCTGCCCTTGGGAATTATGCATCTCATTTGAGATAAAAGGAAAATTGGGCTTGGATTGGGCCACAGCAGCTTGGGTTCAAATCCTTGTTGTGCCAGATGCACCCTGCCAAGCTGTCCCATCATAACCTCTCAGTGCTGTTGGGGCTCCCTGTGAGATTGGGCATCTTGGGAGGGCAGAGGTGAGGCAGGGAGAAGGAAATGTGAGGGAATGTTGTTTTCCATGGCTGTGCTGTCATACACAGGCTGGAAAAGTCTGCAGAATCACAGCTGGCATTTGAGTGTGTTGCTTCCAGAGTGTCCCATGAGACTCCTCATGGTGCTCAGGACAGCACTTGTGAGCTGGGCAAATATCCCCTGTGCCCAGCTGTTTGTTTAGGGAAGGGATGGGCTAAAGTCCTCCAGGCAAAACTGGGAATGCCTGTGGATGTCAGGGAACTGTGCTTCACTCAGTCCCTGTGAGATGGAGATAATAATTGTCCCTTTTTCTGCCCTAGTTGTTACTGAGCTCCAGTACTGAGCTGCTGTGCAGTGCCCAGGAGAGCAGATCTTGAATCTTCAGGTACCTGCACAGGTGTAAATGGCTCAGGGAGGCAGGGAACAAGGGGCAGGCTGTCCAGGCTGTTCCCAGGAATGCCACAACAGAGCAGCTCTTGTACAAACCTGACCTCTGCATTGTATTTTTTGTTTCCTTGTGTGAGCTTTGCAGCGTGGTGCCCTAGGTGTAGCTTTCCCTGCAAGTTATCCCTTTGTTCCCGAGTCCTTGGGATGCTTGGCTGAAGTGAGTGCAAGTTTGTGTTACCCTCCATGGAGTGATGCCACATCCCCCCACTGAGGCTCCTGCAGATTTGTGCAGGTGCTTTTGTAAGTGATGATGATGATCCAGGTAGGTGCTCAAAAGAAGGAAATAAATAGGAGAGAGACATGTGCACTAAAACTCCACAAAAATACAATGTTTGCTGTCTGGAGAAGGGCAAAGTCAATAGGGAACACAGTTTTATTTTCCAGCTTTTAAGGGGATGTAACAGTGAAGAATAACACAACCTTAAAGAAGAAAGCTTGAGTGTCCCTGTTGTATGAGAGCTGTAAACCTTTGAAATAAGGGTTTGTCCTGCAGGTGCTGAGAGCCAGAACTGCAGCAACACAGGTGCACCTCTAGAAACTGCCTGTTCAATGGGTTAGAGAAGCCAAATCAAACAGGCTGGTGCCTGAGTTAACTGATTGAACATGTCTGTGGTCATGTTAAGGACATGCAGAATTGTTATTTCCAGGTGAGGGGTTTGATTTGGGTAATTGTAAGTCTGAGAGAGGGAGTCCTGTTTGATTTCTTCCGTACTTTCAGTGTATCAGTACTGTGATAAACACAGTGTTTATGTTGGCAGGGAGCAGGTTATGCCCCTCTTACTCATCCTGAGCTGCCCTTTCCCCCCATGTAGTCCTCCTGTAGACTTAAATAGCACCAGGACAGTGCTTGCCATGAGTGAGGCTGCAGTGCCTGATCCTGGGATAAACACTGGGTAAAAACCGTGTTAGGGAATTGTCTGAAAGGTTGTCCAAAATTTCATCTGTAATTACAGCCTGCACAAAATCAAAGCGTATTTTTTTAAAAGAGCAGCAATTCTGGGAGCAGGTTTCCTTTACATATTTTTAGCATGTGTTTGCCATTAATTTACATTATTCTCTAGTCCTAGTGGGGAAAATGCTCAGGGCTCTCGCAGAGTTTGGTTTCTGGAGGGTCTTAATAAACCCAACAGAAATGGACCCCCTGGCAAGGATTTCTTGCAGTAACACTCCAGAATTCCCTTTTAGGTTTATTAGGGGAGACCACACTGAGGCCTCTCAGTACTTAAAGGGACTTACAAAAAAACAAGGAGAGTGACTTTTTACACAGGCAGACAGTGATAGGGAGGATGGTTTCAAACTAAGAGAGGAGAAATTCAAATGAGATACTAAGAAGAAATTCCTAACTCTGAGAGTGGTGAGGCCCTGGCACAGGGTGCCAAGAGAAGCTGTGGCTGCCCCTGGATCTCTGGAAGTGTCCAAAGCCAGGTTGGATGGGGCCTGGAGCAACCTGGGATAGTGGAAGGTGTCAGGGTTGAAACAGGGCCTGGAGCAACCTGGGATAGTGGAAGGTGTCAGGGTTTGTCCCTTGCAGCACAAACCACTCTGGGATTCTGTGATTAGCCAGTTGGTTGGTGGACTGCATGTTTGCAAATACTTGACTGGAATTGTTCTTCTGCCTCTGAAAGTCCAGTGAAGAAGAACTGGCTGTGTTTTGTGGAGGAGACACCTACTGTTACTTCCCCAGAGCTGTCAGGAGGAATGGAGAAGGCTTTTCCTGGGAGCAGGATGAAGATGCACTGAAGATGGCTGTGTCTGCAGGCTGCCAGCATGCAGGGCTGTGGGAGAGCACAGCTTTCTCCTGCTCAGCTGTTCCCCCTTCCTGCTGCAGCACGTTTCAAACCTTTTCACGTGCAGCTGCTGGGACTGGCAATTCTTTGATAGTTGAGATCAGCTGTCCCAAAGTGTCACCACCCTGCAGGCCAGGGGAAACAGCTGTTGGGTGCCTCCCTGTTTTTCCTGGTGCCACAGGAGGTCAGCTGGGCTGGAGGTGAGATGACAGAGCAGGTTCTGCCTCTCCAGCAGCAGTGAGGTTGGGATGATGAGATTGGGTAACCTGGTGTTTATCTGGGCTTGTCCAACTCCTCCAGCGTGCACGTTTCACCTGATGGGTTTGTGTGGCAATTTCAGGTGACTGATGCTTTGGCCAGGTGACACAGGAATAGCCCTTGGTATTTTGTGTGTCCTTGTCCCCATCCACACCTTTGGAGTGATGCTGGAGCATGAAACAGGGCAGGGGAAAGGTTAAACCATTGACAGAGCTGTGAGAGGAACTCTTGTGGTTCTGCTCACACATGGGGACATCTTTTAGGTTAATTTTCCTTCTGGTGCATTTATTCATCCTTCTTTCTTCCTCCTCCTCTTCCATCACTTCTTCCCCCACAAATATCTGAAGCCTAAAATAATGTGCTTGCCTTTTATCTGCCAATAGTCTGACACCAAGTAGTTCCTCTCCATACCCATGAATTTATGTTTGGCCTGTTTACTCAGGTGCTAGACAGTATTTCTGGCTGCACAGATGGTGAGTCTAACACAGGCCTCTGGGTTTGACTTTTATGTTTGTTTACATCTTCATGGTACAATAGTTACCCGAAGAGACAAACTGGAAAATTGTGAAGTGCAACCTTGGGCCTAATCCTGAGGTGTGTGAAGGGCTCAGAAACCCCCGGAGCGCATGGAGAGCCCCTAAGCACTGCCTGCCTGTCTGGATTGGGTGATTTTCAACTGGCATAGCCAGTTCATTCATCTCCTGGCCAAAACATTACAATGCTCCTGTTGGACAAAGGGAATTTGAGATGTGACATGTCAGGCATGAGGAGACATAGCGTGTTTTGGGCTGTGACAGTCTCATGCCCTCGGTCCTGCACGTCTCCCTCAGCTCTGCTTTAATACAGGGGTTTTTCCTCATCTTTTTGTAATTCTGTTGATCAGGATGAGTGGAGTGGAAAGATTGGAAGGGAGGAGGGAAAGGTTCCTGTGTGTTAGAGAATCACAGGTAAATGAGTTTGTGCAGATTAAAACACAGCACTTGCATGGGCAGCTCACTTTTGGAAGATCCCTCAGCTTTGGAGCTGCCAGTGTGGAAGGGAGGTCAGAAGGAAGAATAAAAGTAAGTCTTAAAATGTTAGGGCTTAAAAATAGGGTCAGCTAAGCAGCTTTAAATCACCCTCTGAGGCTTCCTTACCCTTCTGGGAGGTGCTGCCAGTGTCCAGCATGGCATTGCTGCATGGATGGAGCTCTGGACTGGCCACGGGAGGATGCGAAGGGGGTGCTTTTCCCAGCACTTCTGGACATCCACTGCCTCTGGGGCTTTTGCCCAGTGATTTTGTTACTTTTATCTTCATTTGCAAGGAGTGTCCATTCCTGGGTGGTTCCTCCTCTTTAGTTCTGAGGTTTGTCAGTGGAAGGGGCGACGTGACGCAGAGCGGCAGTGGAAGTTTGCAGCAGTTGTGAACAAACAGGCACTTGTAGCGATTCCTTAAGGAAAAGCTGTCACCCCTCAGTGCTGTACATTTGTCAGGGATCTCGTGCCAAATGGAGCTGGTCTGTCTGTTTGGAAGGAACTGGGTGAGGTGGTGATGTGTCAGCTGTGATGTGGGAAGGAGCAGTGACAAGTTCTGCTCATCGTGAGCGTTGCAGCGATGAAAACAGGGAAAAGTATTTGGTTTGTATTTTCAAAAGTTCTCCAAAATCACATACTTCGAGTCCATTTCAAGAGTTCAGGATTAGAAGGGGGAGAAAAGATTATGGGTCAGAGTTAAATACATAATGGTCATTTTCTAGTGAGAATGCCCATGGCAGAGGTTTGGAACTTGCTGGTCTTTAAGGTCCCTTCCAACCTTTCTAATGACTCTTTTGATACTTCTTTATGCCGAAATTAGTTTGTTTATTTTACCTAAATTGCAGAACCAAATACCAAGTTTCTAGACATCACATGTTTTTTGGTGAACCAGATTCTTATCTGGCAAAAAGTCATCTGGTCCAACTCCCCTGTCTTCCTTGGAGTCACGCTGGTTTCCTGCTAGAGGGATTTGCCTTCTAACAAAATTGCAGTATTCATTGAGGTTGGTTGTGGTGGGGAGATTCTTTCAGTACCCTCTATGTTAGCCAAGTCTTTTTCCTTGAATATAAAGTTGATTCATTTCAGAACTCATTGGCAATAGTTTTAAAACTGGAATTTGGGATTTGTATCGCAATATTTTCGGGAAGCACTTTTAAAACTGAAGTACTAAGTGTTCTTTTTAAAGTCATCTCCAACACAAGCTACAGGGTAGTTCCCTGTCCCATAGAAATCATCTGGATGACAGGAAAGGGGAAGTTAGTAGAGAAAACTGCTGAATTTGGATGTGTTTTTGTGACTCTTGTTAAAACACTCAGCCTTGCTGGCATGTGCCAGGGAATTCTAGGAAATCTGTCAGTTGCTGTAGAGACAGCTTCCTCCAAACTTGTTTTTAGTGTTTCATTTTCTTAATGTCTATGTTTATGTATAGCCTCATAGCATAATGATCTCATATCAGAATATTTATATGTATTTATATAATGTAATATGTAAAAATACAAGTTATGCAATGTGAGTATGTATCCAGTTTATGCAAATTTTCCTTTCATGTATCTAAAAAAAGCTCAGGATGGTGAGATCAGCACTGCCAGTGAAATCTACTGTTTTCCTGCACGTGTTCAGTCATTCCTTGTGCTTCAGGTAAGGGCTTTGTGCCCAGTAAAGATGATTTTTAAGCATCCATTTTATTGAGGGCAGAGTCCCTTCCTGGCATGGGCAGAGTCATCGTGGCACTAAAGGCTCTAATATCAGGGAGAAGAGGTGGTTAAACTTGTACCTGCCGTAGGTGAACGTTCTGTTTTGTGTTCCTCAGAGAGGTGGTTTAATTCAAAATAATGTTAGTGTTCAGGGTGGTGTGGCTGCCTGAGTTCCTGGTAAATCAGGCCTTGCTCTGGATTCCTGGCTGGGGGCCGTGCCTGAGGGAGGAGGGGTTCCTGCATCTTGGATCAGGGTCAAGGTTCCCTTTGTGATCAGAGCCTGGTAAAAACAAATCCAGGGTCAGATACATGGGAAATAAAGTACTAAGTTTTCTTTTGTTGAATTTCATGAAAATAGATGTAGCCTTTTGTGGCTCAAGTTGTATTTTTTAGGTGGTGATGGTACACACCACAGAAATATGCAGAGGAATATCAGATAAAAGATAAGACATGAAAACCAGCTCTGTGATGTGTGTTAGCTGAGGTTAACACCACTGGGGTTAATCACCTGATGTTGCATCAAATTCCTCAACGAGGCAGAGGAACGGGTTTAAAAAAGAGAGCAGAAGATGCGCGTGTGATTTTTCTTTATTCTTTCACCTCGGTTTAAGATCCTGTGGTGGTTTGTGTGTTCCCAGGTGCCTCTCACAGAAGCTGTGGACCCCGTGGACCTGGAGGACTATCTCATCACCCACCCTCTGGCCGTGGAGTCGGGGCCCCTGCGGGACCTGCTGGAGTTTCCCCCCGATGACATCGAGGTGGTTTACACCCCGCGGGAGTGCCGGACGCTCGTGTCGGCTGTGCCCGAGGAGAGGTGGGATAGGAGGTGACATGGTGATGCTCCAGGGAATTAAATATGTGTTTAGGAAATCATCATGATCTCTGTGATTCTTGTTTTTTCTTGTTTTCACAGCGAGATGGACCCCCACGTGAGGGACTGTGTCAGGAGTTACACGGAGGACTGGGCGATCGTGAACAGGAAGTGAGTTCCCCTGTGGTGTTCGTCACCTTCAGTTCATATTTAAGTTGTGGCTTAGTGCTGTAAGGAGGCTCAAAAATATCATCCTGACTGCTGATTACATGTGCTCTGGCTTTTCATTGCCTGGTTCAACTGAACTGATGCTTTGTGTTTGGAAAATTGGATCTTGGATGTCAAAACCCCTTGGGGCATTTTGGAAAATCTAGGCCATTTCAGTCCCCAGTTGCTCCTTTACCATGGTAGAGCGATGAGGGAATGTGGACAAGTAAAATTACTTTCAGCATTTGTTTCTTTCTTTGTTCCATCTGTTTTTAGTTCTTTTTAGAGAGAAGTTGCATTAATTTTGCAATGATGTAAGATTTATGTGCAGTCACAACCATCTGATAGACAAGGTGCCCTCTGCAGCTTCCACTGGTTCCCAAAGAGAGTTGGGGAAAGTACATCATTCAAACAAATAATTGTTAATATTTGAACCATCACAACATTTACCTAATGAGTTAACAGTTCAGAGGATGGGCATGCATTGATTATTCCATGCAAATTAGCAGGAAGGTTTCTGAGAGGCTTTAGTTGGAGCATAGGCTCTCTCGGATGATTGGAAGTCTGATGACTTCAAGAGCTGCTGTCAAGGAGTAAGTGATCCATGTGATGTGTATCACCTACAAATGACTCCACTGCAGCTCCAGCTCTGCCCTTGTGGCAGTTGCTACAATTCACTGGTTTAATGTTGTCCTGAGAGCCACTTCAGGGGATGCTCAGGATATGCTTGGCACTGCTAACGTGACCTAATAAAAAAGTGTTTTGTAATCTCACACCAAAAAAAAAACCAACCCACCCAGAAAGGAACCCAAGAGGGAGGAGATGCTTTATTAACTCCCAGCCTTTGCAGCAGAGTCTTGGAAGCACCACAGACCTGGACAGTGTGACCCACCCAGCCACCCACTCTTGGCTTCTCAGTGGCTTTCATTAGTACCTGGAAGTCCTGGCTGTGATTCCTGCTCTGATGAGGTTTATTTGGTGGGCTTTTGTCCTCTGAGAGTCGTAGCACTTTTTGCTTGGATAAAATCATGGCAGTGGACTGGGTAGAAATAAAAAGAGTTACTGCTGGAGCAGGGGAAGAATCCAAAAGCTCACTTGGGAAGGACTGAATTGTTTTTCAAGTAAGGATGCCAACAATTTCCTCTTAAACCATCCCATTGGATGGTTCCAAGTGCTCTGGCTAGCTCCAGGGGTACAAACCCCAGCTCTTATGGATTAGAAGAACATTAACTTGGGCCATTCCATCCTTCTCTTCCCCACTGCAGGGGAAATAATCTTCATGCCCATCTCTGCATGCAGTTCTTTGTAACCAAAATGTTTTTGGGGCAGGGAAATCCACCATTCAGTAATTCCTCCAATGATACTGGAGAAGGTGAGTAAGTTCTCTTGAAAAAAGCCCACTAGCATGTCCTGATTTCAAGCTTATGGCATAATTTCTGTGTGCCAGACTGAGGAGGTCAGGTGTGAATTAAAATGGATTTACACTTGTTGGTGCAGCTGTGATGGAAATGCAGACATGCAGGTGAGGATTCTACAGATCCTATTGTTCAGCTCTCAGGAATTACAGCCTAGCAAGGAAAATGCATTCCTCCTTTTTCATTTCCCTTCCTGTACTCAGTGTTAGCATATCCATGGTTTTCCCATGTCTGGAGCATCCCTCTGTGGTAACTTTAGTACCAGGGCATGGTAAAAACAATTAATGCTAGATGTGAGCCCAGGAACTGACTTAGAGTAAGTATTGTAAGGAGGCTGTGGCTCTGTCCATGTATGTGTAAATACAGACGTGGTGACATATGGCACCCAAAAATTTGTTAGTCAAAGAGATCTGCTCCTGTCAGCACAGCAGGCAGACTGTTCACTTGCAAGAGCTCTTACACCCTGGAAAGCTCTGGAGGACCCACTTTCCCTACAAAGATGCTATGGGAAGATGCTGGTTTAGTCAGAGTTGGAAAGTTGTTCTCCAGAGGTGCTCAGGACTTTGCTGAGTTGCTGTTTTGGTTTTCCAGTTAATCATTTTATCTGCTGCAAGTCAGTTCGTGCTCCAGCAGAACCACTGGCCTTCAGCCCTCGTGTTCCCGGCCTGTTTTTAGCTTGGCATCACAATGGCACGTTTTACAATGACTTTAATTGGCCCTTGATAATCCTCCTTTTGACATCACTCAGAGTGGCTTTATAGGTGAACAGAGTGACATTGTAGTGCTGGAATAGTGGCTGCTGGATTATGCCTCAGCTCCAGTGGAGCTGACTGGAAATTGTGTTTGCAGAGAGCAGCTCCTGCCTCGGGAGGGCCCACGCTGATAATGCTGTGTTTGTTCCGGGGTGCTGCCTCTGGGCTCGGGGTCAAAAGGGCTGCTAAGAACGCATTTGAAATACTCTGTTTGCAGATACCACAAGCTGGGAACTGGGTTCAATCCCAACACCTTGGACAAACAGAAGGAGAGGCAAAAAGGGCTCCCCAAACAGATCTTCGAGTCTGACGAAGCTCCCGATGGCAACAGCTACCAGGATGAACAAGTAATGTGCCTTTAAAACCTCGCTACATAAAACCTAATTTATAGTCCTGCTTTAAAAGTGCAGTCCTTTTCCCATTATAAGTTGCTTTTAATTTGTTGGCTCTCAGGATGACCTTAAGCGACGCTCAATGTCGATCGACGACACTCCCCGGGGCAGCTGGGCCTGCAGCATCTTCGATCTGAAGAACTCCCTGCCTGATGCCCTTCTCCCAAACCTTCTAGACAGAACCCCAAACGAGGAGATTGACCACCACAACGAGGACCAGAGGAAGTCCAGTAGGCATAAGGAGCTTTTTGCACTACACCCAGCACCAGATGAGGTATTTTTATATACGTGTGGGTGAGACTAAAAAAGTGAAGGGTGTAGGGAATGTGAAGGCTGTCAGTCTGCCACGGATTTAAAGGATTTAAGGTCACCTGTGTTTAACATCCATGAGAACTGGAGCAATTTTGTGGTTTTCAGCATTTTGTCTTGCCCATAGATATTCCTTTCTGAAGATTGGGTTTCCCTTACTTTATGCAATCCCCAGTAATGTAGAAACATTAAAGGGCTTTAATTTAGCATATTTAGAGCTGCTGATGAATGCACCATGCTGGCAAGCCTTGGATTAAATTGGTGCTGTGTCTTAGAAGAAGAAAGTGATACATGTGTTTGTCTCTTAATTCTGCTGGTGGTTTGTACAGGGGTTGTGTCTCTAATTCCAGGAGGAGCCCATAGAGAGACTCAGTGTCCCTGAAGTACCCAAAGAACACTTTGGCCAAAGACTCCTGGTGAAGTGTTTGTCCCTGAAGTGAGTACCACTCCAACAGACAGCTGCACTGCAGAAATTCAGCATTTAAATCTGCTGCTGTACCCACCTGCACCTGGAATAACTCCACTGCCTTGCTTATTGCCCTGGAAGGGTCATTGCATTGTTTGGTCATAGGCTCCCAGGTTAATTTTATAAAGGTTGAGTTACACAGTTGTATCTTCAAGACTTCCTGCAGATTGGTGTGGCAGGAAATATCCACCTCCCTTGGCTTTTCTCCCTGCTGCTTTCCAGCTCTACCTGTTCCATGCCACTGGCACGTGACATGAGGCTTCTCCACGCTCCTCCAGGGCTCTGAAGTTGGCCAGTCACTGGTGTTCCCCTCCCTGATGAGGAAATTTAAGATAAATTTAAAGATTAAAAATGCTTGAGCCTTAAAAACACGAAGACAACCAAAGATTTGCCAAAGTTTAGGCTCAACAACCTTGACTGTGTCCCTTTAAGAGTGAAGACTTTATATACTTAGTAAGCATTAACTGGAGGAATAGAAACCTGTTAAACAAGTTTAATGAAGTGGAGCTCCTGAATATAGGGTTACCTGCAGCTGGTTCATTGCCTATAACTCTTCTCTAATAACACAAGGTAAAATTTTACTGTTATTCCCTTGGAGAAATAAAGTACAAAACTGATTTTCCACACTGCTGTATTCATCTTCTGTGTCCTCAGTTAGGTCAACCCTTCTTATTAGAGAGCTCCAGTTGCTGCTCATAACTGAGATATATGTGTGGGACATATCTCCTGCTCGTAGAGTACTCCAGGACCTAATATAGCCGTAGAGATGAACTGATTTTGCAGCCTTTTATGAACTGGAACAACATAATATGCAGTAGCAGTGCAGCTTTCTCTCCAAAGGAGGGTGTCTTTAGCATAAATAAGTTAGATGCTGGAAATTAATGTTTTCTGCTCTTTAAGCATCTCTTGCTGACTGCAAATTTATAGCAAATCTGCCCAGCTACATGTTTGCTTGTGTACCTGGGAATCTCTGAGCCTGTGCTCAGGGTTGTAATCCAAGATTGTGCCATCCCAGTGGCACAAAAGAAAGACATTTTCCCCGGGGAGAAGGCTCAGATGACCTAAGCGGGGTCATTTCCAGGTTAATCTCAGCTTTGTTGCAAAACTGGAGAAAACACCTTGTTTGGGGGTGTTCTCCCTGTTGAAAGAAGGAGTTCCAGGCTCAGAAACTGAGAGCTCTGTGCAAGGGCTGGGTGTGAAGGGGATCCCAGCGTGGATGAGGCATGAATTTTGTGGGCAGGCTGTGCAGAAAAGAGAATGTCATTTGAACCCCTGCTTGCTTTGGTGCAGGGGCAGGTTTTGAATGTTTTTAAATTCCTTTAAGTCTCCAGGTGCTCTAACAATAAGTTCAGCTCTGTTTGGTGGGTCAGTGTTCTTGTTGGGAGTGTTGGAACTTGCATAAACACTGGATAACACTTGCTGCAAAAAGCTGACACTTTTCTGTGTCAATTTCTGAGGAAATCTTTGAGCTGTTGGCATTTTCTGACAACAGTTAACTGTTGGAAATTGCCAAAATAGCTGTCCCTGAGTGTCCAGAGGCAGGAGCCCTCTGGTCAGTAATGCTGAGAGGAGCAGTTGGCCATTCACCCATAGAGCACAGGAAATGAGCCGAGCCAGGGAGCCAGGGGAGCTGAGTGCTCCAGTTATCCCAGTTATCCCAGTTAAGAACTCCTCTCACTTTGAGGAAGCTCTTGGGCTGCTTTGCTGGGCTTTCAATGAGTCAGTGGGTTCAAATGGCTTTTAGAAGGTCCAGGGAGCACTGGTATGGTCCTGGTGGGAGGGACCAGGACAGGAGTGGGGTGGAAATTGGGAAACAAGATCCCTTTGGAGCAGGAGGCAGCCCTTAGGCTGGCTCAGCTGTTCCTGACATCTCGGTCCCCATCAGCCAGGGAGGATCTGGGGACAGGGCTGGTTATTCCTTCTGACAAAATTCAAGTCAACTGATTTTCTGTTTCTTTCTTTCAAGATTTGAAATAGAAATTGAGCCCATTTTTGCGAGTTTGGCTTTGTATGATGTTAAAGAAAAGAAGAAGGTAGGTTTTTAATTACTTGAGTGTGACATTTCCACTGAAGCTGTGTTTAAAAACAAAAATGGAGGAATTAATTGTGGTGGCAAAGCTTTAAGAAGACAGTGACATAGAGGTTGGAAGAATGATTTCATTTCATGGACCATCTTGTGTGTTCTTCTGCTTGGTAAAGCAGTTGAGGTATAACCACTCTTCTAAAAATACCATCTAATATGTGACTGCCTGAAATCGGAATATATATATATATATGTATAGGCCAATTTTGGCTTTCAAAAGTCTCTTCCCCAGAGAGATCTTAGGTAACTGAAACCTTTTATTTAGATTAGGTTTTTATGACTTTCTTAATCTCTTTTTGGTGATTCAGTGTGGCATGGGTCCAAGCAACACTTCAATAATGCACAAGAAAGTCACACAGGCTAAAAGTGCTAAAATCAAAACAAAACTGAGGAGTCGTTTCAAGATCTAAGTTATAGGGAATGCAAAATACATTTATTCGCCTATTTATGTTCTGTATTTAATATTTAAAGAGTCCCTTAGTTTTCCTTATTCAAGATATTAGCAGTAGTGGAGAGAAAAATGTTAAAAATATGCATTTTGACATTTATCTCTTTAAGGCTTGAATTTAATGCATTGAGATTTAAGTTATGTAGATGAGAGTATGTGGAATATTATGTGAACTTTGTTTAATATTTAAATCACATTTCATAAGCCAATTTTATCATCTCATTACTCCTTTTTTTTTGGCTGTAACGTAGTAAGTTCTTTAGTGACCTCTGGTGTTGGTAACCTGCTCACATCCTTTTTGGCTCTGAAGCTTTGCAGTCAAAGATTTGGTGTTTCAGGGTAGAAAACTCAGTGTCTGTCTTTCAAGAGGTGGTGTTTTTTTCTTTCTTTCTCTGTTTCTATTTTGATATGTTAGTATTTTCAGTTCAGCTAACAATGGTAATTCCTAATCCTGTGATGGAGCTACACACCTTAGAGGAGCTGAGAAAATTTTATAGGTGGTTTGTGTTGTTTCCTCCATTTTCTCTCTCACTGTCCTGTCTTGATTTCTTAATCAAAAAGGCTTTTTTTTTCCTTTTTCTACATGATTTGAAATGAGGAGGTTTTTACACGTCTTTTAAAACTGCATTCATGAAGAAGTTGCAAAAAAAGAGATATAACTAATGCTTGAAACTACCCAATTTCTTCCTTAGATTTCAGAGAATTTCTACTTTGATTTAAACTCTGAACAAATGAAGGGAATGCTCCGGCCTCATGTCCCCCCTGCTGCTATTTCCACCCTGGCCAGATCTGCCATCTTTTCTATCACCTACCCCTCTCAAGATGTCTTTCTGGTAATAAAGGTAAGAAATGCCAGGGAAGTGGAAATTATTGTGGTCTCTTGGTTTTTATTTAAAATAAAATAGAAATTCTGTTCTCAAAAGTGTAAACAGTGCTGCTTTATTTCAGATAGTCTCACTTAAGTTCCTTTTTAAACAGAACCAGTTCAATGCATTGGAAGTGGAAAGAGCACAAAGGTTTGCTTGATGATATAAATCAGTTTTCTGGGGCTTGACCTTGGTTTTCCTATAAACCAATGTGCTGACTCCTTAAAATGACAAATAAGTCAGTGATTTAAAAATACCTGTTGATCTGAATCTCATTTCAAAAAGGATACACCCCTCAGCCAGATTTTCAGATGTATTTAAGGGCTGAAGTTGCTAAGAGAGTGAGATCCATAACTGAAATAAAATGCAACATTGGTCACTCCTGGGATAAAGTACACAAAGATAAAAGTTATTCTCTCTTCTGTCCTTTGATTCAATGAGTGCACAAATGTTGCTCGTTCAGGTGGGTGTTTCAGCCAGGATTTTAACTCTGGATAAAAATCATCCTGTGGTCAAAAGGGGGAGTTCAAGACGTATTTTCAGTTCACAGGCAGTATGCATGTTCTGCAGGAAATGCTTCTCACACAAGGACTCACCAGGCTTTTGCTCTTTTTTGCTTCCTTGTGTTTGTTCAATTTATCAGTCCTTGCTGGATACATGTCCTTATAATGGTTCATTTTCCCTTCTCAGCTGGAAAAAGTACTACAGCAGGGAGATATTGGGGAGTGTGCAGAGCCTTATATGATTTTTAAAGAATCTGATGCAGCAAAGGTAAGAATTTTTTTTGGTGTTTTGTTAAAAAATTAAACGTATTTTCTTCTACTTTGGACTGTTGATACTGTTCCTGTCTTTAAAAGGATCCATTTTTAATTAAGAATCTAATCCCATTCTAAAGGCCAAAAAAGAGCCAAAGACCTTTGAGTCTTGATGCCTTTTTGGGGTAGAGTAGTTAAAGGTCACCAGTTTTTGTGGCTGTCAGGGGAGATTTGTGGTTCCCATCAAGCTCAGTCATCTGTGATTCCCTGTCCCAAAGGATCAGCTGGGTCAAGGGAAGGCAGCTTTTGATGGGAATTTGCAGTAAAAATTGTAACTTTTCCACTGCTTCTGCAGCTTAACCCCATCCCTTCTGCCTGATTCTAGAAGAGTCTCAAAAATGGTTCCTAATTTCATGTGCAGTTGGGTTGAGCCAAGTGGAGATCAAAGAGTAATACTGAGGGCTGGGTGAAGGGCAAAGCAGTGGTTCCAGCCCTTCTTGTGATCCCAGCCTCTCCATTAGGCTTTCTCAAAGGAGCTTGGATGGTTTGTTAGTTTTAATCAACCTCTTAATAAAATATTTCCTCCCCAAAGCTCTAAAAATTGCTCTTTAATATGCAGAGTTATGGAAAAATCCTCTTTTATTCCCTTTTTTTCCTCAACAAAATGAGCATGATACTACTTATTTGAGGAGTGCTTTGAGTTTCCCACACAACTTCAGATGATCTGGGCACCTGCTGCATAAAACCACATTAGGAAAGGCCATTCCAGACTTCACAGGGGAAAATTTAGATTTTCTTGAAGGACCAGTGGGCAGATGAGCTCACTGAGATTTTTCAGGCTGTTCAGGAGGGTTAAAAATGTAAAAGACTGTTCTGACTGTCCTCTGGTGGCCTGTTTTGGGAAGCAGAAGTTGCATTTTCCCAACACTTGGTGATTCTCCTCTGGAAGGTGCTACTGAAACACACGATCATTGGGAGTTAGAAAAGACACCATCATTCCTAACTGCTTGTGCTAAATGAACCTCTGATCTTGTTCCTCTCCTTTTAACCTCTTGGACTGAATATTTTCTTCACAGAATAAGGAAAAGTTGGAAAAACTGAAAGGCCAGGCAGAACAGTTTTGCCAAAGACTCGGGAAGTACCGGATGCCTTTTGCCTGGACAGCCATTCACCTCATGAACATTGTGAGCAGTGCTGGCAGCTTGGAAAGAGATTCCACAGAAGTTGAAGTTGGCACAGGAGGTACAGGACTTGGCATCTGCATGAGGGAACGTGGGGCAAATCCAGAGGTTTTGATTCATATCCTGGAGCTGCTGTTGCTCCTTTTATCGCTTCCCTCCCCCTGCCCTGATAGTCTGGGGTCGTGGTTGAACTAAAACAGAGAAGTCCATGATAACAAATAGATTTATCTTTCAAGGATTTTACAAGCAAACCATCTGTTATATTATTTAAAACCAGGCTTGTGAGACTGAGGGAGTGTTACAGGCTGATGAACATTTTCCAAAGGAGTGGATTAATCTTTGCGAGCCACATAGCTCATCTGAAACTGCTCTTCAGCATCCCCAAACCTGCCAACTTCATCATCTTTCAGAGCAAGGGGAATACATCAATCTCAGCATGATAAAGACTTTTATAACAGCAGGAAGGCACTGGGGTGAGGTGGCTGTGAGGGGAGCAGGAGTCAGCTGTGCTCCACAGCCTCCCGATGCCTCTGGAATGGGATTGCCTGAGCATAACCACCTCTTCTGTCACCTCATGGCATCATTCCCTCTCCTTCTGTATAGAAATCCTGCTTGGAACAAAAGTAGGCTCTTGGACTGTAGTTTTTCTTCTTTATTTTCTAATTCCTTCCCCTTCTCACTGATGTTTTTTGCAGAACGTAAAGGGTCGTGGTCGGAGAGGCGGAATTCCAGCATCGTGGGGAGGCGTTCCTTGGAGAGAACCACGAGTGGGGATGAGGCCTGCAACCTGACCAGCTTCAGACCAGCCACCCTGACAGTGACAAACTTCTTCAAACAGGTATGGCATGAAAAGGTCTCACTAAGGAGTTGTTCCTTGGACAGAAGGGTTGGATTGTGTGAGATCACTGAGTGATTAGTTTGCGTTTCATGTCTGTTCCCTGATCACAGGGAATCTTTGAACAGCATTCAGTGGGTTTATTGTGTTACATATCAATTGTCATGGAATAGCAGAGTGGGTTGGGTTGGAAGGGAGCTTAAAGCTCATCCAGTGCCGTCCCTGCCATGGGCAGGGACACCTTCCACTATCCCAGGGTGCTCCAGCCTGGCCTTGGGCACTGCCAGGGATCCAGGGGCAGCCACAGCTGCTCTGGGCACCCTGTGCCAGGGCCTGCCCACCCTCCCAGGGAACAATTTCTCCCTAATATCCAATCTAAACCTCTTCTCTTTCAGTGATATGTTACATTATTTTACATCATATATTAATTCTGGCAGTAGTGAATCCAGTTCCTCTGAGTGATTTGAGGTTGACATCAGTTCCCTGGGCACATCCAGGGATCCCTGAGCAAAACAAAGCATTCTGCTTCTGAAGCTGCTTTGCTGAGTGGCAGCTCCTCTTAGCCAGAGCTTGGGATTTTCCTGAGAAGTGGAAAACATGATTAAAGGGAACAAAATTTTTAGTTAAGCTTAGCAAAAAGTAATGAGCTGAAACTATTTCCTAATATTTGCTTAATGGCCACATCTAGTTAAGGAAAAACTAGTCACTAAGTTAGTAATGATTCACAAAAGCATGTATTTGCTTACTTTGTTGAGGTTATTTTTACTTGGAAGCAGCTCATTGCATTTAATTTGTCCTTTGAAAACTGCCAAACATTAATTTAAGATTTAAAATTTTTGATCCTTTATTTTTTTATCTTCCTTTTCTCCTGTTAAGTTTATCCTGTTAAGTATGATCAGTTGAACACTACCCAGTGTTTTTCTCCTTCCATCTGCTTTTTTTTTTCCCAGTGTTGTGATTTCTTACCTTTAAAATCAGATACCTTCTGCTTTTGGGGTGGCAGAGTCACATTTTCTGTAATGTTTCCAAAATTAGCAAAGCTCCGAGCTACTAGAATGTGGCACAAGGAAAACTGACTGCAGACTCCTTGTACTTCCTACTTTTCCTGATAAAGCTCTTCTGGGCTCATCCCAAAGGAAAGGCAGAGGAGAAGGAATGAGGATCACCTGCTGAATGACAGATACTTTTTCAAACTATTACACTTGCTAAAAAATGGGTATTTTTGGGAAATCTTCTAGCAGCCTTTTCCAGTTTGGAAAAAGATAATATTGATGGGGAGAGAAAAGGCTTTCAATTAAAAGTTCCTGCAGCTGTCAGGATGATTCATGAGGGATGAAGGAAGGGGAAAGGATGGAGAAATGAAGTGTAATTTAACACGATAATGTTAACACCTTGCTCTGGGAAGGGATATTTTGATGTCAGAGGGAAGAGCCTGTGGGATGAGAGGGTTTGTTCACTCTCTGGCAGCCCTGGAGGGTGGTTTGGGTAACCAAATTCTTGCACCCTGAGCAGGAGGGGGATCGCCTGAGCGATGAGGACCTGTACAAGTTCCTGGCTGACATGAGGCGTCCCTCGTCGGTGCTGCGCAGGCTCAGACCCATCACAGGTATCTAGCCAGCCCCTTTGGGCTCAAAAGTTCAGGTATTTGGTTAGTTCCTCACCCAGGCACCCCAAAGAAGTCCTCCACAGCAACCCCTGGGCAGCAGGAGCACTGAAGGTGTTACAGGGCAGGTTTGTTACTGGCACACTGAGGGTGGTGTCTGTGAGGAGAAGATGCAAACCCCAAAGCCCAAAAACCAGGAACCTCTGTTTCCCACTTTCTGTCCCAAAGGAGATCTCTCTGCTGGCTCCCACTCCTGGTTAATAGGAACAGACTCCACCTCTGTTTGAGAAAGGGGAATAGAAACCCTGACCTGTGCTATTCCTGACAATATTTGCTTAACCTGCTCTTAAAACTTTCCAGGGACAGCAATCCTGCCTCTTTCTTGGATCATCTGCCCAGCACTCAGCTGGCTTTGCAGCCACGTTAGGTGTTAAGGAAACTTTGCAAAATTACCTTCCTTGCAAATTAATCTGAATCTGGTGTGCCACAACCTCAGGCAGTGACCTCAACCTTCCAAGCACTTGAGTATTGTCAGTGGTTCACTCATTTCACTTCTATTTTGTAGCCTGACCAATCTCAGGGTTTTTCAACCCTTCTTCTGATGGAGTTTTGTTTGTAACTATAATTAGGCCTCACAGGAGCATTATCTGGTCTGTATTTCCCCAGTTTTCCTATGAAAAAAGCATCTGTGACATGCTAAGATGCATATTTTCTGTTGGTTCTTATTATCTGGTCCCCCAGTTGCCTTAGATACCAGCTTGATCCACTGATACTTGTTAACAAATCCACTTTGGCTGTAATTTATCATTTGTTGATTTATTAAATTCATATGTAGGATATTAATGAATATATAGGATGTTAACCTGAAGAAACAAAGCATGATTATGCTTTAAAAAATGAATTTGTATTTGTTAATCAATTCTATTTATTAATTAGTAAAATCCCTTTCTTCTTGCAGCTCAGTTGAAGATAGACATATCTCCAGCTCCAGAGAACCCCCACTACTGCCTAACCCCAGAGCTGCTGCAAGTCAAGCTTTACCCAGACAGCAGAGTCAGGCCTACAAGAGAAATCCTGGAGTTCCCTGCCAGGGATGTCTACGTCCCAAACACCACATACAGGTCAGAGTTTTGAAATACATTTCACTTTTCAGGGCCTGAGCCTGGCAAGTGTAGAAATTCCTCCCTTATCAGTGGGGTTGTTGCAAAATTTGGTGCATGGGCAGATGTGCTGTGCCAGAGGCATGGGAAGGGTTCAGGCTGACACAGCAGAAAAGGCTCAGCTGGGGAGGGACAAACAGGTTTGCATCAAACTTGGCTGTGAATAAGAACACAGGAGAAATTTCTCCCAGAATTCGTGGTGGAATTTGGTTGAATTATTTTCAGTTTTATGTAGGGTTTTTCACCATTCTCCTACTGGTTTTATTATTTTATATCACTTTCAGTGACACTTTTTTCTTTAAAGTGAGGGATAGAAATAGAGAAAATGCATAATCCCTTCGTTCATATTTCCATTTTGATTTCAAAGCAATTTCTTTGTTTGAAATTCTTGGAAAAAATCTTCTGAAGCCCTGAAAAATAGGAAATTTTTCTAAATATCTTGGGAAACACTAACCTTTCTGTAACAACACTTAGGCTGGGACCAGATTTCTTTTCATTATGTACTGTTACTAATTTAAAGCTTTTCACAGTATCTTTGAAGACATTACTTGCCTGAGTGGAATTGTCTTCACCAGCTGAGTAATTTCACCAACTTACCAAATCCTTTACTTCTTGTTGGAACTTTAGATACAAACCAGGTTTTTATAAATCAAAGCTTACAAGAAGGGTTTAGTCAAATTTCGTATCCTGTATTTTGGAAAGTTTTAGCCATTTATTTCTTTGTCTATTTGTTTATTGGACAGGTAATTTAACATTACAGTAAACCAGTACAAATAAGCAACACTGCATGATCTCATCTCTGCTATAAACCCATGAGAAGTAAAAGGATTTTTTTTTCAGTGTTTCTGTAATTAACACATTCTCTTCACTGGGTTTCACTCTGACAAATTACAACCAAAACCATTTCCTGTGCGACTGCAAGTGTTGAGATAAAAAATCCACAGATAAAAAAGGGTTGGGTAAAATAAACAAGTCAATATGACTCAGTGGAACTGCAGGGTTGGGGGCTTTGTCAGTCAGCCCTTCCAGGGCCAGCCCAAGGCTGTCACTCAGTGTTCTGCAGCTGAAGTTCAACACGTGGGTGACCCCAGGAGCTGGACCAACACTGTCCCATGGGTTGTGCCTACTGGGTTTGTGGGTTGGCACCCTTGACCTCATTGGAGCAGCTGTTCCCTAAGTGGAAGGTGTTCTGTTGTGTGCTCACTTAATTGTTTCTTTAATTCCTTAGTTGGTTGGACTGAAAGGTCACAAAGGCTTGGCTCTGATTCATTTCAGGTGAGGAGAGCAGATCTCTTCCTCGTTTCACTGAGTTTGAGGTTTGGCTCTTAACTTTCAGTGAGCAGCCAGAGTTGTGCACTTACTCTGCAGAGTGTGGGATCCAGGGGACCAGGACTGCTCTGACTCCCTGTGTGTGCTCACACCTGCAGCAGTGTGAGGACAGTGCTCCAAAGGGGATGGATTGGCCTCAGCTGCACTCCTGGAAAATTGTCTGGAAATACCCAGAGCCCTAAAATGAGGAATTACCCACCTTTCATTTGCTCCTAGAAACATTCCACAACAAAAACATGAACCAAACATCCACTTAGTTACTTCAAGAAACAAAATTTTTCTCTTTCCCTAAATGTTTTCCGTCGGGTTTTGCCAGCCCTTTGTTCCCAGAAAACACTTTTTGTTTTCCCTACTACACAACCCAGAGAGGAATGCACAGCCTGAAAACCCATTCCCCCAAACAGTATTACCAATATATGACAGGTTGGCTCCTAGGCATTAGAATTTCATCCTGGGGAAGGAAAAGCTCCATGAAAAGTTGCAGCACGTTGACACTGAGGCTTGAGGGAATGGCAATACTCACCAAACATTTTGTAAGACCATCTCAGATGCCTCAGGTTTATGTTTTGGAGAAATTCCATGCAGGGCATGGATTGGGACATGCATCTGTTGGCAAACACAGCATCAAGGCCTTTGGTGTGGTAAAGTTCAGTGTTTGTTCTGAGTTAAAATGCAGCACTCAGTCAAAGCTTTTTAGATCTGTTGGCTGGATCATTATTTTGGTGGACTTGAGCAGGTAGTATCTTCCTTTCTTAGGCTTCCAGTATAAGCCTTTTCCTCTGTCCAGCCTTCCCCTGGACCTTGGTGTGACGTATTTGCCGTTCAGGTTGGTTTCCTCACACTCGCTGTGCCACCAGCCTCCTGAGGAGCAATGTGGGAATGTCAGGCACTCTTGGTTGTGTTCTAACACACTGTGCTCTATGGCAGAGCAAACAGCTCCTCTTTGCAACAGAAATCTGCTTTAGACCCTGAATTCCAGCTAAATTGGCATTTACCCAGGATTCCCAAATCACTGAATCGTTTGGGTTGGGAAGGTCCTTCAAAGGCACTGCATGCACTGCCCAGGCCACCACTGCCCCGTGTCCCCAAGTGCCACATGCACACAGCTTTTAAATCCCTCCAGGGATGGGGACTCACCCCTGCCCTGGGCAGGAGTGCCAGGGCTGGACAGGCCTTTCCATGAAGAAATTCTCCCTCATATCAATTTAAGTCTCCTCTGATATGACTTTGGGCTGTTCCCTCTCCTCCTGTCCCTGTTCCCTGCGAGCAGAGCCCGACCCCCCTGGCTGCCCCCTCCTGTCAGGGACTTGTGCAGAGCCACAGGGTCCCCCCTGAGCCTCCTTTGCTCCAGGCTGAGCCCCTTCCCAGCTCCCTCAGCCTCTCCTGGGGCTCCAGCCCCTTCCCAGCTCCCTCAGCCTCCCCTGGTGTTCCAGACCCCTTCCCCAGGCCTGTTCCCTGCCCTGGTCCCACTCCAGCCCCTTAATGTCCTTGTCCTGAGGGGTCCTTCCCTGGACACGAGATGACACTCTTGGCATTGTTTCAGGCATTCACAAATTCAAGCCAAGGATGATGTACAAAGTGTTTGTTGCATGAAGCAGGTGGCTGGAGGGCAATTCTGTTATTCTGTGGTTTAGTCATTTAACTGCTTTTTCACTTGTTTGCTTTCTGCTATAAACTGGCAAACGTAAAAGCTTTAAAAAATCAAAGTGTTAAGAACCTTTTAACCCAATTGTCTCCAAGGAGAAATGGCCTCAGCCTTACATCTCCTGCTCTTTTGAGAGTGATTCTGTTGGGTGTATTTGACAAACAGCTAAAATCTGCCTTTGAGTGGAAACTCACTGTCATTCTTAACTTTCAGGTTGTAGCCTAAATGGAGTTAGGAGTCAGTTTGTCTTTGGGTTTTTTCCGAAAAGGGATCAAACAATCCAACCTGGGGCTGCCACACCAGACCAGGCATCAGAGGAGGGACAGCCCTTTGCTTCAGAGCTCAGAATCTGATCCTGAGGGTTATTTCAACCTGTGCTGCTCATTCTGTTTCTGGTGTTGGTTGTTTGCACAGGAGGGCAGGGTTAGATGGGATATTGGGAAGAAATTCTTCCCTGTGAGGGTGCTGAGGCCCTGACTCAGGTTGTCTGGAGAGACTGTGGATTCCCCATCCCTGGGAGGGATGGACGGGGCTTGGAGCAGCCTGGGATAGTGGAAGGTGTCAGGGGTGGAACAGGATGAGCTTTAAGCTCCCTCCCAACCCAAACCATCCCGTGATTCCCTGATGCTGTAATTGGTGGAGCAGAGGAGTGGCCATGCCCCCATTCCCAGCGTACCTAGGTGGTTCTCTGGGCAGTTGAAGTCGCTGGCCGTGTCCTCGGCGCGGTCTGCGGTGGAGAAGCGCAGCTCCGTGTGCTCCGGGAGCGCGTTGGGAATGCTCCCGGACATCCTGGAGAGCTGCAGGCTGTATTTGGTGCTGGGGCCCCCCAGGCTGAAGGTGTACTCGATGTGCCGCCTGTTCCCCCTCCAGTCCTGCAGCTCAATCCGCAGGATGTAATTCCCTTGGTTGGCGATGGAGTAGATCTTCTTCAGGCCCAGCCAGAATTCCTCTGCAAAGTTGGAGGGAAGAGATGCTGAATTTGCTTTTAGGGATAACCTGCAGGTAGTGTGTGTGAAAATACAGTATTTAAAAGGCTTTATTAATTGCTTTAATTAAATCAGTGATTTGAGTCTTGGGGACTGTTGATCTTTGCAGAGGTCTGCTGCTACATTCTTTTTGTTTACCTCCGTTTAATTACACTCTGATGATCAATAAAAGCAAGAGATCTAAATGAACTGGAGCTTCTCCCTTTAAGTTTCCCACCTCGGGTGAAACTCTGAGAGGGAGCTGGAGACATTTAAAAGGTGTGCAATTGGAAGCGTGTGACAAATGAAGCGAGTGACATACATAAAACCTAATGGCAATTGTTGCATTTTGTGGGGGAAGAGCTGCAGAACTGAACTGGGGCTTCTACACCCTCCTGTACAAAGGGAATTTTTCTTTTGCTGGAATTTCTGATAATTAGTTTAATTGGTTTCATATATTCATTAAGTAGCTTATTATCAGTGCAGGTAATTACCACATGTAGAAAGCGGGGCTGAATGTGAGTGCCACGCACACAGCTGGCATTTAAAGCCGTAGAAGACAAGAAGATTGAGGAAAATACTCCCTGATTTCCAGGTTAGGAGCTGTAACCTGGTTCATTTTATCACCTCAGAAGACGCAGCAGAACACTGGATAGGACATAGCTGAGAGCAGTGAGATTCTCTGCAAAACCCAGCACTGAAAACATGTGGCTGCACCTTGGTGCAGTATTTGGGAGTTGGAGACTAATCAAGGAGCCAGTAAAGCATCCAGCAGGATCAGACAAACTTTACAGGTGGAAGTCTACCTCAGCTGTGAGCTCCTGTCCCAAAAAGGAGGGAAAGATTGAGATACAGCAGCCCTTCATTGTAAAAGATGTGGGAATAAGTCCATGTTGCTGCCCACCATGGTGAGGTTTAGGTCTGTGCTATGCCTAGAAAGTCAAAATGTTTCCTAAACAAGAGGAGACTCATCTCATTGTATGAGAAAAACAAGGAAAATGTTCTGGACGAGAAAGCTGTTGGGCAGCACTTGGTGCTACAAATTCTTTGGAGTTGATGTTTAACAGGGGAATGTGGGTGTTTCCTCACCCTATCCAGCCATGGAGGGGATTGGCCGCTCTGGGGAAGCCTGAGGTGGTTGCTCAGGGGAGCACACGCAGCCTTGGGCTCTCTTGAAGAAAAATTGGTGTGGTGGTTTTAAGGGAAACAGGATTGCAGGAAGGCTGAGAGAAAGTAGTGACAGCAACTTCATGAGGTTTTGCCTTTGTGTATGTTTGAAAGGCTTTGGGAGGTGCTTTTATAAATAGTAAAATCTTGATAAAATAGTGTTTAAAGCATTTTGGTCTTGGTTCAGTTTCTAAATAGACATTTGAAGGGATGTCTTTGAGAATTTTATGAGTTACGTGTTCTAGGAAGTACTTTCTGGTACTCCAATAAATCAGTCAGCTGTTACTTGCAGGTTTAGTCTGCTCTTATGGGAACACCTTTCCATAAGAAGATTCAGCTTCTCAAATCAATTTTTACCAAGAGACACACAAAAAAGGCCTATTTACCATTGAGGTCACCAAAACCATTTGTGTAGGCATCCCAAGTTTGGTTGAAATCCAGCGATCCATCCACTCTCTTCTGGATTACAGTCCAGGATGTGCCTGTGAAAAGGGGAAATAAGTCACAACTTGGCCTTGGTCTCATTATCTGTTCCTGAGTGTGCTCTGGGGTGCTCCCATTTTGAGGCAGAATGAGTTAATTAAAATCTTTGTGAAGGGAATTGAAATGAGCCCAACTGGAGAGAACCTGGGGCTGTTCGAGTGTCCTTAGCCACACTCGGGGTGATTCCACTCACAGAATTGTTTTGTTAGGCTGCCTTGACTGGGTTTGATTTGTTTATGAGGGCTGAGAGACTGAGAAATTGATAAAGAATAGATATGAAAAGCCCCAGACATTGGATGAGAGGGTCAGACTCTCTGCTGATAGTGCCTGGCTGCTGGCACAGCTCTGGGGCAGGGATGAGGTGCTGGGGCCGTGTCCACGCTGGAACTCCAGGGAGGTCTTTCTGCTGAGCCCAGGTCATGACACCCTCACTTCACCAGCTCCACCAAACGTAAGCAGAGGAGCTTTTTGCAGAGGGCAGCCCCATGAGTTCTGTTAGCACATCCAAACATGTGAGCTGGCCCCGCGTGTTCCCCGGCACTCCGGAGGCAGTGGGAAAGGGGCTGGGCAGGGAAGCCAGGCAGGACAGGCACAGAGCAGCTCTGGGGCATGCAGAGAAGTCAGGGAATGAGGGAACTGGCCAAGCTGTGTGCAGTCTTGGTGGCAAAAGGAACAGACGTGGATTCCTTGGCAAGGTGGAGCTCGGGTGGGTGACGTGACAGTTGTGTGCCTGGATGATGCCTTGCTGCTGAGCCACCCAAACATGGCACGGGAATCCTGTCCCCAGCACTCACTTCTCTGGGTTAGTTTGGCACAGCTAAGTCTAAAGCAACCCCTGTTAATAGAACAAAATTTTACTAAGGTATTTACTGTTTGCTTTTCTTTGGGAAATCTGTTCATGGTTGCCCTGTGATGGCTTTTATAATGACCATTTTCATTACCTACAGCTAAAGGGGCTTTGGGTTTGGGTATAATTAATGTCACGTGATTGAATGTCCTTTCCTCAGTATAAACAAGAGGGGAGTAAAGAATGAGAGTGGTGATAAGGAGATTTCAGGGTATGGGAAACCTGAGTTCAGGGCAGACAGGCCAGTAAGAGAAGTCAAGAGGATGCTACATAAATCATAAGTTTTTGTGTACTTTGGGATGAGACAAAGTTGTTTGGCTTAGAGGAAGATATTTCTGTGAAAATTAGACTATTGTTGGCACGGCTCTTACCAAATTTCATTTCACAGTAGACATTGAAAGCTTCTGAGCCATTGGGCTTAATAGTGTAGACCCCACTGGCCTGCACCCCGGTGTGGTAGAGAGCAGTGCAGTCAGCAGCAGCACCTGGGAGAGCAGACAGCCTGTTAGAAATCCTGCCTGGGGTGTGCTGAGCTGAGAGCCAAAGAAAAAAAAGGAGAATGACCATATTGGTAATTTTATTTTACAATAAATGTCATAGAATGGGCAGACTGCTTTGAGCTTAATAGTACAGCTGCCAAGGTGTACATAGGTTGGACTGCCTTAAAAAAACATAGTTTAAGTTAGGCAGGGTTTCAGTTTGGAGGATTTTGGAAAGTTTCCAAGGCCTAAGACTAGACTCTGGCAAATGGGCTTTCCTACCTTTTTAAAGTTCCCAGTAAATACCATTCCCACTGCTGCACTTCACCAATGCCTTTCAACCTCAAAGAAAGGTCTTCTAAATCTTATAATTAGCCAGTGTGAAGTAAATTAGTTCTCTCTTCAGGCTCTACAAAGCAGGCATCAATAAAAGGATGGTCACAGCATATTTACACGGGAGGAATGGATCCCATTACTGCGTTTTTGGACATTGGTCCTGTGTGTCACCCCAGGGACAAGTACAGCTGGAGTGGGGCTAAATAGATAATGACATTTTGCCAAAGAAGGAAATCTAGCTCCTTCCCACAGCCCAGTGTATAACATAAAAATCTTCTACTTTTACTCTTTGACGCCTAAAAACCAATCCAAGGCTTTCCCAGAGGGTACTGGGAATGCAGCGTGTGCTGTGGTCACATCTCAGGGATGGGGTCTCACCATCAGCTCTGTATGTCCCAGCAGTGGGCCTGTGCACAGCAGAGGGGATGGTCTCTGGTTCCTGGTACTCCTCCGTGAAGGAATTCTCCAGGAGTTTCTGGAGCTCTATGTGGTTTAGCTGCAAGAGCCGTAATTACACTGTTAATTTCCCAAGGCTCTGGAATGATGAGATTCATGGATCAAGCCGAACCGTGTCATGCAGAGAATAATTTTTCTTGTGAGTGTAATCCTGTAGAATACCCAATTTACCACATAAAAATAACTTCAGCTCCACGCTGGTGGATTTTAGGTATGAGAATGCCAACACTGCCACTGCTCAGACAGGGTAGGATTCATGAGGGGAGGAAATGACCCATTCTCGTGTGGTGCACCTTAATGGGCAAACAGATTTAACTTACTTCCTCAGGTGACATCACTTGGACAAATAATGCCAGCAGCTAAGGAGCTGAAATGCATTTTCCTCTCAGAATAAATTAAATATGAGCATGTTGGTTGTACTGTATTACAGTGACACATGTTAGACTTCCACTCTGGGAGTAGATGTTGGAAATGAAGGAAGAGGTAGAAAACAATGAGACTTCCAGACCAATGGAAGAACAATAATATGATAGGTAATAAGAGAAAAACCCCAAAATTAGCAGTCAGAAAATGCAGCAGCCTGGTGTTGAGGGACAAGATCTCAAAGCTGTTGTTGGCTAAAGCTCCTGCCTGGCAGCACAGCGGCCTCTCCCCCAAACAGGTACCTCAAAATGGTCCCCACCCTCCTCACCACCCCAAACTGATCAAGGGATACCCCAAGGGGTGGTTGGACCCTCGACTCCCTCAGTGTCAGGAGAGATGGAAGGAGAAGCAGAGGTTGTTCCTGTACCTTGTCCTCCAGCTCCATGATCTGGTTGTGCTGCCTGTCCAGCTGCAGGTGCTGGTCCTCCACGATTTTGAGGAGCTGCTTGATGTCATTGTCCTGCTGCTCCACGAAAGCCTGAGGACAGGGAGGGAAGGATGGAGGAAGGTTAGGAGCAGCAAAAGACCTTCACAGTGGTGCTGCCTCTGTAACTCTTGTCCTGGGGCCAGTTTTAAGAGGCACGAACCATTGAACATTGCCCTTTCTTTTCCAGAGAATCCTAGAATATCCTTAGCTGGAAGGGACCCACAAGGATCATCAAGGTCTGCTTGCTTTGCCTCTAAGTTGAAAAATTTCTTTGCTTCTGGAGTGAACACCCATTTTTTTGAGACAAACTACTGGCAGCTTTGTAGACTTCTTTCTAATTGCTATTTCCCTTCCATTTTCACATCAAGAACAATTACGTTCTGTGGAATTGGCCCTTGCTTCAAACTGGATATATGGCACTGATCAAAAAAGGGAAAAATTCCCAGCATTTAGGGTATTAGCTTGGGGTTTGAGAGATCAGGATTCATCTTTCTGCTTCGACACAAACATCCAGTATTTTCTGATACAAATTGCTTGGCCTTTCTATGCTTCTGCAAGATACAGTTAATATTTCCTTTTCCATAGAAAACCTTATACCCACCTAACTACTTGCATGATTAACATATTAATTTTGTTAAGACTTGTAAGGTTCTTTGGTTTTGGAGGTCCTACAGGTGCTGCAAATGCCCCTCTCTAAAGGTTTAAGCTCCCTGTTTCTGCACTGAGCAGGCAGTTCCCACTGCATTGATTTGGGATGAGCTGACGACGTACAAACCCATGGGCTTGTGAATCTCATCATTTTCCCAATTGCAAAACTTTTTTATCATTGTGATTACAAAATTTCTTAAAATTGGCTTGCAAAAAATTACTGATGATACAGAGCTTTATGATTTCCCTATTTCTCACTGATTTCGCTGGGGAATTCTGCTGCAAAATTAACACCGTGTCAGAGTAAGACAGTGATTTTTTTTTTTTTTTAAAGATTATTACAGTGATTTATTTCTCAAAATGCACACTAGTAGCCCAGTGAGGAGCAAGGGAAAGCATGAGCTTCTGTTGCATAATTACTGATAATGGCTTTGCAGTGTGTTTTGGCTCAGTGTGTCAGGGCCTTTCACAAGTCACTTACTTTGAGTGAAGAAATTTCTCTTGTCTCTTGCGTTGCAGTCGAAGGCTGGATAATGGCCAGTTTGGTGACCTTGTCCTCCAGTCCCCACACTTTCTCCTGCAGCTGGATTTTGTTTTGTATGAGGCCTTCAATCTTCAGGTTCATCTCCTGTGAGAGATTCTTTATCTCCTCGTTGTTGATTTGCAGCCTGGCCGTGGTTTGCCGGAGCTGTTCTTCTTCCTCCTTGATTTCAGTGGTTTGCAGGGAGAGCTCGTAAAAGGACCTGTCAAAAATGTAGAGTTTCTGAAAGATGTCATTCATCTGCCCCTTAGTCTTGTGGACAAAGTCTTTGAGGCCGTGCCCCAGCTGGAGAAGTCCATTGGCCAAAATTCGGACATCATCCAACATTGCAAATCTTGATTTTGTTTCAGGAGATCCGGCAGAACCAACAGAGAAAAACTCCTTGTCAGCTCCAGCTGGGAGAGCCAGGGAGGCCAGGATTAGTAAAACTGGAATGAGCTTCATGTTTCCTGCTCCTGGTTCTCTTTGCTCAGGATGCAGAGACTTTTCCCAGTGATAATTTTTGCTGCGTGGCTTTTGTGGGTTGCAGAACTTGGTCTATTTATACCCCTCTTCATTTTAGGAGAGGCAGAGCAGTGGGTTGATCATTAAACTGTGTGTGTTTGAACGAGTGTAACCCCTCCTGAATGTAGGTTAATACCTGGGAATATAAAATTGAGAGATGGCCACGTTGCTGATTAAACGGGTTCTGAACTTTTCCATCTGCCAGACCTTCTGGTGTAAAATGTTATTGATGACACAGTGTTTTTCACACCAATCTTTTTAATAGATTAATTTGGGGTCATAATCTTGGTAAGGGCTTAAACTGCTCCTTGTTTGTGTTGTTTGGTTCCCTTTATTGCCTCAGGAGTGGGAAAGGATTTCACACTGGACATTCAGGTTGTGAAGCTCCTTGATAAGCTGTGGAAGGGCAGAATATTCCCAGATGATTCACACAACTTGATTTTCATCTTGGGCTGTTTCCTGATGTAACTCATTGTGCTGCAGTGGATTTACTTGTCATGTAGCCCAGATTAAGTGAGAAAGAGGGAATTAGGTCCAGAGATTGCCTGGATGTGATTCTACTGTGTTAAGGTTTGTGCAGTAATTTACACCATATAAAACTTATTTTTTAAGAGCTGCTTTCCAGAGGGGGGTGAGATAAATAATACCTCGCTTGCATTTCTCACCTTACCATTCTTTTTGCTGTTTGAGATTCACACTACATAAAGAAAGGCTGCAAGTGCTCTGAAATAAATGCCCAGTTCTGCAGTGGGCCCCTGCATAGAAACATGGATTTTTTTTGGGTAGTATTGCAGTGTGAGTGAAAGGTATTTCTCTTTCTGGATTCATTCATAGCAATCCAAGAAATCAAATTCAAGCATTGCATAATGTACTTTGGAGAGTGTTCAGGTTTTTGCTAAATTCTTGTCTGCTTAGGAATTCTTCCCCTGGACTTTTTGTTGTGTTGTTCAGGTGCACATGCACCTATGAAATTAAGCATCCGTAGGAAAAAAACATTTAAAAAATGAAGTTGTTACCTCTTATGTTGAACTTTTTGTGTGTTCAAGGCTTGGTAATATGCAAGTAACCTCCCCACTCACAATTAAATACTGTGAAAGTATTTTAGATATCAAATTAATTGCTGGGGAATATTTTGTGCCAGTATGATTGGGATGAGACTTACTGGAGTATCCGAAGTATGGAAAAACAGCAGGAGCAGGGAGATGATCAAGCCCAGCTCTGGGCAGAATGGGCATTCCTTCAAAGAAAATTCTAAATTGTTTCTCTGGCATCTGACAGGGATTTTGGGCTGCAAAACTTGAAGAACTGGTTATAAAATGAAAAAAAAAAACCAAACCAAAACAAGTGTATAGACTTTCTTCAGTCCACTTCACAGAACTTAAGTGACTTTGGTTTTATGAATCATTTTCTGTTTTAACTGTTTCATGCAAGAAATCCTTCTGGTTTGTTTCGAATTCTTCCTAACCCCATCACTCCCCAAAATCTTTATTCTTGGCTTCTTAGTCTTTAGAAAATTATAGGAAGTTACTCAAGAAATAGCAATGACCAAGCAACTGGGCATCAGGCACTTTACCAGGTTTCTGCTGCTTATGTCCCATGTGCTGCTGGTGCTGCTCAGACATGACACCACCTATGGAAAAGATTTGTTTTCCAAAGGGAAACAGCAGCCAAAAGGCCCTGCTGGCAAATCCTAATAAAGCACAAATAGCTGCCAAGCATGCTACCATATTAATGCCAAGGCCAGTGAAGTCAGGCAGTGCTAAACTCATTACAAAACACCCCTAGATGTCACAACAGTCCCAGAGTCCAGAAGAAAAGTGAGAAACAGGAAAGCAGAGAGGAGAAAAGCTTCTGGCATGATTAAATCATAAAATTCAGGAGCTCTGGAAACCCTAAAAGGGAATCCTGCCTCTGAGAGTTGTCAGCCTAGTCAGGAAAAGATGTATATAGGAAACATGATCCTGAAGATCTTTTGTGCACCTGGGTGACCCTGATTATATGGGCTTTAAATGATTTTTATAGTAGGAATAAAGCAAAGAAAAAGGTCTCTGGGTTTTACTGAAAAGGGAAATTTTCATAAGAGTTAGAAATTCCCTCTAAGAGTTAGGAGCAGCTCTTAATGTTTTAATACCTTGGTGAAGGATTTTGCAAAATGGCTCCAATCATATTACATAAATATTTAGAGGAGTGCCTGGTGCCATTATTTCCATGGCTTGGGAAGCCTTTGCACTTTAGCAATTTGTTTTATGGAAGTAAAAGTACTTTTGAGATGTATTTGAGATAATAGGATAAGCTTTGCATATATTTGGCGTAGCATTTTAATAAAAGCTCCAAACACAAGCCCTTGGGTTTAAAGCTCCTGCCTGAAACTTTTATTGATAGAAATCAATACATTTATAATGTTCCTGTCAGTTTTTCAGCCATCAGACCCTTTCCATGGCTCCTGTAACTGTGTTTAGACAGGAAGAGCTGAGGTTTTTAGTTATGTAGGGTACAAGGGAGGCTGGGAGAGCTGGGGATGGAGAAGAGAAAGCTCTGGGGAGAGCTCAGAGCCCCTTCCAGTGCCTAAAGGGGCTCCAAGAGAGCTGGAGAGGGACTGGTGACAATGGCCTGGAGTGACAGGACAAGAGGTGATGGTTTTAACCTGAAAGACAGTAGGTTTACATTAGGTTAGATTCTGGGAATAAATTCTGTGTGGGTGGGGAGGCCCAGGCACAGCTTGTCCAGAGAAGCTGTGGCTGCCCCTGGATTCCTGGAAGTGTCCAAGGCCAGGTTGGACGGGGCTTGGAGCAACCTGGGATGGTGGAAGGTGTCCCTGCCCGTGGCAGGGGTGGAATGAGGTGATCTTTAACATCCCTTCCGACCCAAACCAGTCTGGGATTCTGCAGTAAGGTAAAGCAGGGTCACATTCTGATTTGGGGTCACATTCTGATTTGCAAGCTGGGCATTTTCCCCCCTCTTTCTATGTAAGTTTTCCACAAAGGGCAGATGCCTGTAATAGGAAACCCTCTGGAGAGAGGCTTCCTGAACAAGGGGGAACAGCCCCCTGTCCCCTATTACAGTGGGAGCTGTGCATCTGAAATCCCATAAGCAACCAGAGCTGCTTCCCAGTGAAATGCCCTTAATGAGGGCTCGAAAAGCAGTGGAGAGGGAAACAACCTGTCCCTTTCCTCAGCATAAATCAGTCCTATGCATAAGACTGCCTTTAATATAGGGTTCCTGTAGCCTGGCTTCACAAATACCTTAAATCCTTCTCTTAAGCGCTAATAATACTTAATAAAAGTTTTATGAGCAAGGTACATTTTAGAGTAAATTTTCATATCCATTTTCATTTTAAAAAGAACATCAAGCAGCAAATGTATTCATGGCAGAACAAAGTAATTTAGGAGAGTCACAAAAATGGCCCAGGCCCCCTCTGAAATAGTAGGAGAGCGCTGATTTGGCAAAGTGACCAGTGGGGATGGGATTCAAAAACTTAATTCACCATGAAGGACTTGAGAGGGAAGAAATTCCCACTTGCCAGCTAAGCTTATTTCTCTGCCTGCAGGGATAAAGCAGAGCCTGATTCACAAGGCTGCCCCAAATATCCCTGGAGCTGGGCTGCTCATAGGGAATTCCTTAGGAACAGTGTTAGCTGTGTCTAGAAATGGGACTATTTGGGGGAGCAAATGGAATTGCCTTCAGAACCAAGTCCTTGGGTGGGATTCATTGGCCAAAATATTGACATCAGTTCCATTTCGGGCAGCCAAGGGCAGCCCCCCCCTTTGCAGCTGCTGCTCCAGGAGTGTGTCCCACCAGTGCAGGTGTTTTGGAATCTCCTGGCAGCTAAAAGGCACCAGGTACCTTCCTTGAGTTACTGCCCTCCTGAGGATCCAAAAAAGAGTCTTTTTGTTATCAGCCTCCTGCTGCCAGCACTCGACAGCAGCTGCTTTATTATGCCTTAAATGTTGTCCTGCTGTGCTCCTCACTTCACTTTTCTGAGCCCATCTGGTGTCTGTTGTCTCTCTGGGACAAGGAACAGTTGGAAACTACTTAAAAATTGTGTTCAGACCCACTGAATAGTTCCCAGAGGGAAGAGAACCTCTTTTTCCTCTTGCCTCACAAGCCAGGGGTGTTACAGGGCTGGTTCTGCAGTGTTTGGGCAGAATGCAGTGTGCCACTCCTTTATCCCTGGGAGCTGGAGGCAGCACTTGAAGCTCTCACTGAGCTTCCATGTGAGCATCCCTCCTGGATCCTCTGGTGGGAGCTGCAGGAGCCAGGCTGTCCAAGGAGGAATGATGCTGGTGTGGTGGGCAGGGCTGTGTGGGAGATGGACTGGGGATTTCCAGGCTGGTTTTTTAAAGATGGATAACAATTCATACATTGTCACTTGTTTGGCAGCAAAACAATGTTCATTTCCTTTGAATAACTGAGTGTTGAGGGGAAAAGTCTGGGGGGGATGTTGCAATTTTTTTGTCTCTAAAAGAACATCAAGGGACTTTGTGTAGGTCTAAATTACTTGCACAAAGGACAAGTAGGGGTTTGTAGTGGATAGTTCTGCTGATGAAGTGGGAATCCAACTTTCACCTTGTTGGCAAAGGGCCCAGCAGGGCTCAGAGGACAGAAAATACTGCAGAATTTTGCATCTCATGGCTGTTAAAGTAATCACAGACTTGGAGAAATGGGGCTGGAAGGGGTTTCCAGAATGTGCCCCCTGCCCAGCGAAGGTTGAGGTTGTCTTTAAACCCGTCTGGAGGGTGTCTGCCTCACCTGTCCTCAGAAACCACCAGAAAATGGAGATTTCACACCATCCAAGACAATTTGTTCTACTGCTTTAACTCTCCTTTCTCTTGTGCCTAACCTAAATCTCCTGTGCCTATTTTCCTCCCATTACATCCTGCCACCTTCCCTGTGGATGTGATGAGCACTTTATTACATCCGTCTTTGAAGAGTTCTTTAGATACCTGGGAGCGTTGTCATTACCTGAAGCTACACATATCCATTTTGTTTAATCCATTCTCAGAGGAGAAATTAACCTGAAGTCATCCTGATGTCAGGAGATTTTAAAAAGAAAAGAAAAGAAAAAAACAAAGGACAGGCCACAAGAAGGAAGGTATTTAACAGAAACCAGTTGCTCTGTTTTGAGGAAATAAAGTATGTAAAGTAGGAGTAAATAAAGCTGCTGTATTCATATGTTTTCTTTCCACCTGAACTCAGTTTGTAGAATCGCTGGGAAAGTTTTAGAAGGATTTTTCAAGTACCCTTCTAAACAGGAGCTGTTTCTAAATATGATGAGGGTTTAAGAATGATGTCTTTTTATGTCTGCAAGAAGGGGTCATTATCAAATTGTTTGTCTGGGTGTGCACTGCATTGGAGAGAATGGAAAATGCCAAACCCTTCACTTTGAGTGTTTCCACAGAGGTTTAAATAACAGCATTAATGGAGGTGTGACCCCTCTCATCACCTTTGTCTCTTGCAGGAATCTCCTTTATGTGTATCCACAGAGCCTTAACTTTGCCAACCGCCAGGGATCTGCCAGGAATATCACAGTGAAAGTGCAGTTCATGTATGGAGAGGATCCCAGCAATGCCATGCCGGTGAGGGAAGTGCTTTGTGCTCCTTGGGAAGGGCAGAGCACTCCTTGCAGTCAGGAAACCCCTGCGTTAAAACCTCAGTGAAATGCATTTCAAAATAACAAGTTCAGAGGAATATAAAATTATACTTCAGCTCAAAGGGTGTATTTGGGTAGAGTTTGCAAGGTAACAGTGGAGCAGCTGGAATTTTGAACATGAGATTATTTAATATAAAGGTGGTGAGGCCCTGGCAGAGGTTGCCCAGAAAGGTGGATTCTCCATCCCTGGAAGTGTCCAAGGCCAGGTTGGATGGGTCTTGGAGCAACCTGGGATAGTGGAAGGTGTCCCTGCTCTTGCAGGGAGTGGAATGGGATGGGATTTAAGGTCCCTTTCAACTCAACCCATTCTGGGATTCTGTGGTTGCAGTGGACACTGCTTGTGGTGGGAACAGAAGCTTTGCTTCCATGCCAGAAGAATTAAAGGTGACAGCCTTGTGTTCAGGGCCAGCAGTGACCTCACTCAGAGAGGATTTGTGTAGGAGTGGTTACATCCATCAGTTCTTCTGCCATGTCTGTGTCCATGTGTCACTGGGGTTGTTAAAACTGTGCCTTCTCAGTGACTGAGTAAAGTGCAGGGAACAAGCAGGTGTAACTACAGGTGCACAGTAAATGGAGCTGTAAATACCTCTGCAGGGTTATGGAACAAATTCTTGGCACAGTTTTATAGAGGGTGTCTGTGTTTTTTTCTCTTTTTGCAGGTCATCTTTGGCAAATCCAGCTGTCCTGAGTTTTCCAAAGAAGCTTACACAGCTGTGGTGTATCACAACAGGTAAAACACAGTGTGGAAGTGGAGTTACTTGCCAGCACCTGGTGTTAATCATTTAACAATCAGCGTCTGGACAGCACTCACAGTGACAGCAGTGCCAGTTGATGCTGTCCTTAGAGTTTTGTGATAACTGGGAGACAGAGTTTCCCTGTTTGTTTGCTGTGGTACAAATCAGCTTTGTTTGCTGTGGTACAAATCAGCTTGTGTGATCCTGAGCACGTAGCCCAGCTCAGCAGATGCTCCAAGTACAACTTCCAGTCAGTAGTCATGAGGGTTTATGTTCCAAACTCACCGTAGCAGGTGCCCCATTGTTTTGTTGGAGTGTTTTAGACTTTAGTTACAAATTGGAACTACTTGGTCTTGAAAATAATTCCATTGCAGCCAGGGTGAGGAGTGCTGAATTCAGCAGGAGCATTTTCATGGCTTTGCAGCTGTTCCAAGGAGAGATGTTCCAGGGGAGATTCCTGTCCTGCAGGTCGGGGTTGTGGCAGTGTCCACATTGAGAGCAGAGTTTATTGCTCATGTGGTTCAGAATGCCTGTGTGAAGAGGGGGCTGCTGCCCATTTTTTGTGGATTAGAAAAGTTTTTCCAGTCCTTGGTGATGAGAAAGTGAACTTTAATCCCTTGGGATCGTCCATATACTCCCTTCCCTGCAGATCCTTTAACTCACAGGGTTCAGTCTCAAGCACAAAGTAGCAAACTACTGTGGGTGACTCAGCTGAGGCTCTGCTCTCTGCACAGATCACCTGATTTTCACGAGGAAATCAAGATTAAGCTTCCAGCCACTTTGACAGACCACCACCACCTGCTTTTTACTTTCTACCACGTCAGTTGCCAACAAAAACAAAACACACCCCTGGAGACTCCAGTCGGCTACACTGTGAGTGCCTTTCCATCCTTACATTTTTCAGCACAGGATGCATTCAAATGCTTGCTGGCACTTTGTTTAGCATCCCTGTCAGCTCATATCCCATTGGAGAGCTTGAGAAACTGGCAAATGCTCAAAGAAAGCCTTAAGTGTGTGTTTTTATTGTTTCCCTCTCATTCCAGTGGATCCCAATGCTTCAGAATGGCCGGCTAAAGACGGGTCAGTTCTGTCTTCCTGTCTCATTGGAAAAGCCACCACAGGCTTATTCAGTGCTTTCTCCAGAGGTGAGCTGAGTTCTGCATGCTGAAAACCAGAATATATGTGAGAAAAAGTGAGAGGATGGATGTGTACATATCTGTGTGTGTGCATTTATTTATTTCTTAAATACCGTTAAATTTAGACAGAATTTTAGTGTTTGTGTGTGTGTATGTGTGTGTGATCTGACCAAAATAACTGAAAACAAATGGTAAATGGAATTAGCAGAGCCTTAGCTCTGCTCTCTGCCACGTCCTCTCTCATTCTTCTCTCAACCTGCAGGTTCCTCTTCCCGGGATGAAGTGGGTGGATAACCACAAAGGGGTTTTCAACGTGGAAGTTGTTGCTGTGTCATCCCTCCACACTCAGGTAGATGTCAAGAGCAGTCACTGTAATAATTTTCTGACAGTTGAAACACTGTCAGAGTTGATGTTGTGAGGGGTGTAACAATCCCCTGTAGTGAAATTACAATCTCATTTTCAGTTCTGAGCCAGCACACCTGTTTTTCCACATTGTGCCGTGAGTATATTTGAGAAATTCTGCTTAAAAATATGAGTGGCTTGGCCTTTATTCACAGGAGGGTGAATGGCCACCAGTGTTTTCAGACCTCAGACTGTTGTGTTTGATACAACAGCTCTAACACAGCCCAGGCAAATGATGTTTTCTTGTTCTTGTTTTCTTGTTTTTCCCTTTTCCCTCCTCCTCTTTTGTTTCTCCCTGTATTTTCCCTCTGTCTTTGATCTGAAGAGAAAGATGACAGTCACTTTGTTTAATCGTTTCAGCTTTTGTTTTATTAATTCCCACTGTGTCGTGCTGATGGGGTTTGTGTATTTTTATTTGTGCTGTAAATAGTAATGTGATTTTTAGTGCATTTTTGTCTGGTTTTCTAAGAATACACCGTCTCAAGTTTTGCCCTGATAACTTCTAAACTAGAATTAGTATGAAATTGAATCAGATATATGGGCAGATCTCTCAAAGATGTTGAATTTCTGCTAATTTTGTGAGATTAAGCAGCCAGACAGAAAAATGAGGGCAAGAACCCATCCATGAGGCACAAATCCACAGAAAATTGAGATATTTTGGAGATTCTTGCTGATTATTGGATTTTTGCTTGTTGTAGGACCCTTACCTTGACAAGTTCTTTGCACTTGTCCATGCTCTGGATGAGCACATGTTCCCTGTGCGAATAGGAGACATGAGAATCATGGAAAACAACTTGGAAAATGAACTGAAGAGCAGCATTTCAGCTTTAAATTCCTCTCAACTGGAGCCGGTAGTGCGATTTCTTCATCTCCTGCTTGACAAACTGATCCTTCTGGTAGTAAGACCTCCTGTCATTGCAGGCCAAATAGGTATTTTATTTAAGTTTTATAGAGAATTACATAGCTGAAAGTTTGACACTTCCAATTTTGTCATATTTATGTAGAAATAAAGAAGTGCATTTTTATGCTTTATTTTAGTGCCACTAATATACCATGTGTCTCCCAAATAAAACATGCTGGCATCCAGATCTGGGGTGATATACACAGGAGCAATATTTAATATTTAATGTAAAGCTTCCAAGAAGGACTGGTAATTTGATGTCCAAGTTGAGGCACCAGAAAGGAGCCTGATTTTCCTGGATGCTCAGCATGTTTTTAGCACTGCAGCTTTTTAAGGTGTCTCCATCCTGACAGAAAGTAGAGATTTCAACCTTATTAGTCACCTTGGAAAATCTGGAAGTAGGTAAAGTAGGAAAGTACAGATGCTGCATGTTCCTGTTGTGGATCTGATGCTGTCAGCATGAATAATCCCTCCTTTTGCCCCCTGTGAAGGGCTGTGCTCTGGCAGTCCAAAAAATCTCAAGTTTAAGTCAGGATTAGATCTTCAGTATTTAAAATAGTAGTTTTATGCTGATTTTTTTTTAGGAAATCTGACTTTGGATATGGTGGAATATAAGTATCTAAGACTGTGTTAAAAATACTTGTAAAAAATATTTTCTTAGCTCTAGCATTTATTTATTTATTTATTTATTTAATCTTTCTGGGAAAGAATTTACTTGCATTTTGATTTTATATTTTAAAGTTCTTTCACTCTTTCAGTGTTCTGTACTGGTTCAGGTGGTTTGGATGGAACACTGAGGACGTTAGTGACTGGGTTTTTTTTAAAATAAATTTTTCTTCTCTAGCTACTGTTTACTTCATCTTTAATTTGTCTAGAATATCTGTCTCAGTCTGTGTGTAGATTTTTGTGCTCATTTTCAGAACAGCTTTTTTCTCCAAACGAAATGAAATTGTACTTTTTAATACAGTTTGTATTTTGGCTAAAGCTTAAATAGAGGAAATAATTAAGTGAGAAAAGCATGATAAATATTCAAAGGATATTATCCATCAATTAAACAAAGACTTGATCTTGTTACCATTGCAGTTGATGACCAAAGTTGGGCTGGTTCCAGAAATGGAGCCTAAATTCATTAAATTTATTATTAATAAAAGTGGCAGCTGATCACTGGAACAGTTGTCCTGCTGTCAGGCTGATTGTTAGACCTGGTTCAAACACCAGGCTCACTTTGGGGTAAGAAATGCATGCTAGGCTCTAACAGGCTCCACCATTTACCCTTGAGGAGGTGGACGAACAGCATATT
This sequence comes from Coloeus monedula, assembly GCF_965178545.1. Classification (NCBI taxonomy): domain Eukaryota; kingdom Metazoa; phylum Chordata; class Aves; order Passeriformes; family Corvidae; genus Coloeus; species Coloeus monedula. The sequence goes on along the minus strand of NC_138789.1, from coordinate 29,823,037 downwards.
TAGGATTTCCCCTGGACTCCTGCTGCAGTCTAAAACAAACTCCTCACTTTTTGCTTTCAGTTAACCTGGGCCAAGCATCTTTTGAAGCGATGGCATCGATCATAAACAGACTTCACAAGAACTTGGATGGGAACCAGGACCAGCATGGCAGGAACAGCCTTCTTGCTTCCTATATTTATTATGTTTTTCGCCTACCCAACACCTATCCCAACTCACCATCGCCAGGTAGCTCTTTTTGTTTTCTTTTTATTTCAGGTTTGTTAAAAGAAGGCAGAAGCCACTTGCTGGCAGGTGCTCCTGAGCTCCACCTGTGTGGCTGCTTCCCTGCAGGGCCCTGTTATTAATTTGCCAGTGTAGCCACTGAAAAGATGACTTTAATTACTGGTAGTCATGTCAGAGACTTAATTATCTGATGATTTTAAATAACAGTGTCACTGCTGAAGGACCATGATTATGGCAAAATACTGTGTTTTAGGGTTTTTTCTGTGAGACAGATGTGGTGCCCTCTTGGCCTGTCATGTTTCCCAGTCTCCTTCACAAGAACTTTTATACTTTTATCCAGTTCCAGCAAAAGTTTAAACACTGGCTGGATGTAATGCACATCCAAAGGGTATTATCCATCAATTAAACTAAGACTTCGTCTTTTTACCATTGCAATTGATGACCAAAGTTGTGCTGATTCCAGAAATAGAACCTAAATTAATTAAATTTATTATTTATATAGTGTTTTACATATTTTATGTATGTATGTATATCTATAGATATATATGCATAGAAATATATATATAAAAACATGACATATTCTTATTTCTATGTGTATATCAAAAAATATAGACACTATAGATTTAAAGCAGGAGTGTCAAGTACTAGAAAACACATGTCTGGGTACAGGAGGGAAACAAATTAATCCCAGCCCTGCTGAGAACAAGGGATGGGAAAGAGGTGGTGTGAGTGACAGCCATGGAAGACCAGGCTTTGGAAGGAATGTTCTTGCATGGAGTGGGAAAAAGCTCTGGGAGGTGTTGGGAAGACTTTGTACCTAAAACTGTGCTCACCGCTGGTGGGTTGTGAGTGTGAGGTCTGGAAAACATCCTGTTAGCTAAAGACAAACCCACAGGGAGCCTCCTGCTTCCCAGTGGACAAAATAGCTTTTTATTCCCATCCTGGAGAGCCGGGCTGAGTGTCCTGAGGGGGTCTGGGTGTCCTGAGGGGGTCTGGGTGAGGGATGGCCAGACTGAGTGGTCAGGGAAGGCCTGGGGGGGACAGGGTGTTCTGAGGGGGTCTGGGTGTCCTGAGGGCATCTGGGTGAGGGATGGCCGGAGTGAGCAGGCAGGGGAGGCCTGGGTGTCCTGACGGGGTCTGGGTGAATGATGGCCGGAGTGACCAGGCAGGGGAGGCCTGGGTGTCCTGAGGGGGTCTGGGTGAGGGATGGCCGGACTGACCAGACGTCCCCACAGGTCCCGGCGGCCTGGGGGGGTCAGTGCACTACGCCACCATGGCCAGGTCGGCCGTGCGCCCCGCCAGCCTCAACCTGAACCGCTCGCGCAGCCTCAGCAACAGCAACCCCGACATCTCCGGCACCCCCACGTCGCCCGATGACGAGGTGCGCTCCATCATCGGCACCAAGGTACGTGTGTCCTGCCAGGGAGCCCTCTGAGCCCTGGCCAGTCCTTCCTAAATGCCAGGGAAGGGCTTGGGGGCTGTCCCAGCCCCTCCTCAGCCCTTTCCCAGCAGTTGTTGTTGGCACCGCAGGAATGCCACTTCTTGGAAATGGTTCTTTCTGGTTTGTTGGAGCCATCCTGGAGTGCTGGTTCCACAAGAGTGGGGGCTGAGGGCAGGAGTCCTTCTGGATTTGTCTCCCCCTCACTTTTTGCATGGCCAGCAGCCAAATCCTGTGCCCAGCTCTATTGTGTCTCCCCAAACCTTGAACCCTCTGACCCTACTCTTCCTTCCCAGTCCCAAGCTCTCCTCTCCTCTGCATTCAGCTGCTCAGATTTCTCTACTGCTTGTGTCTAGAGCAGGTATCTCGCACACAGCAGGAATATTCCTGGTCCCTGTGTGGCCCAGAGAGGATTTGGGATGGTTGGTGAGAGGCACAGTCTGGCCAGCTGAGGCACAGGGGGGCTGACTCCCACACCAAGAAGTGACATTGCGGTGTGGATGCAGAGCATCCAGCATGGTTATACTCTGGCTCTTGAGGCATCAGTAAAACCATCTTCTCCTGCTGGTGGCTTCTGAGTACACAGAACCACCACAGTCCCAATCTGAGCCCTTCATTTTGCGCCTAAAATAGGTGGGATGAGCCAGGACAAGGCAGTGTTGGTAATTTCCTCCCCTCAGAGGGGTGCCTGAGCTGCTTTGGGGTTCTCTCTCTTTTTTTTCTTTTTTTTTTTTTTGTATTCTTCAAACTTTGATCACTTCACCAAGGTGAGACTCTTTCCCACCATGACCTTTCACTCTTCCAGCACAGGTGAATTCCTGAGCCCTTTCAGGGAGCTGTTAAATTCCTGTGGAAGTTTAAGGAGCAAGATTGTTACCAAAGCCACCACCCTGACCAGACAGGCTTGACGTGGCTGGTGCTGGGTTTTATAAGAGCAAGAAAAACACAGTTTGTGGAAGAGGTTACCAATTTTAAATGAATAACAACATCATTTGCTGACCAAATAAGAGGCTGAAGAATTGTGGGTAGGCAAATGATTATTTCTTACATCAAAGTCTGGACTTAGAAGTCTTAAAATATTTTAAAGACCACTTCAGTATCTTGCTAATTAAACAAGCCTGACCTTTTGTGAAATGCCACAGGCACTGATGTGCATATGGAATTTACCCAGGCTATCAGAAGTTTAACGTGTGCTGGCTTGGTGAATAATGTCACAATACAAAATGAAGAGAGATTTTCTTCCAGAGGTGTACTCCAGGCTTTAAAGGAAAATCTGTTCCATGGATAATTGTTGAGGGAAGAGTTTCCTTTAGGGTAGTCTGAGCATCAGGAATTAACCTCAGTCTGGCTATACAGACTTTCAGTTGATTATAATTATTTTTACTTCTTAGTATCAGTAGACAAAAATGAGACACTTCTTGAGATGCTGACATGAATCAAAGGGTGCAAAAATTCCTATTGTTTTTCCAAGTAATGGTTTAAGGAATATTCCCAGCTAGATTCTAATCTGAAATGCAGGCTCCCTATCACAGGAGGTTTTCTGCTTTAAAACAACTCAAATAGTGGAGGTTTTGTTGTTTGAGGGAAGTGTTCAAAGTCCAGTCTTGTGTTATTTTTTATTCTAATGTAAGATATTTAGAGGTGTGGTACAAGTGCTTTAAGTCTCCCTTACCACCTTCTTACTTCATTTTGAAAACCCTTTACAGGATTTGGAAGATTTCTGTTTATTGTCACAGCAGAGGAGGTTTTAGGTCTGTCACTCGTTTAGCTGTCATTTGTGAATTGAAACCATGTAAGTTTTATTCCCTACTAAAGAAAATCTATGAAATGTCTAAAAAGACATGTTTAAGATGATCCTGAAATGTTGGAGATGTGCTGGGAAAAACCCAGAAAACATTGTGGAGTTTCATTGCTCTGCCAGTGGATTTTCACAGGTGTGGGTTATGTTCCTGCACAGACCCAGCTGCAGGTTGAGCCCCAGGGGCAGACCAGAATTTAACAGCAGCTTTGTGAACTTTGGAGGGACTGTGCCAAGCAATGAGAAGCTCTCGTACTCTTTTGTTTTCTGAAGAGGAAAGAATCCTTCCCTTTCCAGATTTTTGCAAAATGACTTTTGCTTCTGCAAACACAGTATGTGTTTAGTTGTTATCCTCAGAACCAGAGTGACAAGATTAGGAAACCTGAGAGAGAAATGTGAGGGGGATAAAGGCATCTTCAAAATTACGCCTGATTTTACAAAACACGAGCTTAGTTCAGCATTCTGCAAAGTCCTTTCGACTTTAAATCACTGTGAGCAAAATAAAACATGTTTATGGGGCTGAGCAGGGCACAGGGCTTTGATTTATTCCTGCCAAAAAGTAATTGAGATTAAAACACTCTCCTTATGTGTTCAGTATTTTTTTTTATTGGACATCTTAAGCAAAATTACAGCACTGCTGAGCTCTGCCTAGAGGAGCTCGGTGGATTAATGGTTTGAATCCCAGGTTACAGCTCTCACGCCAGGTACAACCTTGAGGTGGATTTTAGTTTGCTGAGAGAAACAGATGATTGGGCTTGGTGGACTTTGCAGCTGATGCTGATCACTGGGATGAAATGGGCTGCACCTTTGCTTTATGTATTGGGAAAAAGCCCTAAGTTGGCACAGAAATGAGGATGAAAGCTCTTGCTCAGGTGAGGGTTGTCAAAATCAATGTGTGGCATTTATAAGGAGTTGTCTCAGTCAGAGCTGCTTCCTGGGAGCCAGGGAAGCCTACTGCATCCCCCTGAATACTCCTGACTTGGGAGCAGCCTGGGTGACTACACAAGTTTAAATTTCTCCTTTCTGAGTGTCTCAAGAAGAAGAGAGCAGAGATCCACAGTAATTTTGCCAAAATGATCCATTGCAGTAGAATCTGGAGTACAAGCTAGATTAAGCTTTTGAAAAGCAGGCTGATTTTTCAAATATTTTGCTTGGCAAAGCAGGCTGGTTCCAGAAAAGGTATGTGCTCTTTCCTCTCTTTGCCACAGTGCCCAGAGGAAATGCCTGAGTGTCCATGTGAAATCCTGTCCACAGGGTTATTCTGCCAGCAGGGCTGGATTTTTATTCCATAGACAGGAAACCTGTGAGGGTTGACAGGCAGCCTCTTCAGTTTGTCAGCATTTCTGTAAGAGTTGTAGAGCTTATGAATTCTGGACTGCCCTGAAAGTGCTGGAAACCTCAGCGAGCATTCTCCCATCTGAGCACCAATTTTCCTCTACCACAGTGTAAATCTCACCTGGCTCCGCAGGAATGGGTTTAAACTGAGCAAAGGATAAGTGAGATTTTTCAGGAGGAGGAGAGTTTTTGAATGTCAGGCATTCCAGATAGCACAGGCCACACCAGAGCTGTGGACAGGATTATTGTGCTGTATGTACATGAGATATAAAACAATCCTCTGGAGTCAATGTCTCGACAGGCACCTGAGAATTCAGGCTGCCCCAACAGTTCTCAGTGATGATGTGTTTGCAGTGTACCCACTTTGATTGCTTGTAAGGACTGAACTTTGACTACTGTATGGCATGCAACATGTAATATTTCTTTCCTTTCCCAACTGCTTTCTATTACATGCCCAGGGCTTAGACCGCTCCAATTCCTGGGTAAACACTGGTGGTCCAAAAGCAGCCCCATGGGGATCCAACCCCAGCCCAAGTGCAGAGTCAACACAGGTGGTGTCTTCGGTAGAGGTTTTTCTGCCTTTGTTTTCCCTGATGTTTCCCTGTAGAATATCTTCCTTTCAGTGCATATTCCAGTTTGGTGGTTTCTTTTTCTTTTTTTTTTTTTTAAATGATTATTTATTTATTTGAAAACTTTTGAGTTTGATTTTATAAATTTTCATCTTTTCCCTCACCACCCCACCACACTGCATGAAAAACCTCCGATCGCGTGAACGTGTCCCCTCCTTTCATTTCAGTGGTTGCTGGTCTGTGAAATGTAAATGCTGTGACTGCTTTTGTTTTCTTTTTTTTCTCTCTCTCTCACACTAGTTTCAGCTTCAGGTGGAGCACATTTCTAAGTGGGAACATTAATCACAGCTTCATAGTTTTGTTCATGTTTGCCATTCCTTTCGATGTCGTGAACCATTTTGCCATTTTCATCAAGCATTTAGTACTCATTGTCCAGTAATCCTTCATGACTTGTTTGAGTGGAATACTGTGAACCCAAATTGATTGCCACATGTGGAATTCTCTCTTAAAACGTGTCAATTTGAGTGCTGGAGGCAGTGATTTGCCAGGGCCAATTGTATTGTTCTGTGTTGCAAAGTATGAAAACTTTACAGCAGCTTCAGTCAGAAAGAGTTTATTTAGCCCCCATTGCCTGCTGCTCTCCACTGCATGGTTGCCTTGAACGTACCTCTCAACTTCTCCTCCTTCCCAGTTTATCAGCCTTCCCAAAATCTTTAGTCCAAGTTCACTTGCTCTCATGGCAAATTATTTCCATCAGAAGCAGAACTTGAGTGATTTTCTCCTTGCCTGTGGCAGCAGCAGCGTGGCTGTGGGTACATCCCCCTGTGCTTGGCCTCTGGTAGATTGAGAGGTATGGGCTGAAATTTCAAGTATTACCTGTGCATGTTGATAAAATGCAACGATGGAAAAGTTTCATGCTTTGCAGCATTGTCTTTGTGCATCAGAACATGCAGTTCTTTAAATAACCTGTTTGTCTTAAAACCAATCAAAATTGCTGTCGTTTTGTTTAGACCCAATCTGTAAACGGCTAAGAGTTTGAGAATGCTTAAAAAGCTGTAAAAACCTACAGTTGGAAGAGTATTTTTGTAAACGTTCGTTGTCCTTGAGCTGCAAAACCCATCCACGGCAAACTTTAATGTCCTGTCATCATTCATTCATCTCCACTCCGTAGGCTACGGATCGAAGTTGTAATCGTATGTCTTCGCACACTGAGACGTCAAGTTTCTTACAAACATTAACAGGACGATTACCAACCAAAAAGGTAGATTTCAGTGGAGACAATTGATATTGTGGGGCAGGGAGGTCAAGTCATTCTGAAAACATGATGCAATTTATTCTTTTATTTATAGTCTGATTTTTTTTTTTCCCCCCCGCCCGAGGTCATTAGGAACTGCTGGTGCTTAACACCTCTGAATATCCAGGCTGCAGGGAATGTGAAGTATTTGGAGTTGAATTGGGAAGAATTAAATGATCAGGAGTAGCTTGTCTGATTTAATGGTAGTGTTTGGGGCCAGTTTTTTACTGGCTTTCAAAAAATATGAATAGCACTGTCTAGACACGTAAATGATACATTTTGTGTGCAAAATGAAAATGTGTTGGATGGCTCAGTGTGCTGAGCACAGTTATCCAGGAGTTAATGCAAAGAGACTCCAGAAAGGGAATGGGAGTCACCTTGAAAGTGAACTCCCTTAGAGGAGAGGAGAGGAGATCCTCCTATGCTATGTCAGAAAGGCAAAATGCCTGAATTTTTGTGTAATGAAAATGTGGCCACTGCCACCGTCAGTCTGTGGGTTGGTCATCCTGAGAAAAGAAATCCAAGAGCTGTTTGAGCCCCGTGTTTCTTTCTTACTGTTTTAAGTCCTTTCTCACAGTAAATATACATCTTTGTACAAATCACTTTATATGTCCACTTTTTACTCCTTTTTCCTGCGAAAATCAGACCAGGCAGAAAGGTAGACTTTTTAAATTAAACTAATTTGAGCACCAAACTTTTTTTTTTAATTATTATTTCTTGGGGGTGGGCGGAAAATTCTTTTGACACTTGAGATTCAATCCTGGAGCGAGATGCTGTGAAATGTTTCTCACATCACATGTCATAACCTCATCCCTCATTGTTAGCTGGGGATTTCTTTATGGGATGCCACCACTGCTGTCATGTCCTCAGTTATTTAGTTTGCTTAACTCATTGTTTGCCATACTTGCCATGGACCGTGCTGACATTTCTCATGGGGGCTGTGTTGGGAGCTGCTCTGGAGGCTCGGGCTGACTCTGGCTTTGACTCTGTGCAGCTTTTCCACGAGGAGCTGGCCCTGCAGTGGGTTGTGTGCAGCGGGAGCGTGCGCGAGGCGGCCCTGCAGCAGGCTTGGTTCTTCTTCGAGCTGATGGTGAGCAAACCCCAAACACCTCCCTGATGTCTCCCAGCCCCTGCTTTCAAACAGAAACAGCAGCAACTGCAAGTGGCTGTGCTGTAATTTATATCCCCATAGGTGAAGAGCATGGTGCATCATCTGTATTTTGCTGACAAACTGGATGCGCCGAGGAAGAATCGTTTCCCGGAGCGCTTCATGGATGACGTGACTGCGCTGGTCAGCACAATCGCTGGTGATATAGTCTCCCGCTTCCAGAAGGTGATGGCAAACAATTACACTGAGCCCAGCTTGGGCACCAGCCCTCCTGCCTCTTGTTTGCTTGAAAACACACAGGGTTCTTCATCTGCTTTCTGTTTTTCTCTTCCTTCTCTCCAGGACACGGAAATGGTCGAGCGGCTCAACACCAGTCTCGCGTTTTTCCTCAATGATCTCTTGTCCATCATGGACAGAGGATTTGTTTTTGCTCTTATTAAGACCTGCTACAAGCAGGTAAATGCAGATAAACATTGTGGCTTAACTGAACCATGGCAGAGCCTATTACTGTTAAATTTCTCTGGACAGATGTTAAAATATGGACACAGAATTCCACTGTTCAGGTCTTCTTAGAGCAGGGCATTCTCAGAGGTGATTTAGGGTTTACGCCTCTCTGATTACACTGTTAACTGTGAATTAGGAGTCACTCCCTGGAGTGAATGGACATGCAGCAGGAAGAGAGAATTATTTCCTCTCCTCACCACGTTCAGAGTAATTGAATCAAAAATGAGTGGGAGGTTCTGTGAGGGAGCTCAGACTGTTGTGGTCTCTCAAGGACACAGTGACCCTGGATGATCATACTGATCACTGAGCTCCTCTTCCATCCTTTGGGGGATGCAGGATGTCTTCCCCCATTTGCAGTGTGACAGGGAAATCACCCTGAACCACCAGGTTTTGTTTGAGTACAAACATCCATTCTGACACTGTGTACAGAAGAGATAACGAGGGATCAGTGAGACTAAGCTTAGACTCACTTTCCCTGCAGAGTCTGAAACATTCTCTATAAGGGGCGAAAGAATAGCAAGAGCATTTAAGATTTTAAGTTGCCTGCTGTAGATTACATACATTATGTGTCATTAATTATATTTTTTATACATAAAAGATACTGTATAAAACAGTATCTTGGAGCTGTTAATGCATCACACTGTGGTACTCACAACTCCCTGCTGAAATCAATAGGATGTGGGAATTACAGAATCAAAGAATGGTTTAGGTTGGAAAGGACCTTAAAAATCATCTTGTTCCAACCCCCCCAATATGTGAAATCCACAGTTCTTCATTTGATTATTTAAATATGACTGGTTTATGGATCTTGTGTTGAGAGATATGTCTGGGATGTGTATGGCTCCTGCACGTCAGGAATTTAATCTCTGGCACAAAGAAGTGATGTGGACATGGGTGTGACCATTTAATGATACCAAGCTCTCCAGTTCCTGCTTTGGGAGTGAGTTTGGGGAGCAGTGGTGGGACAGGGGGGCTCACCCTGCAGTTACACTCTCTTTTGGTGCTGACTGCAATGCAATGGGCTGGACTTTGCAGGTGTCTTCAAAGCTGTATTCCTTAACAAATCCAAGCAACCTGGCGTCTCTGAGGCTGGACTTCCTGCGCATCATTTGCAGCCATGAACACTATGTCACCCTGAATTTACCCTGCAGCTTGCTCACACCGCCTGCATCTCCATCACCATCTGTGTCTTCAGCCACCTCCCAGGTACTGAGAAGGATCCTGTGACCAGGATCCTCTGGGAATACAAGTTGAGCTCGGTGCTGAGATTTAAGTCCTATGAGGCAGTTGTATCACTGTACCTTCAGACCCTCTTGCTAATATTTTTGGAAGAGTTTAGCTAGAAGTCAGCTTTTCCTGCCATGTAGGTTCTGATTTCTTTTGATCTTTTATTATTGGAAAAAAAGTGGCCATATCCTTCTCCTGGTAGTGACCACACACTGTCCTTAGGGACCTGGTCCCCCCTTATGTTGGACAAACACAAATGAGCCATCAAAGAAAACACTTTACCCTTTTCTGGCAACACAAGGGACTTCTGAGCTCACTGCAGCTTAGTCCTGGCCTGCTCAGAAGGAGTAATTTGAATTAGTGTGTCATTCAAGTGGATTAATTAGTTGCAAAGTCACATAAACTAAATCAAATTAAAGCCTTCTTCAGCCTGAATAAGAGCATCCTTGAGTTAAAAGTTTAACTAATCCACTTCAAAAGGTTATTTGGTTTAACTTTCCTTACAGGGGAAGACAGTAACAACGAACAGAATTAATGAAAGGGTTACTGAGCTGGGCTGGAATTTAAGTGTAGATGTGCCTAGATCCAAACAAAAAATGGGAAAAGGTGTGAGGTTGTCTTTAATTCTGAAAACTGCTTCTGATGTATTTCCTAAGCTTTGTCTCTTTTCATGATGCAGCTTCTGAAACTTGATTTTTTCAGAGTTCTGGGTTCTCCACAAATGTCCAAGACCAGAAGATTGCAAACATGTTTGAGTTGTCTGTGCCTTTCCGCCAGCAGCATTACCTGGCTGGGCTGGTGCTCACGGAACTGGCTGTCATTCTAGATCCTGATGCAGAAGGGTAAATCTTTACAAAGTTTTGTTTTTCAAGAGTTTTCTGTGATTTCAAGCAAATGGTGGATGCAAAGAAAGTCCTGGCATGGCCAGAAGTTAGTTAAATTTGGAAGCTATGATAAGAAAACAGCTGTTGAAGAATCTTCTTTCTTCTTGCCCCTTGTGTTTCTTCCTCATCCCAGACTCTGTAAACCTGATTTCAGTCCTGTTTTTCCAGCTGAGAAGAAGGAAGGAGGTTCCTGCTGGAGCCCCCAGGTGCCCCAGGGGCACTGCTGGAGCTCTGAAAGGAAAATAGCTTTTCTCAATTGTAACAAGAAAATAGTTTCCAGCATTTAGGAAGCCTCTCTTGCTGGTGGTTTTAAATGTTACAGTGTATTTTGCCTGTGGTTCTCCCAATTCTTTTTAACAGTAAATTATGCATTGATGAGGCCTCTGTGGGTTACATAAATAGACAAATAGAGTCAAGCATGCAGAGTTTGTCAGTGACTTGCCTGGCTTGTGCAGCAAATAATTTTCTCCTGTAGTCCTGACATCCAGTCTGTTCCTTGTGTTATTTAGGGCTGTTTTCTGCCTTGCCTCTTTAAAATGGGTTGCAATGGAAATTATTGATTGCTTCCACAGTCCTCAGTTCCCTCACAGGCATTTTTCTCAAGGTGGACTCAGAAATATCAGCCGAGTCGACAAATGCTGATGATTCATGGCTAATTCTGCCCCTTTGCCAAAGGTCTCTGGAGGTAAACATTAATTCTGTTTCCTCTTGGAGAAGAAAGTGATGCCATAAACTGGAATATTTTCCTGTATATATACATAACACACTGCAGTCCCATTTGTTTGGCCTGAAATGGAAAAAGCAGCAAATCTTTACCCATATGTGCTGTCTGCAGAAATCCTTTTTGTGCCAGAGGAGCATCCTGTTCACTGGTTAGAAATCAGGCCCTGTCTCTGACTGTATCTGCCCTTGTTCTTCACAAACTTTCTGTGCTCTACCTGCCTACCAAGCCCTTAAGCCTGGCCTGGGATGGTAATCTCTGCACAAAGGAGCTTGCGGGTGCCTGCTGGGGAGACAGCTCCTCTCTCAAACCTTGTCTAGCCAGAGAAAGCCTCCTGATAGCTTCTCAGCTCTGGAGATGCATTTTGATCAAAGCTCCTGAATTTGGGGGAGATATATACCTGTAAAACGTTTATTTTTTTATTGTTTTCCAGAATAACTTGCAGTTTCAGGTTTGTTGACTTCTCAAGCTCAAACCCTCTGCATTTGCCCTGGTAGATCTATCAGATAAAGTAAACCAAGTTTGTCCAGCTCTGCTCTTCCCTTGCTGTGAAGACTTTTAACAGTCATACAGTATCACCAGCAGAGAGTTCAGACTTGCCTTCCATAAAATATTGGAAAAATGGAAAAAGCTCAGAATCGTTCCCAGTTCATTATCCTGTAGCAGAAGTAGAGAGGGATATTCATCTAGTTCCTTATTGTTAGAGACCTGCTTTAGGCCTTGGTAGGTGATCCAGAGCCTTAAATGTGTTCTGTCCTTGCTCTTTTTGCTCCAGTAACAAGGTATGTTCAATTTTAGCTCATTTTATAAGAACTCTTTGGATTGAATTGGACAGAAAAGGCGTCAGTTCCCTGGTGCCTGGAGGTGTGTGTTGGATACATCCCTCAGTGTGCCAGGGTACCGTGTGCCAGGGCACGGTGCAGCCCTGCAGAGCACCTGCAGCCTGAAAAACAGGACAAACAAAGCATGCAGGGGAAGGGATCCAGCTGAATGTGACGGTCCAAGCAGCTGGACCCTGCACAGTTGTCTCTGCAAACACTGCAGCGTGCTTTGGCCATCACACACAGTGCCCACACTGCCCATCTTGGCTGATGGTGCAGGCCAGAAGTGCGAAAATCAGAATTCAGCCCTCAGAGTTCAGTGCCAGAGTCAGTTTTTTGGAAGTGTGGGTGGGTGTTGACAGAGATCCAGGCCAGGACTGAGATAACGAAGGGGACGGTGGGAGGGCGGTGAGATCAATTCGCTGCCTTATCAAGCAGGAAGAGCAGGGGGCTGCATTTCCTCCTCTCCACTATGGATCGATCCACCACAGTGGCCACTCAGCTCTGGAAAAGTGACAAAGAAATCCATGGATCCCTAGGTTGGAATTACACTGTGTTGCTTGGATGTTTTCCCTATCTGCGGTTTTATGGCCTGCAGGATAGTTTCCCTTGAATTTTTAAAAACATGATTTAGGTTTCAAAATAATTCCTTCAAAATAATACAAAAACTTTTCTTTATCCTTAATCTGAAGGAACCAGTCACTTAAATAAGTGTTTCCTTCCTAGTTGTTAAGGCTCTCACTAATTACACAAACAAGCAATTGTAGGATCTCATTATGGCTTGATTAAAAGCCACAGGGAGGACGTGCAGCTCCAATAGCTAATGTCCTCCCAAGCTGTACTGCTGCCTTTTAGTCACTTCAAACCCCCAAAAATCCAGTCAAAGCCTCTTTTTTTAACCAGAACTCACCTCTACTTTTCAGATAAAGTGGATACTGCCTGAAATTCAGCACTTGTTTTAATACCTCAGGTCTGAACATTGCAGCTTATGTTTTGCTACTGCCTAATGTCTGAGCTTCCTTGGCTGCTTCATGCATGGGGTAAAGTGTCTTCTTGGCTGGTTTGCCTTCAGAAGCAAATAGCTGCAGAGAGAACCTGCTATTTGCTCTGGGAGAGTTTTGCCTCTGCGTGGTGGCTGAGGGGATTGAAAGAAGCAGAGTCTTTGAGAGATTCATGGAAGTTTTTGTGTTTTTCAGGAGGGTCACACCTGGTGCCCTATAGAAGGGCTCTGCCAGTGTTTGCATCTAAATAATGAGAGAGGCCATTTTGGCTATTTTTCCTTCTATCCCTTCATGTCTTTGCCACTTTTTATTCAGAGTTATGGGTCTGTAGTCTCCTGTTTTAGTTCAGTAATTGCATGGGGTAGGGTGGGCAGCTGAAGCAGAAACTTCCTGATCATTTGATTAAAGCAATGTTCTGGCTTAGGAGGGTTTGTCTCTCTGTAAATGGTGCTAAATAGAAACAAAAAAAAGAATGCAACAAATAGTTTTACTAAACCCACTGGGTCAAGTTTCTCTCCCTGTTTTCCATATTCCGTAAGTTTTTCTAATAGTTTTTAGTAGGCTCAATGCTTCAGCACAGCAGTAGCTGGGACTTTGGGGGTGTGTAATGGAAAATATGAGTGTCCACATTATACTGGGTGTACGTTCCACAAGATACTTTTGCCCTTTTTACAAGGCACAGTGAAAAACCAGCCATCTGTAAAATCCATGGGAGATCAAAAAAACACATGCAGTGGCAGTTCGTGTGAAGTTAAAAATAAAAAACGGGATTTTTTTCCTTTTTGAAGCCCCTTAGTTACAAAAAAGAGTTTGCTTTGAAGATATTAACTAATGTGCGTGACCCAACTGTCTTTTAACAGTTTATTTGGATTGCATAAGAAGGTCATCAACATGGTACACAACCTGCTGTCCAGCCACGACTCGGACCCGCGGTACGCTGACCCCCAGGTAAAGGCCCGGGTGGCAATGCTGTATCTACCTCTGATTGGCGTGATCATGGAAACTGTGCCTCAGCTCTATGACTTCACAGGTATTTGATATTCTCTGCCTTGGCTATCTGCTCATCTGCTCCCCAGACTTGGGTGTTTGGGTTCTAAAATTGAGTTATGAACGCCTTTGGTGTCAGACGAGGTTGTTTTTGAATTGTGACTTTGACATTTTTTCATGTTTATTTTTGCTTGCAAAATATGCCTTCAATGCCTGCTAACACTCAAAAGTTGTGTTTGCCCACTTGGCCTGAAGTGAAAAATCAGCAGTGCATTTTAGTTTATGTCCCACTGGATGCTGTAGATGCACAGGCAGCTTCCCTTCATGTCTCTGACCTACTTAAAAGTCACCCCTCATACTGTACTAGAGTTCCTAATTCCAAAGGATAAGCAGAGTTCCTCTCCTTCCTCCTGTCATGTGTTCCATCAGCAGTTAATCTTCGGGGGTTCTTTGCAATGTCTCCCAAAGAGCAGCAGAGGTTATTTCAAATCAGGGCAGGGAGTCCAATCAGGAATAGTTTGGAATTTAGAGTTATCTTCTACATCCTTTGAGTTTAATGACACAATAAAGCTTTGAGAAAGGATTTGGAGTATTCAAAGGGACAAAAGGTCTGGTATTAGAAGGGTTTTAGGTACTGAGGTTGTGTAGGTTGCATTTGGGAATTGCTTTCTTTACTTTCATTCCCTCAAATCATTGTCCTGTTCTTTGTAGGATGCCTCGAGTGGGATGATTTTTAGTTTGCATTCCCAGTTCAGTGAGACCAGCACTGTGGAGGGAGTCTGGGGGGCGAAGCCTTGGACTTGGGGCTTGACTATACTCCTGTATTTCTCTGCAGAGAGTCACAACCAGCGGGGGAGGCCGAGCTGTGTCGCCGTGGACGATTACGAGAGCGAGGGTGGCAGCATGATCAGCCAGACAGTGGCCATGGCCATTGCAGGGACATCTGTCCCCCAGCTCACCAGGCCCAGCAGTTTTCTACTCCCTTCCTCGGTACAAATCCATCCCTCTCCCTTTTCTGACCCTCAGTCTGTGCCAACCAGCAAATATTCAGCAGCTTCTGTGGGGACCCACATCAGTTTGCAGCTGGGTGTTGCAGAGGGGCAACAAGGGGGACAAAGCACTGTTTGCACATTGCTGTGTGTCTCAGAGGGGCATGAGAAAATGCCAAGGACGGATAAAAATCAGCAAACCTCAGAAAATGGAAGAATTGTCTTTCCTGATAAAGATTCCCTTGTTCTGAAACAGTCTTATAAAAGCTTTGTGAGGTGCAATAGTCACTGTGAGCTTTAAGCCCTAAGCACAAATTCTACCCCAGCTAAATCCCACCTAGTGGAAGACACAGAGGGCCATTTTCCCTGTTCTCTGCACAGAGAGGGAATCCTGATTCTGGCAGCAGGCAGACCCTTCCGTTTCTGCCTTCTCTTGCCTTTACTCCAGGACCATGACCCCATTTTGCTGGGATTTAGGTGCACTCTTAGTGAGACACTGACAGGTGCATGAGATAATGAGTGGAGCCCCTCTGCTTAACTCCTAAGCTGCTGGAGGTTTTTAGAGACATCTCAAGGGAAGAAACTCATACATGGTGGTGATGGGAATGTGTGGGTGTGAAGCACTCTGTCCTGACCTGTGTTTCAGAGTGGCAGGCAGCACTCCACCTTCTCAACAGAGTCCAGCCGCAGCCTCCTCATCTGCCTGCTGTGGGTGCTGAAGAACGCAGACGAGAGCGTCCTGCAGAAGTGGTTCACAGACCTGTCAGTGCTGCAGCTCAACCGCCTGCTGGACCTGCTCTATCTCTGTGTGTCCTGCTTTGAGTACAAGGTACTGCCAAGCTGAAACCTCCTGCAGTCCCTCCTGGGCCCTGCTGTGGACCTTTACACTCCCATCCTTTACACGACTGCAGAAAGGCATTTCCTGCTCTCTCCAAAGTATTTCCTGTATTCACAATCCCAAGGCCAGGCTTTTCCCGTGTTTACTTCTCAGCCATGTGAATGTCTCTGCCTTGTTCCACTCCTCAAGCAGTTTGTGCTGCTTGCCCCTCATCTGGGAGCTGCTGCAGTATCACTTTGAAAAGAGAATTTTCTGTAGCAATGCTGGAATCTGAGTGATTTATCTGCCTACCAACTTAATCTGTATTCCTTTCTTGCTGCATGTTTTTAACAGGAAACATATTTTCAGTTGATAATTCTCAGAAAATATCCCAATTTGAAAGAATCTTCCCTCATGGTTTTTTTTGGAACTTGCAGGGCAAGAAAGTGTTTGAAAGAATGAACAGTCTGACGTTTAAGAAGTCGAAAGACATGAGAGCCAAACTTGAAGAAGCAATTTTGGGCAGCATAGGGGCAAGGCAGGAAATGGTCCGAAGAAGTAGAGGACAGCTGGGTAAGTAAAGGAGTCCTCTGTGCCATCCCATTTTTTCCAAAAACTTCTCCTCCCATCCCTAACAATTATTTTCACCCATCTGTGGTGTGGGATACAGGTGAAGAGGCCCCTAGGAAAGCTGTTTGCAGCATCTTTCCCTGGGTCTGCTAAATCTCTGCACTTTTCCTAAATTGAGACAATTTATTTATTACTTGGCTGCCTTTTTAAGTGAGATCACATTTATGGGATGTTCTTGCCTTAATTTTTTCCAGTGTAGCATCTTCTAGAGTGTCCTGTTTAAGGATCAGAGAGGAAAACAAGCTGCCTGATCTTGCTTTGATAGTTCTGAAAAGGCCTGGATGTTTCTGCTGACTTGAGGAGATGTGAAATAACTGTAGTTGGGCTAACAGGCACTTCTGATGATTTTTACTGTTTGTAAAACCCAGTAATTTTTATGAACACTCAAATTCAAAGGGTGGCCCAGGGGTTAGGACAAGAATCAGATCTGTGGTTTTGTCTCCTGCTCTGCCATACACGAGCCTGTCACTGTGGGCTAAGATGGATAGGTAGTTTAGAGTCATAATTAAGGAATCACTTCAGAGAGATGAGAGCATTTATTTTTTTCTTAATGGGGACAGATTGTCTGTATTACTTGAAATTCCCCTGCCCTCCCAGCAATGAGAACAAAAGATTGTGAGGTGGGAAACAGGGGCCTTGGAACACTCTTAGAACATTTCTGGGTGCCAGCTGAGGAAAGCAGTGTTGGAATGATGAGGATTGGCACACTCAGGCTTCTGGTGCAGTCCAAGGAAGGGACTCCTCTTACCAGTGAGGGTCTCAGCTGCCTCTCTGTGTCTCATGCCACTCAGCAGGGATAGAATTAGGGCCATGTAAACATCCTGGGTGAGTGCCACAGCCTCAGGCTCTAGCAGGTCATCTTTGCTGCCACCTGCCACTTGTGAGCAGATCTGGAGCTGCTGCTCGTGCAGCAGAAATGAGCATCAGCTGACTGCTGTTGTTTTGCTGTTCTCCTGCAGAGAGGAGCCCTTCTGGGAGCGCCTTTGGAAGTCAAGAGAATCTGAGGTGGAGAAAGGATATGACTCACTGGCGGCAGAACACAGAGAAGCTTGACAAGTAACTCTGCCTTATCCTTCTGCTCTACCCATAGGCCAGGGCCTGTGAGAGCAGGGCCCCCCTCCCCACAGAAGGTCACTGCCAGCAGTCACTCAGCCCTTGTGCCACTGGGTTGGACAGGGCTGGCATTGTGGAGAAAAAAAAGCAAAGAGCTTTTACTCCGACACTGCCCTCCCAACTCTTTGCCTTTCCACTGTCCCTTGCTTCCTTAGACTTTCAAATGAGATTTAAAGAGATTTATGCAATCCATTCCTTTCTTAAAACCCTGCCCTAAGCCGTAATTTAGAGGGAAGATCCATTAACAGTTTCCACAGATAGCATATATATCTCATGTCATATTTCCTTTATTCCATAAGAGCATTCTGGAGTTCACAAAGCTCGCTTTCCTTTCCTGTCCTAATCCATCACTTTGATTGTTTTTCCACATGTGCTGTGCTTTTAGAAGCCACAAACCAGCCAGGTACTGTAGCATTGGTGTGCAGTTCTTATAAATTGCCATTTTGTACATCTGCAGACTCAATCATCACAGCGTTGTTTGTGATGCTTGGCAGAACTTCTCAGTGTGTGTGTGCAACTGACTGGAATGAGCTCTTTTGGCTTATTACACCCATTTCCTTGAAAATTCCCTCTCTTGGTGTGGTTTAATCTGGAGGGCTCAGGAGTTGTGTTTGAGCTTTGCTGTGCACGTTTTCTGTCTTCTCAAATTGCAACCTGCAGTCTCCGTCCTCCCAGCAAAAGAATTGTTCCTTATCCTAGGAAAGCAATCTCAGCCCAAGTGAAGCTCTGAAGAAACTGAGGAATGGGATCCTCAGAGCCCAGATGGAGATCAGGCCAAATTTTACTCTTGCAGACACTGACTCTCCCTGGAGTAGAAAGCAATTCTTCACAGCTTTTAGTTGCTTTGCCCCACACAAAAATGTAATTTCTCCTTATGACAAGTAGTGGCTTTTTGTCCAAGGCTCCAGTCCTGTTGAGTCATTGGGAAAGACCAGGGGATTTCAACCTGCTGATGAAATGGTGTAGATACAAATTCCAGAGTCATGTCAGTTTAAAATTTGGCCTGAAGGACTCATCAGTTCACTGCCAGCACTGGGTCTGAGCCCTCCCCTTCCCTGAAGGACCTCACGGACACATTTAACAGCTGTGGAATTCCTTGATGGTCAAAGGATGGTGTCTCATCTCACAAAATGAGCTGCTTAGATAAAACTCTCCAGAGCTGCTTTCTAACCCCTGCTTGCTGTGACTGGGTCTGCTGTGTCCTGTGTGTGTAGGTAGAGCTTGGCCCTTTGAAACCCCATAAACAAGACTTTTCACCCCAAGAACTGTGCACAGCTTGCAGCTGCTGTCATTTTATGCAGATGGAATTATTTTATGTGGGGCCAGGTCCCAAAACTTCCTATCCTGGAGATGTTGGGTGTGTGACCCAGCTCCCAGAGGATGTGAAGTGTGGCAGGAAGGGCTGCTGCAATACAGCTCCAAGAACCAAATAGTTCCTCTCTCTTTCTGTGTATTTTTCTGGGATTTTGGTCACCCTTCTGCTGGGATTTGGCCTGGTACGAGTCTGTCAGAGATGGCACCTGTGGCAGGGCAGGCCAGGGTTGGGCTCTTTCAGTACAGCACTGGATCTCTGCCCAGTGCAGCTGGTGCCACTGGAAAGGGCTGGCTTCTGCTGAATTCCTGGAGCCACAGGTGTGAGTGGGTGTCTGGACTTTGCAAAGTTTTCCAGGAAAGCGAGTGCCTGGCATGGAACAGCAAAACCGAGACCTTGTCCTCAGAGAGGAAGTTATGCTTTGAGGATTAAATGCAGTGTAGCTTGGAGAGAGAAGGTTGCACCCTGGCAGGCTGCACTGGGCTGCTCCCAGCGTGAGTGCAGGTTCCCAGCTCGTGTAGCACCACCGTGTGTCCACAGCCTGCAGCATAAAGCCACATGTCCTGTTCCTGGTTGTGCTGTCGCATGCCTAATGATGCTGCTGAGCCACTTTGGAGTGGGACTTGGGGTCTAAACTGTTGCTGTGTTCCTGGGAGAGTAATGAAGCGTCAGAGAGCAGTGTGAACTCTCCTAGCATGATGAACGTGAAGCCTCTGTAAGTCTGTACTTGTAAAAAACTGAGTTTTCCTTCCTGTCTTCTCAGTGGGTGCATTGAAATACCCTTGTAGTGTTGTCCAGTGATAAATATACGAACAGTAACTGGGAGTTTCCTGCTAGTGAGAGAACATTTTTGACTGGAAAATACAGAGGTCTGTTTCTTAATCAGGAAGTAATTTTACTGCTTTGTTTTCTCTGATTAGGTCAAGGGCAGAGATAGAACATGAGGCTCTCATCGATGGGAATCTTGCAACAGAAGCCAACCTGATCATTTTGGATACTCTAGAGATAGTTGTACAGGTGAGGTTGATAAGAAAATGGAGATGTAATGGCATTACAGTCACCTGGCCAGGCAGCACTTTGTTAAACAAAACCTCCCTGCTGCTCCTCGCTGCCTGAGTGCTGAGAGAGCTGTTCAGCTGCAGCAGGAAGGGGGGTTCCCAAACCTGCCTCAGATCATTGGGTTCCAGCTCAGCCTCTTGGGTCTGTGCTCAGCTCACTTTGTCCCCTGATTTCCTGGGCATGGGCTGGGAGCAGGCAGGGGCATACTTCCCAAATCCACTTCTGAGCTGCAGAGAGACCCAGGAATCACAAGGATTGTACTTTGTGCCTGAACAACCCAGCTAGAGCCCAGCTATGGGCTTGTCCTCTAGTAGAACAATGTCCCCAAAGGTCAGAGCCTCACTGGGAACAGAGAATCCCCATTCCACCTGCTTTATCCACGAATCAGGTGTAGCTCACCTGGGGGTTGGCTCAGAATGGGGCTGTTTCGCAGGCCCAGCTGAGTGGGTAATTCCCCTGTGCAAAGGGGGTCAGAGCTGTTTGCTCTCTCCCACACACACAGGAGGTTCATTTTTCTCATGGAATCTTGGTTTCCCTTTGCAGACCGTGTCTGTGACGGAGTCCAAGGAGAGCATCCTCGGCGGGGTGCTCAAAGTGCTGCTGCACAGCATGGCCTGCAACCAAAGTGCCCTTTACCTCCAGCACTGCTTTGCCACACAGAGAGCTTTGGTCTCAAAGGTGAATCCCCTGTGGGGGCTGAAATCCACCCTGAGGGAGGAAGGCACTGTTTATTCTTTTGTATGGGCTCCCCTCCCTAAGCTGTTGTTATTTTGGGCAGTATCAATTTTCAGGCAGTGTAGCCTGGCTGGGTTTTCATGGGCAGTACCTGCATTTCTGCATTTTGGGGTTAGCTGCACCAAAAAGGGCAGCTCTCAAAACCTGGGGTGGGGTGTGGGTTCCTGCTGGCTGGTGCTGAGTGGGAAGAGGCACCTGGTCAGTGGAGAGCACAAGGTACAGGTGGGGTTTAAGCTGGACAAATCTCACTTCAAATGGATTTGTTTCCCAGTTTCTGTAGGTGTGCTGGGAGAAGCTCTAAGTTTTAAGCTTGAGTTTTTGGGAGTGATGTAAATCAGTGTGAGGGTGTAGATGTAGGAGCAAGTTGTGGGGGGAGGTAAAATGTGTTGCCTTCCAGTGCTGCCAGTTTTGCCTCACTGTAGAATGATTCACAGGAACATCACTCCTCCCAAACAGAGAGATTGGGCTCCCTCTCATTCCAGTGTACCCCCACTGCTGCCTGTTTGTCCGAGTGTTCATTCCTGCCTGTCCAAGCACTGATTTCCTCCTGTGCTGTTTTCCAGTTCCCTGAGCTGCTGTTTGAGGAGGAGACAGAGCAATGTGCAGACCTGTGCCTGAGGCTCCTGAGGCACTGCAGCAGCAGCATCAGCACCATCAGGTCACACGCCAGTGCATCCCTGTACCTCCTCATGAGGCAGAACTTCGAGATTGGGAATGTGAGTCCTGCTGCTCTTCACTGGGTTGTTGCAGATAATGGGGTTGAGGGCTGCTGGCTTTGGGTACTGTCCCTCACAGAACTGGGAGACACCTTGGTTCTGGGCCCAGGGACTGTGGGGGGATTGACAGCACCAAAGATAACGGGAATCCAGTTTTTAGGCTTGACCAAACCAAAAGCAGCTGTCTGGGATCAAGGCTGTATCATGAGAGCATCATCCTGTCCAGGGTGTGTGAGAGGAGACCATGTGGAAGGAGACAACACTAACGTATTTGCAGGAGAACCTTTACCTGGAACTAAATAATCATCAGGTTATGAAGTTTGGCAGCACCAGGTTTATTCTAATCACTGCTCTGAGACAGCCTTTCTAGCAAAACTTCAGTTTTCTTTTTTCTGTCAGGTCAGGAGGAGGGTGCCATGACCAAAGCACTGATACTGCACTGTCTCCAGGCTGCTGAAATACCATAACAACATCTCTGTTGCAGAACTTTGCCAGAGTGAAGATGCAGGTGACCATGTCCCTCTCATCCCTGGTGGGGACATCCCAGAACTTCAATGAAGAATTTCTGCGACGTTCCCTTAAGACTATTCTGACATATGCTGAAGAAGATCTGGAACTTAGGGAGACAACATTTCCTGACCAGGTAAAAGACATAAACCACAAGACAAGTAATATGTGGTTCATTAACAGGCTGTGCCTAAACCTCCATCTAGAACTGGAATTTGCATGCATTCCTTGAAAAGAGTTTGTTTTTTGGTTTTTTTAATCTTCTAGTCACATCAAAAAAAATTGATTACTTCTGACAAGATACAAACACTCAAAGATTCAGTGACCACGTTCCTCACATACCAATGTGTAGCTCAATTCCCATTACCAGTTCTTCACAACAGCTTGTTTTTCACAGGTCCAGGATTTAGTGTTCAACCTCCATATGATCCTGTCAGACACAGTTAAAATGAAGGAGCACCAGGAAGATCCAGAAATGCTGATTGACTTGATGTACAGGTAGAGTTGGCACTGTAGGCAGAGGAGATGTCAGTGTTCCATTTGCTTCAGCAAGGCTTGGTGCCTCCTGCACTCCTGGAGGTCTTGTGTTGCTGTGAGCTTTGATTGCTTGTTTTTCATTAGCAATTATTTTACTTTGAACTTATTCCTGTTTTAAACTGCTTGCCATGACCCCGTGTCACCTGAAAACAGCACAGCTACTGGCTGTTTAGATTTGGGCTCAGATGCTGCACATTTGGGCACTTGAAGGACTTGATTTTGGAGCAGTTTTGGGTCTCACTGCTCACAGACCTGTATGTGCCTATCTGTTGTGTTTGAATGTGGTGTTAATAGGTTTTGTTTGGCATCTAGGCAGCTTACCTTGGATAAAAGTAGTTTCATTCCCCGGCCATCCCTGGAAATCTCCTCCTGCACCTGAGTAGAGAGAACTCTCCTTGCTTGCTTCAGGGAAAACTTGGGGATCTTCCAGCACCTGCTTGCCCAAAAGGCGTTCTGGTGGTACATTCAATGGTCTCCCTATGCAAAAGATATTCCAGAGCCATGTTAAGCTCCCAAGTGCCAAATTTCTGCACAAATGGCTCTGAAAGGCTTCTTAGAAGTCAGCAGAGGTTTTGTCGTAGGGAGCCAGCCAGGTGTGCTCTGACTGTCCCACACCTTTGGATTGCTACCAGTCTCAGGTGAGACATGGGCTTTGGTCAAGAGCTTCAGCATCCCCCACTGCTCCCCCACCACTAACTGGCTCAAAAATCTGTGATTTAGGGTGACTTCCCATCTGTAGAGCTTCTTGTCTCAGGAAGAGACAGCACCGAGGGGGGTTGGTGTTTAAGCAGAGGGGACCAAATGTGGTGTGAAAAAACCATGCTGAAGGGCTGTGCTGGTTCAGAAGGAAAGGGAATGAAGTCACAGAGGGTTTCTCTTCCTTCAGGATTGCCAAGGGCTACCAGAATTCCCCCGACCTGCGGCTGACGTGGCTGCAGAACATGGCAGGGAAGCACTCTGAGAGGAGCAACCACGCCGAGTCCGCCCAGTGCCTGGTGCACTCTGCAGCCCTGGTGGCCGAGTACCTGAGCATGCTGGAGGACAGGAAATACCTCCCTGTGGGCTGTGTTACATTTCAGGTGGGGATTATCCTCTCCAAGGGATTTTTGGGGTTTGCTGCTGAGGTACAAAGTGTCTCCATGTGCTGGGTGTCCCTGTGCTTACATCCTGAAACCGTGCTCACTCTGTTGTATGAATGAAATGCTGCTCTGTGAGAACAGAAATGTGTATTTTATTTATATGCTCTACAAAAATAGAAATAGAAATAGAAAAACAGAAATAGAAAGCTATATTTTACATATATACTCTACAAAAATAGAAAGCTGTATTTTATATATATATATACTTCATGAAAATAGAAGGCTGCCTTGGTAGAAGTTCCAGGATTTGACTGCAAATCAGCTGGCTTTCAAAGTACTGAAAGTGTTGAGTGTTGTTTAAATTGAGTAAGTGTATTTTAATCTATTCTATCTCCTCAGAACATATCTTCCAATGTTTTGGAAGAGTCAGCAGTTTCTGATGATGTTGTGTCCCCAGACGAAGAAGGAATCTGTTCTGGGAAGTATTTTACAGAAGCTGGTCTGGTGGGATTGCTGGAACAGGCTGCAGCATCTTTCTCCATGGTAGAAGACTTTAATTTCTTTACCTCCCTTCTCCAGCAACCTCACACTGCTGGGCAGTAGGAAGGAAAATGTTTTTTTCTCTGAGTGTGTAGTTGTATTGTAAATGTTTAATTTAACTTGGAGTTCTAATTAAGGCCTCTGGAGTAAACTGTGCCAAGGGTGAGATCTGGGAGCAAGAGGCCTTGGTGTGTTCCCAGTGGCTTTCACCTCCTCACTGCACGTTTGGGAGTTCACAGTGGGGAAAAAAGACCATGGTGGTTTTCCCTCTCTTCAAAAAGAGTGGGATGAGAGCTTTGTGTGACCAGGGTGGATGCACTGCCACCAGTGCATCCATCAGAGGCCAAGGAAAAGAAGTGAATTAATTCCCACTACACAGTATGAAGTGTCATTCAGTGGGCTTAAGTGCAAGCAGCAATAATTCCAGGACAAAAGCCTGGAATTCCTGCTAAGCCACTCTATACAGTCACTGCCCACAGTGGGCTGGACCCACTCCGTGAGAGAGATCCTAAGGATTTTCCAAAGTCCATCTCTCCTGGAGTGCCAGAAGTGGATGCAGAAGTCACACAGGCTGGAGATGTCCTGCACAGAAAAAGCTGTGCTGTGCACTTAATCTTTTCCATATTTAATTCCCATAGATTTGGTTAGGATCCTGTTTAGCTTGTTGTGCATATGTGCCTGTATCCATCCAAAATATCCCAGGACTGGTTGTGTTAATGATCCTAATGACTAATAGCAAGGTATAACACAGCAGGCTCTTGGTCTCAGGGGTAACTGAGGATTTTATTCCATTTATCTCTGGGTACATTTTAAGAAAAGATGTGACTGCCCCACAGTGGTGTCTCAGCCACCTTTTCATTTTGCAGTTTGATCATTTAAATGCTGTGTGTGTAATTCTGGCTGTTGAATTGATGGAGCAATCTGATGGGCCTTATTTTTGTAGGCTGGCATGTATGAAGCAGTTAATGAGGTTTACAAAGTCCTTATTCCTATTCATGAAGCCAACAGAGATGCCAAGAAGTTGTCTACAATTCATGGTAAACTGCAGGAAGCATTCAGCAAGATTGTTCACCAGGTAATGGCTTGAATTTTCAGCTGCAGGGTGAATTGTGAAGGGACTTCAAATGCTCAGTGCAAGGAAAATGATTCCAGGAGAATTGTCAAATGATGATCCACAGTAAATACAGGGATCGTTAACAGGAGGTTTTATCCCTCTGGAATGTAACACGAGAGAACATCACATACCAAGTTTTGTTGTAACTTCACAACTGCCCAAGAGTTAAAAATTCCAGTTTATCCTTTCAGATGTTCTTTTAAACTGTGTTTTGCATGCTGGGAAAACCCACTGTACCTTGCCTTTAGCCTGGTAGGTAACATCCAGAAATGCTGGGGGGGTTTATTTGTTTGTTCATGTGGTGGTTAAATAATTGAAGGAAGCTTTCCAAACGTGGATGGTGCAAAAGCCACCAGCTTCTAAGGGCTGGTGAGAGCCTGGCTGTGCTGGGCCAGAGGAGGCTGCTTTGGATGCATGATGACTTAGAACCATTGAAACCATTGCAGGGTTATTGCTGGTCATGTTTTGACCTTTGAAACTCTTTTTTTGGTTTCTGTGACATGCCCTTTTTACTTTTTATCACACAGAGTACTGGCTGGGAGGTAGGTAACTCCATCTTAGTTAGCAAAGAACACTAATTGAGTTTCCAGATGACTCACGCCAACGCTTGCCCACATGTGCTAGTTGTGGGTATTTCTGTTGCTGTCTGCTGTTTAAAACAATTCATTAACCAAAGAAATACCAATAAACCATGGTTGTAGTAGGAATTTCTTCATAAGCAGCTGTAGGTAGTGCATGGATGCTGACGTGTTCCACTAATGAGGTTCTTTGGTGAATGAGCCACTGTATCATCACTAGTTTGTTTTTACAATTTGTTTATATTTCTTTCCATCAGCATTGACACAGAAAATCATCCCTCCATACCATATTTTCACCCCACCCACAGGGGTCGATTTAAGCACCAATGCTCAGAGGTACCAAACACAAACCTGGTTTGCTGCAGGTGCACCTTTGATCTCAGAGGAGAAACTGCTTCCTTCTGTTCTCAGTCAATTTATGTAGGGGTTTATCTGGCAGGAAAAGGGCTCAGTTGTGTTAACTGGGGCCAGTTTTTCTGCCTGGGTTTTTGAGGAGGCTGTCTGCTCACAGTTCTGTAACACACACCACGAGAACCACGCTTTTGGGTTAAAAATGGACAAAGCAATTGATTAATCTGCAGGGCCAGTTTGACTCCAGCCCTAGTCCAGTTGGCACAGTGGGTGCATGAACATGGAGAAGTCTCAGAAAGCACTAAAAAGCTCTGTGAATATGATGTTATTTGTTTAGGCTTCATCTTTCCAGTTTCTCTCTGCTTTCTGTGGATCAGGCAGCTCATTTTGGGCCACCTCCCTCCAGGTTTCTACCACACACTGACTGAACTGAGGCTGCAACCAAACACCTTTGGTGTTGTGGGACATAATTTGGGCTGGTGATGTCTGCATGTCAGTTTTAATTCCAGCCTAGCAAAAAAAGGAAATGGAGCAGCTTAAAATAAACCCTGACACTTCAGGGCTGGCCCTGGAACTCGTCCCCTTGTCCCCACGGAAGGTCCAGGCAGACACAGCAGCACAGCAGAGAACCTGTCCTAGGTGTGGAAATGATGTAAATGTGTTCAAGCCAACAAGGCCTGTGAGCATCTATTTTATTATTCTGCCCCTAAATCGACCCCTGGAGAGACTCCTGCCATTGGTTATGATTCTAACACCACTTGGTCATGTTTTACTGCATGGTAAAAGACACCGTGGGTTCAGCTCTCGTCTGTCATCGTGCTCCTTCATTGCCACACTTTTTCTGACCTTTGTGCTTTGTAGCTTTCAGGTTTGTTGCATGTTTTGCCCTTTTTTTCTCCCTTATTTGAAATATTTTAATGGATGCTCACCCTTTTTTTTTTAATTTTAAAATTTATTTGCTGCCAATTTGCTGCTTGTTTGTTTTATGGAATTTCCCTAATTAAATACTTTCTGTTTTCTCCTCTATCGCCCTGGTTGCTGACCCTCCTCCCCACTCTTACTATTGTCTGTTGTGGTAAGTTCCTACTTGTGGAATTTTTTTTCCCTTTCTCTGCCCCTTTTCCCCCCACCTCCCCTTTTTGTTTTTTTTGTTTGTTTTACACTGTGGAACCCCCAATTTCATTTTAACAAAGAGCTATGCCAACAGCAACACCCCCCTCATGGCACAAGAAGTGTGGTGTTGCCAACTACAAGCATTGCAGTGTCCTGAGTCTGACACCAAAGCATTCCTGAGCTCTCCTTAAACACACCAAGTGAAAGGCTTTGTGTGTTTATTCATGGAATAAATATTAAATTCATTCTGTTGGTTTGCTTTCCAGTTAGGAAAGTTAAGAAAAAAATCTTTTCATGCTGCACCATCAGTATTTAAAAATGCTTTTTAAGCTGTGCAGGGGGAGGTTGCCAGTGAATAACAGGACTCCAGGAGCTGATCCTTTCCCAGAAAAAATCAATATTGGAAGACTTGTAGTAGTTGGCAGCACTGTAAAGGACCTTGGGTTAAAATTGAGCAGGAAAACAACAGTGCTGAGTTTGGTAAAGATGGTTGGATTCTGCATTTGGAAGGTGTTGCTTTTATTCCTACACCCTTCAGGCAGCTGCTGCTGTCTTGGTGAAGGAAGCAGATGATCCCTCTTGCATCTGATTTATTTTTTTTTTTCCCCAAATCTTGTTGGCAAAGCTTTTTGTGTGCGTGCAAGAAATAACCCCAAAACTTTATTCCCAGCAATTTGGAAAGGTATTTACCATGCATAATAACAAATCATGAACCTTCATAAGTCATGGTGGCTGTTACCTGCTCTGCCAGTTGTGTGATGGCTATTCAGTGTTCACCTTCATTCTCTTCTCCTCCCAAAGTCCTATTATTTTTGATAAAATAATAGGAGATACGATGCTTTTAATAATTCCTCCCTCATACCTGCATTTTTAGCTCTTGCCAGAAACAAGACCATGGAGCATTAAGTTACTTGTTCAGTTTCCACTGCTGTGGTTGGGAAGTGGTTTGGTGTTGGCTGAGTTTCAGAGATCCCAGTATGGAGCCATCCCCTATCCCTAATGCCAGGCATGGAGCTGAGCTCTGCTCATCCCAGGGAACTGGCGGCTCCTGAGTGTCCCTGGGAGGCATGGAGTGCTCTGGAGGTGTTTCTCCCAAATGGATTTGCTTCCATTCCCTTGCTTCCAGGCACAGATTCCCAGCATGAGTCACATCAGGGGCTGACAGTGCTCCTCACTGCTGGCTCTTCTCCCTGGGGTCCCTTTAACTGGGGTTCAGCATCTGGATTTACCAGGGAAAGCCAGGGTCTGCATGGGAATGAGCTGGGAGCTGCCCTCACACAGGGACAGGGAATCTCACAGGGCTTCCCTGCAGCTCTGCCACTCCTGGGGCTCCCCAATGCCCCAAAACTATTATTTTATGGATTTAGTAAATGCCAGCAGAACTCCTTAGTGATTTATCCTGATCAACAGGCAGCATCCTCTTCCTCCCCTGTTATTTCTACCCTGCCTGTAACAAGGAGCTGCCTGGGCAGGTGTCCATGGCAAAAACTCAAGATCTGGTTCTGCAGATGCTTCACACCCTGAAAACCCCTGGCCAAGGAAGAAGGAAAAAGCTCATTAATTAGAAATCAGTGTGTCCTCCACCACCCTGTGCCAGGGTTGGGGCAGGATCCCACAGACTTCCCCATGGAGCATGCCCAAACCTTGTGCTGGGTCTGGGGAGCTGATCCATGTGGCAGTTCCCCCCAGGCAGACAGGGAGTCATGGAATGGTTTGGGTTGGAAAGGATCTTAAAGAGCATCAGGTTCCAACCCCACCTTCCACCAGGTGCTGCCTTGGGAAGGACTT
Organism: Coloeus monedula; assembly: GCF_965178545.1. Lineage (NCBI taxonomy): Eukaryota > Metazoa > Chordata > Aves > Passeriformes > Corvidae > Coloeus > Coloeus monedula. The sequence continues at coordinate 29,794,150 of NC_138789.1, read as the reverse complement.
TGAGAAAGGAGCCCTGGAGTCAGAGCCTTTGGCCTGTGACAGTGAGATGGAAGCTGGAAATGCTGGACATTGAGGGATTTTAGTGTGGGTGATGTTATCCAGGCTTGTGGCTTTGAAAAGGTAGTGATGAGGAAAAAGGGTTCAGTAGCTCAATCCTGCATGGATCCAGAGGGAGGGGCACTGGGCAAAGACAGGGAATCCAGGGAAATGGCCACATCCAGTAAAACAGCAATAGCTCTGCAGCTGGAGTTCCCACCCTGGGAGGGGCTCCTGGGATCCTGTGCTGAGATGAAACCCCTGGCAGTGGGGCTGGAGAAGAGCCCCTCTCTGGAAGAGGATTCCCAGAGGGACAGGCTAGAGCAGGGGCCGGGGAGCCTGGACACAGCCAAGTGTTGCTTTTTTGGGATGAGGGCTGCTACTCACCCCAGGTGCCTTCAGGAGGGCAGAGCTCAGCTGTGAAGTGGAAGTTTTTGGACCTCAGGCACATCCAGTGGGATGCTCCAGAATTTCCTCCAGCCAGGCCAAGGCAGTGGCTGGCCATGCCTGTGCTTTTTTCAGTCTGGAGTTTGCCTGAAGGGTTTTTTTTAATTTTAGTTTGGCTTATTTATCCTCTTTGCCTTCCATAGATCGTGTTCACCATCACCACAAGAGATCAGTTTTGCCATAGCAAAATACTAAAATAAAACCTGGCAGCCAGGACACCTGTAAGGGCTGTTTGAAGCCAAAATCTAACCCAGCTCAGGGACACTGAGTGTCCTAAACTGCATCCCACTTTGTCACGAGAGTAAAGGTGAACATTTTGGAGTTTCTTGCTGAAAGGCATCCCTGGTTTGTGCATGCAGCGTGAGTTCTTTAACAAAAGCAAGGTGTGTTTAATTTTTAAAGCATTTTTCTTCTCTCTCTTTCTCTCTCTTAATCAGATTTTCTCCGTTGCCTTTCCAGCAAAAAATCTTTCTTGTTTCTCTACTTTTGTTGCGTTTCGGGGCCAAATTCACCACTGGCTCCCCTGGAAGCAGGTACATGGCACAGGATTGCATCTGCTTTCACCAGGAGTGACTTTGGCCCTCTCTCCTAGACAGTTCCTAGAGAGTGTAACACCTCCCAGCTGAAATGCTGGTTAAAAAGCACTTGTGTGTGTGTGTGAGTGAACTGGTCATTGACTTGGGCCCAACCCTGCAATTCCTGGAGGGTGGATTTGGGGGGAATCGATGCTGGGTGATTCCAGGGGTGTCTGACCCCCCCTGCAGGGTCTCTGCACAGGCTTTGGAGAGCCTCAAATAATGATCCCAACAGGGATTTACCTTTGGCTGCCTCTCAGAGACATCTGATGCTTCTTAAACTGAAAGAGAATAGATTTAGATGGGATATTGGGAAGGAATTCTTCCCTGTGAGGGTGGTGAGTCTCAGGTTCCCAGAGCAGCTGGGGCTGCCCCTGGATCCCTGGCAGTGCCCAAGGCCAGGCTGGACATTGGGGCTGGGAGCAGCCTGGGACAGTGGAAGGTGTCCCTGCCCATGGCAGGGGTGGCACTGGATGGGCTTTAAGGTCCCTCCCAACCCAAACCTTTCCATAATTCCATGATGGCACCTCCAGGCTCCTCCTGGGTTGGGAGAAGTCATTGCAGGGTTGGGCTAATGGTCGTAACTGATCCATGTAATTCCATGTTAGTTTATAATTCCGTTGTGGTGTTTGCTGCTAAATGCATCCATGCTGAGTTCCAGGTGTGTTTTTTTTCTTTCTCTTCTTTCTTTCTGATTTTTTTCCCTTGTTTTTTAATTTCTTTTCATTTTGCATAAATTCAGGAGCCTGCCTGCAGCTGTGCTTGGGGGTGTGCATGTCCCCACCCTGAAATAACCTCTTGTTTCTCCATCCCTAGGATGGAAAGAGGATGTTTGGCACCTACTTCCGAGTTGGTTTTTATGGAACTAAGTTTGGAGACCTGGATGAACAAGAGTTTGTTTACAAGGAGCCTGCAATAACCAAGTTAGCTGAAATCTCCCATCGGCTGGAGGTGAGAGGGTTTAATTGGAAGTTTAACTGGTTTCCATCAGTTGTTTCACAGGAGCAGCCCCTTGGAAAAGCAGTTTGGGTGTCCCAGAACTGGGGCTAGTATCTCCTGTCCTCCTGCTGGTGCCACCTTGCGGGAGGAGAGGAATTCCCTGATCAGGGAGAGGTTCTTCTTGAGAATTTGTGGTGTTTCCAGTATCTTCTTCATCCAGTAGGGTCTTTCCAAGGCATAAGCTGAGTCTGTGTTAGTCTCTTCTTTATCTTCTGGTTTCTCCAAAATGTCCTTGTGGTCCATAAATTCTACATTCCAGATGTCCAACCTCAACAATCCCTCTCTCTCCCAGGCTTGTTCATTGAAGCATAGCAGAGTTAGTTTATGAAAACTTAAAGCTTCATTAATTTTCCCAGGCTGTGCTCCCACAGAAGTAGGTTATGACATCTTTGCAAAATGCTGGCTAAGAGTAATTTAAGAATAACACACTATTTATAATTAATATATATATGTATGTTATGCTTAAACCAATTCATTTCAAAGTTAATTAAAACCATTAACTAAAATGATTACAAAGTTCTATCATTTCCAGCACCAGTCGATGCCAAACTGACCCATTTTAGTTGCTCACAGACACAAAACAAACCCAAATGCCTTGTTCAGAACCAGGCACTGTTGGAAAGCTCTCCTGCTTTCCAGGACTTGTTTTCTCCCGTTGCCCCTGGAATGTGACTGTTAGAATTCTCCTGGGTTCAGCAGATCACATTCTGTGAAAGGCATGTGGAGCTTCACCTCCCCTGAATGTGCCTTTGTCCCCCAGCCCCCATCAGGGCTGCATTTGATGTTTGCTTTCAGTTGCTTTCTTCTTGATTGTAGGGATTTTATGGAGAACGGTTTGGGGAAGATGTTCTGGAAGTGATCAAGGACTCCAACCCTGTGGACAAATGTAAACTTGATCCCAACAAGGTAATGGCACAAGTGCAGGTGTAGAACAAGTCCTGAATGGGTGAAAATGTAGTGGGACAAAATCTCCCTTGAATTTCACCACGTGGGCAACAAAATCCATGTGCTGAGCATCTTGTGGCTGCTTGGGAGGAGAGTTTGGGAAGATCCAGCACAGGGATGGAGAATTGGCCACTCCCTTCCCTGCCCTGGTAGTGGTGGGTGGGAAGGGAGGAGGTTGAAGGACAGAGGCCTGGGCTGTGTTGGCCTTTCTCTGCTGGGTGCAAGGAAGGAGGGGCTGTGCCATTCCCTGGCTTTTGTGCAGCTCCAGCATTTTGTCACCCTTGTGCCACGTGCTTTATGTGTAGTAGGAAGAGCAGGAGCAGGCCTGGGAAACAGGACTGTGGCTCGGGGCAGGGAAGGGTTTAGATTGGGTATTGGCAAGAAATTCTTCATTGTGAGGTGGCGAGGCCCTGGCACAGGTTGCCCAAAGAAGCTGTGGCTGCCCCATCCCTGGAAGTGTCCCAGGCCAGGTTGGAGCAACCTGGGATAGTGGAAGGTGTCCCTGCCCGTGGTGGGGGTGGACTGGATGGGCTTTAAGGTCCCTTCTCAACCCAAAGCATTCCATGATGTGAAGGGCAGGCAAGGGGAAGGACAGCGAGCTGTGCTTTACCCAGCCCACAAAGTGAGCGTTCCCAGCACCGCGCTCCCTCCAGTGTCAGTGGGGTCCTTAAAGGCAAACCCCAGCCCTCGCTGGTTTGTCCAGTGGTGGCGTTGGGAGGACACAGATCCAGCGGGGACGGTGCAGCTGAGGAGCACCTTCCCTGCTGTCCCTGCAGGCCTACATCCAGATCACGTACGTGGAGCCCTACTTCGACACGTACGAGATGAAGGACAGGATCACCTACTTCGACAAGAACTACAACCTGCGGCGCTTCATGTACTGCACGCCCTTCACGCTGGACGGCCGCGCCCACGGCGACCTGCACGAGCAGTTCAAGCGCAAGACCATCCTCACCACCTCCCACGCCTTCCCCTACATCAAAACCAGGATCAACGTCATCCACAAAGAGGAGGTGAGGCCAGAGCCTGGGGGGGAGCAGTGCCCAGCGCTGCACGGTGCAGGAGGCTCCTTCAGCTCCAGTTCAAGTGTGCCCTAGGAGCTTAGGAGTTCCTAGGAACTTCCCGCTGTTCCTGTTCAACCCAAACTAAGCCCAGACTGATCTAAGGATGCATCTGCCCCACCACCTCCAGACCTGGTACATGCAGGGTTCTTGGAGAGCTCTGCAGGCTGGGTTGGATTGGGCTTGGAGCAGCCTGGTCTAGGGAAGGTGTCCTGCCTGTGATGAGGGTGGAATGGGGGGAGCTTTAACGTCCCTTCCAACCCAACCATTCCATGATTCTGTGATAATGGAGGTTGTGTTCATTTCCCAAGGGTGGGCAAGGTCGGATGTGGTCACTGGGACACTGTGAACGGTGCTCAGGGTCTGGCAGTGCTGGAACCCTGCAGTGACCCAAGGGACACGTGTGCCACTCAGAAAAATCTCAGATAGCTCTGGAGTGCCCAGAAACACTTTTAAAAATCAAACCTTTTCTTGATGCCACTGAACGAAGATGATGCATTTCTGAAGTCCTGTCAGTCCTGTTGGTGTCCTCCACCTCTTTGTGGTGCCACCCCACTGGCACCTGGGTGTTCCTGAAGATCTGTGCCAGGTTGCCAAGCTCAGCCATAATAAAAATCTTGTTCCGGCTTCTTGCTTAGATCATTTTGACCCCCATTGAAGTCGCCATCGAGGACATGCAGAAGAAAACACAGGAATTGGCTTTTGCCACCCACCAAGACCCTGCAGACCCCAAGATGCTGCAGATGGTGCTGCAGGGATCAGTAGGTACCACAGTGAATCAGGTGAGGATCACTGTCCCAGCTGGACTCCCTGGGAGCGCACAGCCTCAGGCCCTGTTTCTTAATTCCCTTGGAATTTTTTCCCTGTTGAGTCTGTGGGATGTTTAAGGTCACTGGTAGGTCCAGGCCAGCTGTTCTCAGTGATTTTGCTGTATGAGTCCTGAAAATGTGAAAAGTGGCTGGGAAGAAACCTCCCTCCCTCAGTTACTGCTCCTTCCTGGCACTTGCAATTATTTCTGCCTGCTCCTCTTCCCTCCAGGTTTCATTGCTTTCCCTTTGTTAGCCAGGCTCTGCAGGATTGTGTCCTGCTGTGGGTTTCCAACAAAATGGAAAGCAGTGGAGAAAAACTGAGGAAAAGCTGAAGGAGCCTGAGTAAAGCGCAGTGCACAAGCTGGAAAAAAATCAGCTGGAGTTCTGAGTGCTGGGTTAAGTTTGCAGTGCTGGCAAACACTCCCTGGCTTCCATCTGCATTGTTTAAACTTTGCCGTAGAAGTGAGTTGAGCAAACGTTGTCAGGAGTCCTTATAAAGGCAAACAAATGGAGAATCTGCAGTTTCTCACACTGTTTTCCAAAAGCAGAGTTTTAAATAAAACAAAGCAAGGCCTGAAAGAGACTCAGTTGTCACTGAGGTTGGTGATTTACATCAGATTTCCCAGCTGCAGCTCTTCAGGATGTTTTTTGTAAGGAAATGTGTTTTGTGGATGTTTTCTATGTGGCTGAACTTTCTCCAGCGATTGGATATGACAGACAGTTTCCAGAAACTCACTTTGCCCCTTCTTCTCCTAAAGGGACCGTTAGAAGTTGCACAAGTTTTCTTGTCTGAAATCCCCAACGACCCAAAGCTCTTCAGACACCACAACAAACTCCGGCTCTGTTTCAAGGACTTCACAAAAAGGTATGGAAAGGGTCCCCAAGGCGCCTCCCAGCTGCCACCCCAGGCAGGGGCACGTGCAGTGACACTGGGCTGTCCTGGTGTCCCCCACCTGCCCAGGTTCCATGTGCAGCTCATTCCTCACCTGCCCAGCCCTTCCCTGTTGGTGCTGCTGCTCCGTGGCTGCAGGGGCTTTGCTGTTTATCAGGAAGGAATTGGTGCTTCCAGCTCAGTTGTGAAGTGTCCCAGGAATCACAACAGGCAATGCTGGCACAGTGAACTCCCAGCCTGGCAGGGTCAGGAGGATCTGCTGGACTGTCCAGGAGATGAAATTTCCTTCTGAAGTGAATTTCTCCAAGCAGAGTGGAGAGGTGCTGGCACAATTCCCCAGAGAAATGTGCTGGCTGCTCTATTTTCCTGGAGTCATGCAAACTGCAGGCTCAGTCCAGCATCTTTTACGAGCACCAAGAAATTAAAAAAACACCAAAACAATTGAAATTAAAATGTTGTAAGCAAATAGATCCAGTGGCAGCATAGTTTTCCCCTATGAAATAAATGGCTTTGCTGATACAGTTGTTTTCATACCCTTTATTTAAATTGCATCTTTGCAAGCAGAAGAGTTCCTGACGAACATCCCAGGCTGCTATTTCTTAATCTCTCCTGATTCCATCCATCTTTAAATCCACTGGGACTGGAAGCGGCTCTGTGGAGATGGGCTTTTCATTTCTCTTCAGAGAGGATAAATGTAACTGGACAGTAAATGACAATAACAAAGGAGTTGTCACTCTGGGAGTGAACTGGAAGTTGGAGATGTGACTCCCTCTCCTTGCGCCTGGACACCAGGTGGTTCAGCTGAGCCTTGATTACCAAAAGACATGATAAAGGATATTCCCTGTGATCCCAGAGGGCCAGCATGGATGTTCTTGTACTATTGGATTAACAAACCTGGAGCAAGGGGGTGTTTCTGTGTGCCCAGCTCTCACAGGGTTTTTGTTTTGCAGGTGTGAGGATGCCCTGAGGAAGAACAAGAGCCTGATCGGGCCGGACCAGAAGGAATATCAGCGGGAGCTGGAGCGCAACTACCACCGGCTCAAGGAGGCTCTGCAGCCCCTGATCAACAGGAAGATCCCGCAGCTCTACAAGGCAGTGCTGCCCGTCACGTGCCACAGGTGCATATTTGGGGTTCCTCTCGGGGCACAGAGAAGGAGGGTGTGAAACTGTGGGGTCTGAACTTCTCAGGATCCTGCGCCATCCGTTTGTGTTCAGTCCTGGCTCTTTTGGCTGAGCCCATCCCTTTTCCCTTCTGTCCCTCCTGAGAGCACATTCCCTTCCCAGCAGCTGTGGTAGCTGGTGTTTGCAACGTTCCTTTTGTTCCTCAGCTGTGACAGTTGGTTTTTTTATTTGTTTCCATCCTGCATCCCATTCTTTTTAGGCGCAAAACCACCCTCAGTGTGGCAGGACTTTATTCCCAGTGAAACTGGGATCAGACACTCCAGGGGGAAAAATTGTTGGTGTCTTCTGTGCTGAAAGACCGGGAAGCTGGAGACTGGGTTTTGTGTAAAAACCCCAGTGGGGATCACAGGATCACAGAAGGGTTTGGGTTGGAAAGACTTTAAACATCGTCCAGTCCCACTCCCTGCCATGGGCAGGGACACCTTCCACCAGAGCTGGGTGCTCCAACCTGGTCTGGAAAAATTCCAGGGATGGGGAGACCAAAACCTCCCTGGGCAGGTTGTGGATGAGCAGGTGGAATTTGGGTACAGCCACTTTCCAGCCAGGCTGTGGCTCCCAGAACAGGAACAGGGGTGGTTCCCTGCAGGAACCCTCCATGGAATCTGTGACCTGGGCACCCCTGTGGAGTTCCCTGGCAGCAGGACAAGGCTGGATGTCTGTGGAGCTGACCTGAGGTGGTTTGTGGCTGTGAGTGCTGCAGGAAGGTGCCCTTCCTTCCCTGCCCAGCATTGGGATGGTCTGAGCTCTCCCCAGGTCATGTACTGTGTCCCAGATGTTCCCTGGCAGCTTTTCCTGGCTGGGATGGTGGGAGTAGCAGTACTTCCCTCCCCACCAGTGCCTTTGGTGTGGTAATTCTTACCTAATCTTGTGAAAATCAGCCTGTGCAGGCAGCCTAATACAGGTATGACATAAAATATCCTGAAAATCATAGAATATCCTGAGCTGGAAGGGGCCCACAAGGATCATTGAGTCCAACTCCAAGTATTCCTGGCAAAATCCACTTTAAGGATGTATTTGAAATTCAGATTTAAATAAGGTTTCAGTTGTGCAGATGGTTTGTGCTGCTTCTCTGTGTACTTCTGTCAGTTTTCTGGGCAGTTGGATGATCCCAGATACAAACCCAAACCCAATTCATTGGTAAAACAATGAGTTTTAATGCCAGTGGACTTAGTTTTTGTAGTAATCAGCTCTAGGAGATACTGGAAATCAATTCAGAGTCATTCATCTGCTGAGGCTTCTTATTTCACCATGGAAAATCTGAGCTCATCATTGTATTTTCTCTCCCTCAGAGACTCCTTCAGCAGGATGAGCCTTCGCAAAATGGAAATCTAAACGAGTTAAAAACCAAAAAAAAAAAAAAAAAAGCACTTAAAAAATTAAGGTTTTGAAAAGAAAAAGAGCCTTGTTATCAGCGCTGGGAATCAAAGAAGTTTTATTGTGAAATAAAACTTGGACTTCATCCTGGACATCCCACACACCTCTTCCTCCATCAAAGTGTTCAGTGGCCAAAAAATCATTCTGAATTGTCAAATGTAGACTTCTCAATGTTTGAAAAAAAAAAAAAAAAATCATGGCAGTGGTATCCAGAGTATTGGTGATGAGCTGTAAACTTATCCTGTTTTTTAAGGCATTTTTATGACTCAAAGGTACACTAAACGCATTTACCTTTATTTATAGCATTACCTAATGTTAAATTTATTTACTTTTAGTTCCTATATTTAATTTATATTAGGAGCATACGCAAATGCATTTTGGAAGTTTTTAATGTAGTGATGATGATGGTTATTTTGATGGTACTATTAAATATGTGAATGTTTACACTTTAATTCCCTGTGCATTGGACTTCAGGGCTCAGCATCCTTGGGGAAAAGGTTCAGAGCAAGGTAAGTCATGGTAACATTAATTAACCAAGTGGTGATTGTTTATTATCCCTGTTCTTTTGCTGCAAACAAAAATAACTCCATCTGCAGCCAGCAGCAGATGGAGGGACAGCTTGGTACCTCTTCAGCTCCTTCAGTCCATGAGGTGAAGTTTCAGCTTCACTTCTGTGTGTTCATGGACATCTCCAGCAGCTGGGAAGTCCCAGCATCTCCTCATCCTTTGGAATTAGCAGTGTCCATGGAACTAAACTGATTTAGTGTCCATTTTTTAATTTAAAGCCTAATTTTGTGGGGAAAAAGAACCTAAAATGGTACCACAGTTTAAAAGGGTACATTGCTGTTTATGTGAAGAAAGATGTGTTTGCAGCAGATATTTTGGGGTCTTAACACAGAACTTTGAGGAAACATCAGATTTGGAGCTGAGTCCACAACTCCTAAATCTTCTCCTTAATAGTTTTCCTCTCTGTGGTGAATGAAGTCCCCTGGAAGTGGTGGTATGTGATTAAACACACTTACTCTCTCTCCATAAATAGCTAAATCTGCATAAAAATACAGATATACACAGAAAACCTGAATTTGATAAACATACTCGATAAAAATAGGAGGAAAAATGGGTTTATACATGAAGTGCCCCCCTTCTGCAGCAGCACTGAGGGTTTAGGCTGGGGAGGGTCTCTTTTTTTCTTCCTGATACTTATTTTAGGTTATTGGAGACTTCTCCCATGCTCTGTTATCCCAACAGCTCCACAGGGCTGTGTTTTGTGTGCCAGGCTCTGTTTCCCTGGAACAGAATAATCCTGAATTAGTTCTGTGTCACGGGATAGAACATGGGAACACCTGCATGGAGTTTCCTGCAGAAAGGAAAACTTCAACCTTTTTATGGATAGTCCAAGGCCTCTTGCAAAGCCCAGGGGTGTTGACAAGGCCTTGGAAGTGCTACAAGAGTCAGGGAATCTCATAATGGAAAATACTAAGGAAGGAAGGAATGGCTTTGGAAGAGATTTACAGGAAGAGGCATTAAAAATATGTACACAGTGAAAACAAATCCCAGTAGCCATGAGAGGATGAAACTTTTAATTTACAGTAGTCTTGCTCCAGGACAGGAGTTACAAGCAACAAGTTTGGTGGGGGCCAAGTGGTGCTTGAGTAAATATCCCAAAAACCCACCCCCAATCCCTCTCCCTGTGCCAGAGGAGAGGCTGTTATTCACCGTCTTCCAGCCGAGGCTGTTTTCAGCTGCCACCAAGAACCTCCTCCCAAGCTGTACTGGGATGATGGAAGGCAGCTGGGTCTTCCTTACATCCTGTTTTGGTGAAAATAATGGTATTTTGTTTCCTTGGAACATTCCTGATCCCGCAGTTGAATGAAAAAGATAAAGTCTTGCACCAGGTGTGGAAAAATAAACTTTCATTTGCAGGCTGAAATTCAGCAAAGCCTAAAAAATTGCATTCTGTAATGGGATTGGGCTGCCCTTGCAAGGTAAGATTACTGATACTTTTGTAATGTAGCTATTTCTTGGTTTAGACTCTGAAATAAGTTATTATTATGGTGCAATGCTTTGGAAAAGGGAAAGTGTATTTTGTCACTGCAGATTTTTTATGCTGCAAAATCACGGCCTGCACAACAATCAAGAGGTCAAACCTAACATGGAAAATACACTGAAAGAGATTTTTCCTGACTTACCTCAGTGTTTATAAATTATAATAAAAGACAGTAAAAATTTAAGTATTGCAGAATTAACTAGGCAGAGGTTTTTAGGGCTTTTCCTGTAAATCAATTAATTTGTAGTGGAAAAAGATTAAATCTATCCAGGGTATACTCACAGCCTGCAGCAACACTTGGTGCCATTCCATCTGTCCTGGGACACTGAACAATCCCCCTTGTTTGAGTTGTATTTGTTAAGATTTTAATTACAAGTTTTTAGGAGTCACCTTCAGTTCTCTGACAGACAATCTGGGATTTTCATCTCTAGTGTTTACTGCAAATGGTTTTGGTTTTGCAATATGTTTCCCCTGAACCTCACTAGTCAAAAAGTGCCTTCAAATTAGGAGGTACTGTACAAGAATCAGCTGAAACCCACAGAATGTTATTCTGAAAGCACTTTAAATCTTCTGGGTTTTTAAGATAATTTCCCAACCTTTTTGTAACTCTTCCCAAACCCCTCTCCCCTTCTGCTTTCCCCTCTCCAAACACAACAGGCTGAGCTGCTTGGCGCAGATGCGGATCATAACTTTTTTATTTCATATATACATTCTTAACAAAGCATCAAAGCCAAATGCTCTCTTCTTCCCCCACGTTTCAGTGAGCTCCAGGTACAAATGAACTGTTAGAAGGTCACCACTAAGTTCCCAACCCCCCCAAACAGAGATGCAGATTAGAGGGCTTCACTCTTCAAAGTACAAAATTATTTTAATTACACTACACTCTGCCCCTGCTTTGAAGTATTAATCACACCTATTTACACTTTGCTCATTAACACCTATGCACCAAGATGCAAATTAGACCAGTCAAACACTTCCATCAAGTTTAGTTCCCTCCAATGCACTGGACAAGGTTCCAAGACCCCTTTTCCTTGTGCTTCAAGTTGCAAGGAACAGGAAAGAACTGGAACAGGAGAATAAACCACGTCGATTACCCAAAGACTAAATATGAAGTGTTACTTCCCAAGTTACAAAAATACACAACTTCTGATGAAATTTGCTAGTTAATATACATTTACTCCAAGGTATGAATACAAATAACTTTTATTTAAAAAAAAAAAAAAGAAAAAAAGAAAAAAAAAGCTAATAATACAATAGGCATGTCTGAGACCTAGAGCTGCATTAAAACCACTACTGGGTGCTGTAGGCATCGCTTGCGATCTATACAAACTGGTATTTCTAAAAGGTCATAGCACTATTCTCCAGCAGAAAAATTATGGTGTGAGTCAAGTCCTATGTCATGTTTTGTTAATTCAAGTTGAGCCACTTGACACCAAAGGAAAAAAGACCAGAAAGATGAAGAATCAGTAGCTTCAAAAAACAAACAGCCGTTCCTTCCAGGTAGTTTGATGCAAATCAGAGCGAGAGGTGTATGCAAATCCCGAATATTTACAGTCAAAGTCCAGCATCACTCTACAATTTTCTTATAAAACAGTAGGTAAGGAGTTGATGTAGATGACGATGTCGGAGAAAGAGAATTCAGAAAGTCCTTTTCCTCTGTGACCTTCACTTCGGAATCATCGAAGAGCAGCCACTTCCCCTCGTACTCCTTGAGGCTCTGGAGCACGTAGAGAGCTTTGTTTTCCAGTCCGTGTGCTGCCAGCACCGGGGGCTCGCCCTGCTCTGCCCTGGGCTCGGCGCTGCCGCTGGGCTCGGCGCTGCGGGGCTCGGGAGCCGTGCTGAGGAACTTCTCGGGGTTGGGCTGTTTGCTGACGTACAGGTCGCAGTCAGACTTGCTCTTCTGCCCCCCGAGCAGTCCCACGGCCTCCATGTTCTTCTTGCTGAGCACCTTCCCCGGCGGCGCGGCGCCGTTGAGCCTGAAGGAGACCTCTCCGTCGTCGTAGTCCTCGGCCACGGCCCGCGCCTCCTCCTCGTTGAGCGGCTCCGGCTTGAGGGCTGCGTAGCCGGGCTCGGGGAGGAAGTTGCCCCTGTCCAGCTCCAGGCTCTGCAGGTCTGTGACCTTCACTGAGGCCGTGTAGTGACCGCTGCTGATGGTGATGCCGCTGTGCATGACCACGGCAAAGAGCCCGTAGGTGTCGTTGGTGGGCCGGGTGCTCCACTCCTCCAGGGACAGCCTCAGGGGTGTCAGCAGGGGCGTGTTGATCTTGGACAGTCCCCCATAGCAGTCAAACCTGGCAAGGGACACACACAGGTTACAGCTCGTGCCACAGCAGCTCCCAAAACCCCCACTTTAGGTGGCCCAGAGGTGTATCCATATCCTTCTCCCCTAAGGTATGGATGATGGGAACTGCTCCCTGCTCCCTGGCTCAGCACCAGCATCCCAAGCACCCCAGATCAGGAAAGGCGTTTTTATGACTGTAATGTTAAATCTTACAGCCCAGAAATGGTAAATTGTAACTATTTAAGAGATCCCCTTTTTCTAGTATCAGCTAAGAATAAATTTTTACATAGGGATGATAAAAGTTCAGCTGATTGTTATCATTCATGCTTCTACCTCTGCACAAACACCTCCTTTCTCTCTCTCACCCTCCTGTTTAAAAACAAACTGAAAACCTCTTCAACAGCCAAGCCTGAACCAAGCAGGCTTGGGTTTGGTTTTTCCCCTCCTGAAAGAGTCATTTACTAAATAAAGCATTCCTTATTTTACTTTCAAGTAGCTTTAATACCACTCAGAGATTGTGACTAATTTTCCTCAGCTCTCAGTGCACTGTAGTAGTGCCAGTGGTGCTCTCGTGGGATTCTTCACTAGCTGTCCTATGGTGTTCTGTTTTTTCAAACAGTTCTGTAGCTGATTTACTTTGGAAAAGCATCTAGTATTCTATAAATATTCAGTATTTTGTTCATAGCACACAAATTTACCAGGAGGGGAAAAGTCCTTTCATTACAAGGATCTTCTACAGAGTTTGAAGAGGCTCAGTGTTGGGATTTCATTATTGTGCATCAGCCTCCTTGAATGATTGTGCTCTTGATGACTTACACATTGCATCAGCCCAGATCAATTAACCCCTTTATTGAACTATAGGTTGTGATGTCCTAATAAATTCCAGGGATGACTCAGTCTTACTCAACTGTGAGGGTGTTGTAGGGAAAAATACTGGGGAGTACAGACAAGCCCTGTAAAACTGAGGTTCCAAAGAGCTCACTGCTATTATTCAGCAAAGAATAGCTCTTAAATCCAAGGAAACTGCAGCCATGGCATAACTGCAGCGACAGATTATTGTTTTCCTGGATTTAATTTTGATTCTGCTTCATTCCTGTTCAGAACCACAGAAATAAATACATTGACACCACACACAGATCCTCAGTCACTCCATTTAAGTGAAACCTCACTTCAGACCTCTCTTATCATACACGTTTCACTCCAGCAAAAGGAACACAGAAGAGCATAGAATCAGGAATAATAGAACTTAAATCTTCTGAAAATCCCTATTGTCAGCAGCCAGAAATAGAGATATTCAGAAGAGAGTCAAGAAACACAGAACTGCTGGCTGATAACCCTGGATCAGAAATCCAGTTCCACTCAAGCACACTGGGACACTCATATTCACAGAAAACAGGAAAAAGCAGGCTCTACCTTTCTTCTCAATGACATCCAGCATCAGAAAGATTTGGAGAGGAGGAAATAAGAGAGGAAATCTTTTCCTATAGCTTTTTGTTCTTCTTAATGATAAGAATCTGAAGACAGAAAAATTGCATGCCAAGTACTCTGCCTGCTCTGGCTGATGCACTTCAAACACAGCAAACCTGATTTCTGCAGCCACATCTTTTGAGACCATAAATTAGTGACATTTTACCCACTGCAGTGAATTTCACAAGACAAAAAGCTGATTTTCTCACAAATTGTTAAATTTCTAGAGTGGAAATGCTTAATTACATGTTAGCAAGTAACAAATTCCTTCTGAACAGCTTCACAGCCTGCTCACACATGGCCTGGCATTTTTCCCACACACATACACACACACACTTGCCAAAGAGAATTACTCTTCTCCAGGCAAGGAGACTTTCACACTGGCTGCTTTATTTTAAACCAAAACACTTTGCAAAGCAGCATCTAGAAAAGATGAATAAAATCCCTATTAACTGTAAATATTTACATTACCCTTCATTTCTCATTTATTTACAACTCAGTCACCAGAGAACTCAGTAGAGCACAACTGAGCAGATCAGATTTCCAGATTTTTATGGGAGCTAAAAGTTGTCTCAAGATTCTTGTCTTATTTAAGTTTAAAGCCACTAGAAGAGTTTGTTGCTACTTTTAGCAAGGACAGGGTTTTGTCCAAGATAAAACATCCAACCCAAAAATCAGGAAACTCTCTAGAAGGGTTTCCGCTTCACCACAGGTTTCTACATCAGGTTTTCCACTCTGACTTCCTTAATCTCTGGCTGGTAGCCCTTGGCAGAAAATGTACGGCATGACTGAGAGGACACATGAGGAAACCACAAGAGGCTGGATTCACTCTGACCTGGAAATTGGTCTGAGTGGTTTGGAGCAAGCACCTGAAGCTGACCAGGACAGAAGAGGTCAGTGAGGCAGGAGAGGGATGATTAATTAACCTGCCAATCCTTCCTCATGGAAACAAGTAGGAAATACAGGAGTAAATGGAAGATAATTTTCATGTTTCCTACTCAACAATGACGATTTTTAAGTGTGCAGCTGTAAGTCAATATATACAAATCAATATTTAAGTCAAATATTGTGGAGCTCAATGGAAAGACAATTTTGTATGCTAGGATTCTGGACTTGTATGGAAAGACATTGCAGAGACAGAGGAAATTTCCTTTCTACTCTAGTCAGAAACCTGGATATTCTTGTAGAGTACAAGGATGGATTTTTCTTTGTTTCCTCTCATCCCAAAGAAAATCCCTAAATTCTTAAGTATGAAAAAAAAGATAAAAAACACTCTCACAATTTCTTTCAAAACATAAGGATTGCTACAAGTAACATCAAATTGATGACTCAATAATTGAATATCAGTGATGCTGATACTATGGTGTTTTTAAAGTAATTGGTATTTTTTTGGTGTATTAGCTCCTTAAAATGTTTATCTGATAATTTCTTCCCCCAAAGTTTTAGTATTCACATTCAGGTACACACCACAGTATTTTTAAAGGAATTGGTCAGTTTTGGGGTAATGAGTGTTGGCTATTTAAAAAGTGTCTCATCTCCTGATTATCTTTTTTTCCCCACTCACATTCATCTTTTTAGTACTCACATTCAGGTAGAAACAACCTGACCATAAAATACAGATTTGTTCCATTACTTGTTCTGGTAAAGCACTTACAGCTGCCTCTGAGCTCACAGGGGATATTTAAAATGAATAAAGTTTTAAGAAATATCAGGATATCAGGTTGTTGTAAGAGTAGAGCTAAAAATTTTGTGTTCAGGAGTCTCCTAAAAGTCACTTTTTCTGGAGGTAATTTCTGCCACTACCTGTAACAACACAAAGACATTGGGGGCTGCATCCCAGCAATTTAAATTAATTCCAATCTGGAATCTTTTGGAAACATTACATAGCATTTCCAGCTCTTGAGATAAGACTTCCCTTGCTGCAGGACCCTGTTTTGTAAGGCAGGCAATGCATACTCACTCCAAGCCACTGGCAGCAAAGCACTTCAAGTGAATTGTGATCACTTCGGGCATTTTATCGAACAAAAGGCTGCGCTCGGCTTCCGTGTAGTGGTGGCAGTTCTCACAGAAATACTTGTCCTCTCCCACAATCCTCTCCACTGAGGCAAACTGGGATATTGCCCATTTCAGACTCTTCATTTCTGTTTTTGGCTCTGGAGAAACTAGAAAAGAGAATCGCTGCATTCACAGAGATGCCAATATTTACATTTCCAATGCATCCCGCCAGAAGAGCAACAAAACAAAATATGGCAAGTTCAGACCATTCCAAACCTGCAACACTGCAAGGAACACCCAGTATGTGTGAAATATGTGACGTATTTCAATCTTTGGAGCATTTCAGGAAGGGATGAAAATGTCGCTTAATGGATCTCGTTACCCAAAATTAGGATTTTTCCAAAGCTTGTTTCAGATCACAGAATTTTGTTGCCATGTCTAGAAATTGAGAGCTTGTATGAGACCAGAATTTCACTTATTAAGGCAAATCCCCAAAATAACCAGAAAGTTCCCTCTCACTTCTTGCGTTTTGCCTCCCCTGCCACCCTCACACTGCTGACAGGAACACCCGCTGTCGGCAGCACTTCACGTATGAACATCACCCCACACATTTTCATTTGAATCCTTCAGCAAAATGGGGAGTAAAAGCAGGAAAAGCTGCTCCAAATTAAGTCCATGGCAACTAAAATTAATTCCCCTAAAATTCTGAATTTCAAGATGTGTTTTTGCCAGGCTTCCTTTTGAAAATATCTAAAAAACTACACATAGATCAATAAAATTTGTGAGAGAGACCACAGGACTAACACAAACATAATGCAAATGTTATTAAGGTAACAACAATCAAAAATACTAAATTTTTTTTTTAGAATAATTAGGGAAAAAAGCTGGATTCTTGGTTTTTTTTTTTTTTTTAAGTAAGTATTTCTTGTAAAATTAAGAAAAAGCAGGATTTCTTATCCAGGAAGAAAGAGAAGACTCAAATCAAAGAAAATACCTGTTCATAAGCAAGAAAACAGGTGCCTAAGTGAAGGACTGTAGGCAGTCTATGCTATGTGTTGAGATCTGGAACAATATGAATATTATCTGGATCTGTCAATATTATCAGCACCGTGTTTCCAAAGTCTAAAGTTAATCAAGACAGGAGATAACAACCTCTAATTTTAGCCAGCACCAACAGGAGCCGTGTTTCCTTCCCAACTACAGCAGTGTCCTTCCCCACAGCTGGCTGAGGCAGGAACACACCTCACAACCCTTTTTGAGGGAAATTACTTACTTTCAGAACTCTCTTCAGTTTTAGAAAGTTCATCTTCTTGCACTGGGACACTGATGTCCTGAAAATCTTCCCTCCTTTCCGTGAAGCACTCGCACTCCAAGCACCTCGTCCTCAGCACTAACTGGCCCTGGAAGAGTTTCTCCACCAGCTCAAAGACAGCCAGCTCTGTACCTGGAGAAAGTACATGGCACATCCCTGAGCAAGGTGCACTTCATTCCAAAGGCATTCAGAACCTGGTTATTCTTGGAAAATCACTGTTACAGCCACAGCCTTTTAAGGATCTCAGTTAGGAATTAAAAAAGCAAAACAGATCACATGCAGTTTTCATGGTATCACCTGCTTGTAAGGAAATGAGGACCCCTCTGTCTTGTGGCCCTCAAACTTTAATTTCTGTTCTAAGATTGGGCTCTTGTTTTATACTTCAAGTGTGACAAGTGTCACATTCTGGAATACTGGGATGTCATCAATGCTCTGAGTGCTTAGCATGGACCATGAGCCTCCTCAAGGAGCACCACACTGTGGGTTCGCCTGGCTTCTATTTATTCTTAGTCCTCCTTTCTAAATTTAGTGGCCAGTTTTGGCCAAATCTACAGAAGAAATACAGAACTCAAAAGACTCTTCATTCCTTCAATTTTTTATAAAAACTGGTAGGTGGAAAGTTTCAAATCAGCAAGTACTGGGTTCCAACTGAAGCCCTTTCCTGAACAGACAATCTTGTTTCATTGACATAAACAAAATCCAGACCTGCCAGCCAATTAGCATTTCTAATTGGTATCTATTAGATCTAAATAGATTAGATCTTTAATACATCCTGAGTCCTTCCTAGTTCTTGGGAAGGTTGGGAATATGGAAAGATTAAGGCACTGGAAGGGAAAAAGAGGATATTGTTTGTAAAGCCACAGCCAGTGGGGTTTGGTTCTGTTTGCTCCTCACAGAAATATCCCTTTACATCTTGAATCCACTTGATCTTTCTATGGATGACAAAAACTAGTGGTAAATACAAACCTGGTAATATTCTGCCTTTTTTATATATATTATACAATGATTACAGAATGTTAGAGAGGTGCCTTGAGATCTAAGCTAAACAGGTCAAGTTCTAAAAGAAAAAAATTACAAGCACGTATAAAAATAAATTCTCATTCCTAAAAATCGTCTTCAATTCCTGAAAAATCTAATTTTGTGTTTAGAGCTCTGCAGGCTGCGCAGTCTGAAGGCTGCCTTCCCACGCATTGTACTTTCTTAATCCTACTAATTTTAAGCCCATCCACTTGTGCACCAACCTTCCTTTTTTGGTTCTCTTTCAGTTCCTTTTCCATGATGGCTTTCCATGGGAGACGCTGGTTCATGATATTCTTCTTTACTGTCACCATTTTCACACTTGACAGCTGACTCTTCGAACTCACAGTCATATTCCTTCCCTGGGTCTTTGGATCCCAAGTTTGTAGTTAACTTTCCTAGACTGTAAAATTTGGACAGAATACTGGGTTGTTTGCAGGAAGATTTTAACCAGTTTAACCTAAGGCGCGACTTTTTCTGCGTGGGCTTGGTGCTGTCGCTCTCCCCGGAACACTTGGCAATGGCATCCGTTTGGTTTTCCATCTTTTCTCCTGTGGCTTTCCTCTTGGACCTGGTTTGTCTTTGATTTTCTTCTGCTGCCATTTGCTCTTTTGATACTTTGGATTTTTTCTTGGCGTTCCCACCCTCGGCATCGCTTTTCCTTTTCCCGTTTCCCTTGAGCAGCTTCTCCTCGGCCGCGTCTCCGCCGTGGCTGCCCGAGCTGGGATCCTCCTCCTCAGCAGGGCTGACAGGGCCGTTGCTCTCAGAGTTTTGGTTGGGCTTTTCCTCCAGTTTAGCTGCAGGCTCTTCCACAGGCAGTTTGTTCAGCTCTTCCTTCTTCAGCAGCTGGCAGGTTTCCTGGATGTTCCCCAGGATACACTGCAGGACCTCCTGGGCATCGTGCTGCAGGTACCCTTCGTACATGGGGTTCAGCTCTCTGTGCAAAGGAAAGGAGCAAAGAATGAGGGTTTGTCATCCTTTGCTAACTGGGGAACGTGACTTGAGATTGAAATTAGGGATTTACAAGTCATGGAGGAGCCTCTCCAGGGTTAAAGAGAGGTCACCTCTGTCACAGAGCTGTAGGGAGGTTCAGCCTTAAGGATTTACACACACCCAGCAGTGGAGCTCCTCAGCTCCAAAGAGGATCCCTCCCCATCCCTGGCAGTGTCCAAGGCCAGGCTGGACAGGGCTTGGAGCAACCTAGCCTAGAAGAAGGTGTCCCTGCCCATGGCAGGGTGTGGAACTGGATGAGCTTTAAGGTCCCTTCCAACCCAAACCCCTCTGTAATTCAGTAACACTTCTGCAGCTAAGGCCAAGCACTGTTTTAAAGCCCTTCTGCATTACAGTCTTACAAAATCCAAATTTATTTTCAAATTTCCAACATCATGGTGGTAACAATAAGCACAAAAATCTTACTTCTTGAAAGGTCACCCCAAATTTAAGGCCATCTACCTTTCACCAGACTCTAAAGCTGGGCAGTGTAATGACCTGGAAATGTCAGGATAAAATTCTGTCAGCATTTAAGGTGATTTGTACCTGAGGGTGTTCAGCAGCCTCCGGGGCTGAGTGGCCAATTCATCCGTGTATTTTTCTGGGTTTAGGAGAAAACTGGCTTGAAGCTGCTCAACTGAAAGGATCAAGGAGTGCAAACTGCAGATGAGTTCGTAACTTGCCAGGGGATCTTCTTTACAACTTCCCTGCAATAACAATGTAATAAGAGTAAAAACACTTGCATCAGTTTCATCTGTCACAACAAGCTACACTTTTTCTCTCCTCCCCTCCCTTGGTTTTCTATATTTGACAGAATTTTTTGTCTGCTATGGGAGGCAGGTGGATTTCAGACAGTATTTTGGGTTTTTTTCAGGTAGGAAACAAACATAAAAGCCCAATTAGCCCTTAGTTTAAAATCCCAAATCATCCTTGCCCAAACTCCCATTTGCATCCACTCCAAACACTGTATCATAATTATCTTAATGCCAGAAGCATGGTCCGGTATCTTTCTCAAATTTCTTCTGTTAGACTTTAAAACTTGTGCTAAAGTTCAAAACAACTCAAATACATCTTCACCTGAAGCAACACTGTAGAAAACAATGCTGAAAAGCTTCTTAAGAACAGAAATCGGTTAAAATTTCACTACATTCAGGGCAGCCTCACTTGCAAGGTTACAAATAAAGAACACGTGGGGACCTGTTACCTTTTCTGCCTTTTGCTCTCCTTCATCCTTTGAAGATTCTCTCTTCTTTGAAATAATGTTATATAAATGTTTTACTCCAGTTTTAAAACCAGGACAAAAATATAATACCTGAAAGCAACAGTTGAAAACACGAGAATAACTCGAGTAAGAAGTTATTCCACACATAAATGCACATTTATAATCCACACAGCTGTGCACCTCCCCAGGCTGTGCACAGCACACAAAGATCCAGGATTTTTCACAGCAGGGAGGAGCCCTGAGTATGGAAACTGAAGAATTACCCAATCAGGACAACCACAGTGCACACATTTCCTGCAGCAGCATCTTTTTTCCCCCCACTGTAATTGGATGTCCTTTATACTGCACTCAGAATAAACTGATTTCACCCATTTGTGCTTAACCAAAATCTCCCTTTTTGAGCTCCCCTGGACATGGCCTCACCTGCAGGACACTGTTCAGGTAGCAGGTGTTGCCCAGGTTGTTCAAGCCCACAAAAGGCAACATGTTGTCTTTTTTCTCACAGCTGACAAGGGAGGGGGGCTGTGCTGCAGGAACCACCTGGTCACTGTGAAACAGAGAATCTGGGTAAGAAACACTTTGGAAAACCACTCCTTCATCTGTCCCCACCTCAGAGCCACCCTAGAGAATTCAGCATTCAGAAATGCAGATCAAAATCATGGCAAAGTGTGTCTGAATTCACACTGGGCACTCCAGCACAGACTCCTCACCTCTGACTCCTCAGCAACCCACCCAAAACCACACAGGTTTCCAAAGCAGGAGGCAAATCTGCTCTAAGTTCCAACACATCAATTAAGGAGACTGATTTAAAGGACCAAAATGTTCATATTTAAATACTTTTGTATGGTTTTTGTTCCTTCATAAGGCAGAAAAAATGTGCCTAGAACATATTTTTATCACTGTCCTCTGCTTCAGAGTCACCCCACTACATTTCTGGATGCAAAGCAAAAGCATAAAACCAGACAAAAAAAAATTTCAACCCCCCCACAAAACCAATGAACCTGACACGCTATACACTAATTATTATTATTAATCACTGATATAAGTGATTAATACACTGTAATGACGCAACAGAACCAAATTTTAAAGTCTCCAACTATTTTTAACTGACCACAACTTTCTTTTTCCCACTTAAATCCCCTCACCAGCAATGAAATGAGTCGGTAGATTTGCTCAGGGCCTGAAAAGCCCCAGTGAATGACAGCCAGCCCCACAATCAATTCCTTTCCTTGCAGCAGAAACAACCTTTCAGATCCAACACACATTCATTAAAGCTCACCTTGCAGAAAATTAAACATTAATGTAAATAATAATATAAATAGCTAAGGCACACAATGACTACTTATATCAACTTGAAGCAAAGCAACTTTTTCAAGTGATCCCAAAGTTTGTGCCAACTACACACAACCAGTGAGGCGAAGTTGTTTCCTTAAAAGAATTATCAGAAATTGTTTACGGTGATTAATAAGTTTTTAAAAAGTAACTTCGGCAAGTGATCCCAAAGTTTGTGCCAACTAAACATCCCCTGTGGGTCAAAACTGCTTTCTTAAAATAGTTACAGAAATTGGTTGCAGTAATTAGTTTCTTCAGTTTGATTAATTTGGCTCGACGGTTAATTTAACGTAAGTGCATGTTAATTTAATTTAAGCGCACGTTAATTTAATATAAGCGCACGTTAATTTAATTTAGCGCGTGTTGCAGCACGCTATTTATGCAAGAACACGAAACCGAAAGGAGTGGAGGATGGAGCACCACGAGACAGACACAACATCGCCACAAAAACTTCTCCCGCGCGGCACTCACATCTCGGCGCCTCTGAACTCCGCGCCCTTCTGCTCATTTTCCTGCGCCTCGGTGAAATCCAGCGCTCGCTTCGTCTCCTTCTTCTGAAAGAGCTTCAGCGACAGCCTGTTCTTCTTGGAGGGGCTGGCCCTGGCGCTGTCGCCGGGCAGGACGCCGGGCATGGTTCCTGCGGGGCGCGGCCGGGGCGCTCACACCTGGCGCGCACACACACACACACGCGCACACCAGGCGCCATTTACTCCCCGAGGGGGCCGAGCGCGGACCCGCCGCCCCCCGCCCCGGGCTCGGGCCGCCCCCCCGCGCCCCCCGCATGTTCCCCGCGGCCGGCGGGGCCCGAGGCCGCGGTGCGGCCGCTCCCCCTCACTCACCGCTACATCCCGGCCCCGCTCCCGCTCGCCGTTGCCATGGAGACCGCGGGGACACCGTCAGCGAACTTGGCGCGTTTTTTTCCGCGCGCCGACGAGGACCCCCCCGCCCCGCGCGCGCCCCGCCTCGCGCTGCAACCCCTCCGCCCCGCCGGCGGCCGCCCCTCGCGAACGCCGGAAAACCGAGCGCGCCGCCGGGGGAGACCGGCGGCTAAAAGCCATGCCGAACGGCGGCGGGGCGTCTGCCGGGAGCCGGTAGCCAGTCCGACGGCGGCTGGGCACCGGCGCGCCGCCGCCACCGGCCCCGTAAAGCTGCCGCCGCATCAGGCAGCGCGGCGGGCAGCCCGCTATGGGTCCTGGCTGGGCGCGCGCGGGCGCTGGTAACGGCCCGGCCAAAGGGCTCGGGTTTGGGCTGTACCATTTGCGCGGGGAGAACCCTCCACCCCCCCCTCGCCTGCGGGAGGTGGATTGGTCCCACTGTGGCCACGCCTCCTGAGAGGCTCAGCCAATCAGAGGCGGCGGCTCCGTTGCCCACCCCCCCCCCCCCCCCGAGGGCCCGGCCCGCAGTGAGGGAGAGCGGCTCCGCAGGAGCCTTCCCGCGCTTTTCCCATCAAAAACCGGGCATTCCACCGCGAATTCCCATCGGATCCCGGCCTAAAGGCTCTACCAGCACACCCGTGGAGACAGCAGTAAATAATAGTTGTCACCGAGGCTGTTAAGGCTGCAAAACTGCTGGTTTAGGGAGCGCCACGCTCAAAAAAAGATGGAATGTGGGAAAATACTGTAGATTACTGCATTCTGCTCTTTAAACTGGCCCCTCCAGGACCAGTCTATACATAAAGGGTGTACATTGCTTATACATAAAGGTTTGCCAGCAGGAAAGTTTCTAAGTTTTTCACGTAAGATATTTTATAGGATTAATTTCATAACTTAGAGCCATACCCAGGTCTGGGCTTTGAGGTGAATTACCCCAAATGTGAGCACTCAAAAGCTGAGGTTCCCCAGGACAAGCTGCTGCTGCCTCTCCCAAGCATGGCCTGTCAAACACTAAACCAAACTGAACCCCACAAAACCACTTTTTTTGCAGTCTTGCAATATTTTTGGATTTTTTTTTTTTTTTTTACACTGCTGCATGAATTCACTATTACAGCAGGTCACTATCCCTAAATACTCATATGAATTATGGAAGGAATGGTGTCTATTCCAGCAGTCACGGACGTGCTCTGCTGCTGCACACGTTTTGATTTCTCTTGCAGGTAAAATACCCATGTGTGCCTGCCCACCCAAGGAACCAAGGCTCAGATTCTGAAGGCGAATATATTGATTAATTTCCTTGGCCTGTGTGATCCCCAGAGCTCTGAAGCTGTTGGGATACTGCATTCCCACTGAACATGGGTGGATTTCCCCCAGAGCTCTGCCATGTGAACTTTAGCTCAACAAACACTGCCTGAGGTCCCTGCAGTTAATAGACACTCAGGACTACAGAGGTTCTTTTGTGTGAGATGAGAGTCTTATCCAGGTGGGTGGTGCCCGGAGGTCGTGGAAGTGCTTGGCTGATTAATAAAGTGTTTAATTAAGTCTGTGTTACGCTGCTGGTTCGAGTCATTGACCGAGGAGTCGCTTCACAGGCAGCTGGAAGGTGCTGGGCAGTCAAACCCGTGGCTGTACTGAGACAGGGTGAAATCTCTGAGTGTTTGGGCCTTGGGACTGGATTCCAGGCTGGAATGAGCTCCAAGGGCAGGGCTCCAGCTGCTCCAGGCTGGCTCAGTGTGATACAGAAGTGCCGTGACCGAGGCCGTTCATCCCAACCAAGGTCTGCCCTGCCCAGTGTGTGCTTTGCAATCTGCTTCGGCAAACATGAGAGGAGACTATTTATATCCAAGGGTTTTACAGTCTGAGAGTCTAAATCCACGTTAGGTAATTCCTCATTCCTTGTGTTAGCTAAACTCCAGGTGTGCTTGTGCCTAGGAACACCATCGGTGACATCGGAAGGCCGGGATTTGGGTGCAGAGTCAGGCTTGTGGACATTTCCAGGCTCGTGGACATTTCCAGGCTCATGGTTTGACTTTCAGGGGCAGTAACTGAGTGAAGGAGGGAAGGGAGATGTTTGCAGAGCAATTTTGAGAGACTGGAGTGCATTTCCCATGGTGGTTGTGGGGCTTTGGACTGTGTGTTACATTTTTTTGGCTAATGAAGCAGCCACCTCAGTTTCCATTGATATAATCATTATTTTAATCAACAAATGCACCTGCCACACGAGCAGTACAGAGGTAAAGCCAAGACAGGGCAGCACCTCTCAGAATGCTCACTCAGCACACGTTTGGAACAACTTCACCTGCTCATTACCCATGGTGTGGGGACAATTCCCAAATCGTCCCCTTAAAGAGGCTCTGTGCCATCCTGTGCTGAGCTGTTGAGCAGCCCAGCAGAGCTCAGTGTCAGGTCTGATTCCTAGATTTTTAAAACTAAAATTAAAACTTCCTGGTTTACTTTTTCTACTGGTAATTTCATCTGATTGCATATAGCCCTTACCTTGCTCTAAATAATTTCCCTCCCTTAATATACTCACAAATTGCTCCCTAATTCCCCATCATCGTTATTTTGACCAAACCATGCATATGTAATTTTTAATTTCCACTCTAAATTAGTTCTCTCTGGCTTTGAGAGACAAAGCCAATATAATTATGAGACATTCTGAATGATATTTAAGCTTCCCCTCTGACACCTGGATGGAAAACTGGGGTGAAAACTTAGCTGCAGGTCTGACAGATGATTGATTTTTAAAATTAGGCAGCACAGTCACACATCTGCTTCTTCTCTCTCACCTTTCTCTGCTGAGTTCATCAACTGTAATCCCGGTCCAGATCATTGTTGTATCCAACAGTTTAGGGCACAGGAAACAATCCAGGCAGTGCCACCACCTGGATGCCCAGGACAGCCTGGTTTGCTGATTCGTTACAAAATGCCCCTGAAGCCATGACTTATTTATTTTTGGGAAGCAGAAGCTCCCCTGGTTGGGAAGAAGCTTCACCCACCAGCCTGACATGGGGCTGTGCTGCCTCAAAGACACCCACACAGCTCCATCTCAAACCAGCCATGCAGCAGCTCCTTCCCACCGAGGAAAAACCCTTGGCTCCCTGAAATGTCCTCTTCACCAGCCTCACACCCTCTCAAATTTTTATGCCCCCTCTTAAAATACGGCTCCCTGTCAATGGTTAATGCGGGGAAATTTTTCCAGCAGGGAAACATTCTGTTTAAATGCAAGGAAATGGGGATTATTTTTTTCTGTATCTTTCCAAACCCCCAGTAACACCTAATTAAATATTTATGGCAGCTTAGCACGCTCCATAAAGGCACTGTTGTCTATAAAGGCTCTGAAGCTTCAGCTCCATACAGTAAAGGAGTGTTTCAGGCACAGGCCAAAGAAGGAGCAGGTGCAGCAGGCAGTGATTCCTTACGTATGGTCCTGAGGCACTCCAACGCGCAAAATCAAATTATGTCTGATACTATGGACTTCACAGCCATGTGTTATAAAAATAGCTGTGCTGGGAAACCAGAAATCTCCACAGGCACAGCCAAAAATAACCACATGAAATGCCTGGAAGGAGCAGATTCCCCAGAGATGGGATTTCTGGAGTCTTGGAGGCAGCCTCCAGTACAGAGCACGATTCCCAGCAGGGGAAAACCCCCCCCACCTTTAGCTGTTACTGAATGATATAAATCAGCTGCCAGAGCCTGCAGCCGTATCAGTGATAGGCCTATAAATCTGTCAGGGCTCTTGTATTGTTAGAATTATTCTGTGAATTTTGGTGCAAATTGTGTGCAGACAATGTGCTCTTTCAGCAGGCTCGGATCACCCGGGGACCTCGGGGTGGGAAGTTCTGCAGCCTACGCCGGGCAAAACCCATTTAATTCCTGAGGAATACGACTCTTGGTCAAATTCCCCACACAGAAAAGGTAAGAAACCATTCAGACAAATAAGAATACTGACTATGAAATGTCAGGACAGGACTGGCTTCAGGCAGAAGGAATAGAAATGAGTATTTAGGGATTTTGTTATTTGGTGATCCCCACAGTTCATGCAGACTCTGTGCCCTTTCACAGCCAGAAACAGGAACAAATTGTCCAACTTGCTTTACTCCACAGGAAAGGAAATCTGACTCTTCCCACAGCAAGCAGCCTGGGAACGTCACAAACCCCGAATTATTCCTGCTTGACGAGCTACATCTGCTTTCAGAGGATCTCAAATCATTTCATAACCCTTTCTTTAACTTCGGTGCTGCTGCCTCAGGGCATGTGGGAACAATTTGGCCACTGCAGAACTCCAGTCCCTGTGAGAGCAGCACCTCTGCAGGGCTGTGCCTGGCTCTGGCAACAAAACAGGATGAGTTTGGGCAATTTGATGTCAGACTGAGAGGGTGAGGCAGCAGCAGAGCTACTGTCTTCTGTCAGGGGTGAGATCCTACTTTGGGTCACAGAGCGACTCCTTCCCACCTGGGGACTTACAGCAGCTTCACCCTCTGCCAAGTAAAACCTGGCCCAAACCCCTGACCTCTGGGGCCAGCTGTTTTCTGGCATCCATAAAGATACAGATTTTAGGGAAGGCAGGAAAGAATAAATCAGAGATTGCTACAGTTCTGTAAACTCCATGGAAAGCCTGCAGGGAACTCCTTTTAATTTCAGCTTCAGAGGGCAAATGTCAGCTTGGAGGCCTGAGCCACAAACCATGAGCTTGTCTATGCACAAACCATAACAAGTTCCTCCATGTGGGTGAGTTTATAAGTTTGGAGGTCAAGGTATTTAGCTACTGATAGCACAGCCTTGGCTCTCATTTATCTCCTTCTTAGGAGAAAACACAGTTGGATGTGATCTGTGAACTTCCTAGAGCTACATATGCATGTGTGATATCTAAGGAAATAGCAATAATTGCACCCATAAGGTAGAGATAAAATAGATTAATTAGTTCATAACAATATAAACGTGTGGTTCTGAAAATCTGCCAGAGGCAAGAGGGTTCTGTGGCCAGGTCTGAAACAGAACATTTCTCCTCAGATCTCTCTGAAAGCAAAGCTGCAGAAAAAAAAAGGGATGTTCTGTATGTGGTGCTGTTGCATCCTTAAGCGTGTTTTCCCCAGCTTTTGCCTGTCTGTGCATATTTTCTTCCACAGCTCACATCCTGCTGCTCTGTTTGATATAAATATGGATCCAGAGCTTCTCTGGTAGCAGAGGCAGTGCAGTTTGCTATGGGCTGGAATTCACATGGGAAGGCAGGTGCTACACTGCAAACCATAACCAAATAAAAATATACACACCATCTCTCCCATCTCTGTTTGAGGTCGGAATAACATCTCTCAGAGCTGTTACTCACTCCTGGAAGCAGAGGAAGGAGGAAGCCCGACCTGCACATGCTTGCACCATCTGCTGGCAGCATCTCCACTGACAGACATTCCTAGGAGGGTTTCTGTAATTCCTCATCCACACCTAGGGACACGAGCCCACCATTATAAAGGTTTAAGATTCAGGTGAGGACTTGCTTTTATCCACAGCAGAGCCATTTCTGCAGGTTTTAAGGAATAACACAGCAAAGTGTCCGTGACCCCAACACAGCCACCTCAAGCAGGGAGCTGCAGAGGCTGTGCCGGTCTCGTACAGAACTGTGCCAGGTCTTGTCCCCACCACAGAGCCTCTCCTCCTGAATTTCTGAACTCCCTGCTGGAATCTCAGCTGAAGAATGGGATCCTTGCCTATCCCAGAGACTTAACAGATATTAAAATTGAATGCTGTGTTTTGTTAGCTGCCAAAGACATCATCATGTGAGTGAACGAATAACTCAAGTGGAAGCGAAACTTGATGAAAGCCTTTGTGATGTTGAGGTGTGCAGGGGTAAATCAGTTCCTCCTTCTGCCCCATCCCTTGGTACAAGAAGTGGGTCACAGGAGGGAGGTGACCAGCAAAACCAACATCTCCTCACACAGGCTGCAGTCTGTGGAGTTCACAGCACCAAAAACATCATTAAACACCCTTGCTTGGCTTTTAAAGAGAATTGGCAGTTTTAGAACAGGTAACATCTTTATCCCTGTGAAGCCAACAGGTCACATTTGACCCTTCAGCCTGGAGGATGGAACTGGAGGAATCTCTAGGGCTTTTCTAGGTGCAGCTCCCTGGGAGGATTACAGAGAAGTTGGCCCCTGAGTCATCAGGCACTAAACCACTACTGAGGGGCAGAAATCTCAGCGTGGTGAGTCAGTGGGAGTCAGACCATGCCTTGGAGCAGAGGGACAAATGACATAGGAGTAAAAATCCAGGAAACCAAAGCTAAGGCAGAGAACAGCTGAGCCTCTCTGTTACATGCATGGGTTCTCTCTCCTAAGAGGAGCTGTACCACAGTAAGCCCAAGTTCATGAACACACACCTGTCCACAAGAGATTTATAGAAAAATGGTAACCACTTTACAAGGGACAAAGGAACAAAGAAATTCCCTTTGAGTAGATTTGGAGTCTATCAATGGATGTGTGAATTCCAGCTGTGGCTGTGCCAGAGCCACCCGAGCTATGAGCAACAGCAGTTCTTGTTCTTCACAGAATCCCTGACTGGTTTGGGTTGGAAGGGACCTTAAAGATCATCCCACTCCACCCCCTGCCATAGGAGGGACACCTTCCACTATCCCAAGGTGTTCCAAGCCCCATCCAACCTGTCCTTGGACACTTCCAGGGATGGAGCATCCACAGCTTCTCTTGGCAACCTAAATGCTTGCAAGGACATAACAATTCCTTTTTGGGACCACGACTACAGCAAATTAATTTGCCAGGGAAGCCCACGGGTTTGATATGAATGTCACAAGGGTGATCCATGTTCCATAAGTAAATGAAGCCTTTTTCATATCACTTTGGGGATCACAGGATGTGCACAACCAGGGTGCCACAGGCTGGTTAGTTCCTGGAAGCTGTTTCTTCTCCTGGACACAGAGGTTGTCTCTACCCTGCACAATTTTTCCTGCCTGCATCCCGCTGGCCGGGATGTGTAAGGAAGCGCTGGGTTTGGGGTGTGAAAGGGGATGCACAGTCAAGTTTCACGATAATCATGGCATGGTCCATAAACCCCTCCCAAATGGAGCTGCTTTGCTGGGTTGATATTTGTATTCCTGCAGCACCCAGATACTGGCAGAAGCATTTTGCCCCGTTCATGCTTCCAGACAAAAGTGGAAGGCCACAGGCATGGTGGGTGGATGGGGCAGGGTTTTGGCATTCCCAGACCATACAAGGCAGCTCTGTGAGCACAGCAGAGGGGCAGAAGTTTGCAGAGAATCTACAAAAATGGATGTTGGCACAAACGTGACATCCTATAGAACAACAGCAATTCTGTGACTTTCCAAAGGGGCTCGATCACATCAGCCCCTGCCCCGGCACTGCAGGCTCTGGACACAACATCAATTCTGTTTTCCTCCCAGCATGCGGCAGGAGCCTCTCCCTGCTCCTGTTGGGCTGCTCTTGGCAGCTGCAGGGCCTCCAGGAGGGTCTAATCCCTCCCACCCCTGTAGGGAAACCTGCTTCCCCAGGGAGTCCCTTCCCTATCCAAACCGCCATCCACCCTCCGAGGCGCTGCAGCCAGCCAGCAAATGCCAGTGCCTCTCTTAAAAAACACACATCAAAGCTAAATCAGGTGGTGAAAGGCTGTAGGAAACCACATTCTTCTTGTTGTTCTTTTCCCCTCTTATATCGACCTTTGAAAAGGAGCCCTTGGGCAGATCCGGCGCGCAGCGTTCCGGGCAGCAGGGCTGACCTCCTGCCGTGGAATTTCACCTAGTAATTTCTGTGGCACAGAGAAATCCTTGGAGCGGCTTGCCTGGCTTCAGAAGAAAATGTAAGTGCCTGTGGCTTGACAAATAAACAATCTGAAAGCGCTTAATGACTCACAACCTCGCCTAAGAATAGATGAACTCTGCAAGATGGAAATTCAGTGCAGAGGACGAGGCCTCCGACACCACCCGAGCGGGGAGCTGGAGGACACAGGGGAAGATGGGCAGGGAGAGGCTGTGGCTGCATTCCTGATGTCCCCTCCCAGCTCCTGGCAAGAGGCTTCTTCGATAGTCATGTGCATCAGCCGCCTTGGAGCGCTCCCCAAATTCTCCTAATCCACTTTTAAACAAATTATCAGGTTTCATTTATGCAGACAGCAAAGTTCTCTGTGTTTATCCCATTTTGTTTGAAAGCGCCATTTATCCTCTGGGCTTAAAGAGGGGTCACACAAGTGATCCACATCTCCATATTACACTTCCAAGCACCTACAGCTCATGGAGAAGACTCCTTTTCCTCCAGTTGTTGAGCAAGTGAAACCTCAGTGACTGAAAAGGGGAACTAAGTTTGACTGTTTCCTGAAAAATGGGGTTTTTTGGTAGTTGGTGCTTTTGTGAGGCACATTTACAGAAATGTGTGCTGTGAGCTGCCACCCCAGCTTCTTACCCCCACACACACACCTTTGAGTACTTTGATCTAACCCCAGGGAAAAGAGAATAAAAACAAGTTCAGCTGAATGTCTGTGACCACAAGAGCTTCCTGTAGGCGCCCAGAGTTTCTGCTGCAAAAGCCTCGTTGTTGTCATTAGGGCTCAGGGATGTTGTCATCATGGCTTTGGGATGAGCACAAGGGATGGGTAATGGATAAGGTGCACGGTCCCAGGAAAAGCAGGAGAGGTGCTATGTCTGCAAGGCCATGGCTGCACATCAAAGTTGGTTCGTTGATCAAGAACAAGAGAAGAAAACAATGACAGAATCGCCCCTCGCCTCCACCAGCCAAAAAAAATCCCCTGATACCATGATCCCTCTCTTTTGGGCACTGCCAGAATACCCTGAGCAGCAGGAACAGGGGCTGTCTTGGGAAGCCTGAAGGCTTCCACCCTTTTCCCTTAATTCTTTGATCTGTTGCAAAAGTCCTCAGGAAATGTGTTCCTCTCACTCAGCACCTGAGCCCCTCACAAGGGAATGAGGGCAGACCATGTCTCGGCAGAGCCCCAGTCACTCCTGAACTAGGTAATGGGATATTTTATTCCTCCCTGTTCACCAGGAGCCTGGGCACTGCCAGGAGGGCTCTGGAATTACTGGGTGGTTGGGCAGCAGCCAGAGCCCAACCCTCAGATCTCCCCCTGTGATGTTCCCAGTCAGAGTTGGAAGGTCTCTGGGCTCTTCTCAAAGGAAGGGGGGATCCCAGTGGGCCACATCCATCCCCATTGGATGCTGAGTTCCTGGCCCAGATGGAGACCATATGCTGCCCCAGCATCACTGGAGCTGCTGCTCTCCCACGCTCCGGAACAGCTGGAGCAGGGCTGGGATTTGTCCCTGTGCCTCAAAGACAAGGAAAATCAAAAGCTTTACCTAACACTGAGGGTATTACTTGGCGTCACTAAACTCCTGATTTCTGCCTGTCCCCAGAACTGTCACAATGGTGGCTTGGTGCAGCTGGATGGGCACATTGGGATTGGGCACATGGGGAGGCTCAAAGCCTAAAACCCCAGTTGCCTTTTCTTTACTTTTTCCCTGTGATTGCATTAAGGAACAAGGGCCCGACATGAACCGGGCGGGACTGAAGGGCCGAGCCAGAGAACAGCTGGTGCAAACACCACTCAAGTTCTGCATCCCGAGCCCATCCCCGCAGATTTCCCTTCCCACCGCTCTTGATTCGCATCTGTGCAAACAGGATGAGCTACAAAACTATAAATAAAGCGTTAAACTGAATACCGCGGGCAGGAGGGAAGGGAAAAAATACATCCCAAAAAGTGGCTTTCTAGCCTCCCACGGCCGCTGCTCCTCCTGGCTCCCGCTGTCCCGCCCGCAGCCCGTCCCAGTCGCCTCGGGCCGCCCCCGGCCCCGCTGCCCGGGGGAGGGCACCGGGTCCCGCCCCGCCCCCGGGTCCCGCCCCGGGTCCCTCCCGGAGGAGGCAGCGGGATCGCAGCGCTGCGCCCGCCGCGCTCTGCCCGTGCAGGTACGGCCGCGCCGGGCGGGGACAGCGGGGACAGCGGGGCCCGGCAGCCGCGGGGGGACCGGGCACCGCACCGGAGGGGCTGGCGGGATGCTCCGGGGGACTTGGGGGAGTTTGGAGGCGGTTTGGGGGGTGTGTCTGGGGGTGCTCAGAGGCTTTGGGAGGAGCGCGGGAGGGTGCTCTGGGGGTGCTCCCGGGGTGCGCTGGAAGATGTTAAGGATGTTTTGAAAGTGCTCAGGGGTGCTCCAGGATGCTCCTGGGAATGTGTGGGAGCGCTTTGGAGGGTGCTCCAAGGGTGCTCCTGGGTGTGCTCCTGGGTGTGCTCCAAGGATGCTCAGGGGGTGCTCAGGGCTCTTGGCCGCTCGCGTGGCTGCCCCGGGGCAGCATCAGCCCTGGATCACTCGGGACAGGAGTGTTTGCAGAGCACCCCTGGCTCAGGGGTGGAGGCACTGAGCGTGGCTGGGCAGCTGGGAGAGGGCAGGAAGGCTCTGAGCCCTGGTGGGACCCCCAGAGGTCACCGTGTGAGGGCTGGGAAGGGCCTCCAGGCCCTGGGCATTGCAGTGGAAGTCTCCAGAGTTGTGTTTAGCCTCAAAGCCGAACCATTAAACCCTGCCCAGCCTTGAAGATGTGGCTCAGCCAAGCCCCAGCCCAGCCTCCGGGCTAAGCGTGGTCTCCCCCTCCTGCCTGCAGCCTCTCCCCATTTCCCTGCCGCCGTTCCAGCCGCCCGGACGGAGCAGCTCCTGGCACCGTAACTCATTGCTGGCTCTGGCCAGGGCTGTGCTCGGGTTCCCTGTGTCCCGAACGGGCCGGGAGCGGAGGGACGGGGAAGGAGAGGAGGGACGGGCAGCGCCTCTCCCTCGCAGGCAGCATCGCCTTTCGGCGGCCGTGCACGCTGCCAGGGCATTGCTGAGCAGCCCAACTCTGCCGGGACCAGGCGTGCCCCGGGCAACTTTCCTCGGCTCCCAGAGTCCAGCTGGTGATTTCACACAGGCCTAAGAGCTCGGGCTGTGCTCCGGGAGAAAGCAGGAGCAGGGAGCAGGGAGCTGCTGCGGTGGGGTGCACATCGCTGAGATCGCTGGAGAAGAGGCTGGGTGGTCCATGAGGAGGTCGGAGAAGGCAGAACGTGGGTTGGATAATCTCAGCTGGAAGTTCAAGTGAGTGCAGGATGGAGGAAGTGGTGTTCTGGATGCTCTGGGTGTGATGTTCACCATTCAGGGATGGAAGTGGGTTTGGATTGTGCAGGGATCTCTCATTTTCCTGACAGCTCTGGGATGTGACACCATCAGGAAGGGTTTCCCTTGTCCAGAGCCACCCCAGATATGAAATATTTTAGCTGTGTTGCCCAAATGAAATTGGTGAACACCCAAAAACATTGCTCATGCAGGGCAAGGGTAGCGACCACAGCAATGGCAGAGAAGGCAAATTATGTAAAAATATCAGCATTTGCCTTTGGACATGTTTTGCAGTCTTCCAGATGGTTTGTGTTTGATTTGGGATGGGCTAATGGGAAAAACTGATTTCTTAAATGATTCCTGAGATGGCAAATGAGGAGGGGGAACCTGTAACCTCAGGTTAATCACTGATTATTTGTCACTTTGATTGCAATATTTAAAAAATAAATATATTGCTGAAATGACAGTCAGCCCGATGTGCAGCGACCTGGCTGGGGAATCTGTGCTTTAGGAGAGATCAGTGAATGGATTCATCAAAACTGGAAGAGGAGATGTCAGGGAGCCTGTTGCTGCTGTGGGCTCTGTCAGACTCCTGGTGCAGTTTCCTTGTGAACAGGAAAACCATGGTTGCATTCGGCTCCTCTCCAGAAGGTCCTGTTGTGAGGAAGGTTTCATCTCCCAGGTGTCACCCCCTCATGCAGTGCTGGGGCTGTCCCATTCCCACATATTTCTTTTCCACCAAGCAGGAGTGCTGCGTTGCTTCCCATCAAACAGCCTCTGGCATGGGAACCTTTTGGGAGGGAGAGGTTTGGCCTCAAAGCATTCCTTGAATCAGGAGTGGTGTTGAGATCCTGGGACACAGCTGCTGGATGAATACAGGCTCATTCACGAGCTCGGTGCTGATTCAGGTCCCTCCCCTGGTGGTTTTACAGCTGCCAGATATTTTAAAAGTCACATTTGTATCACCGTGTGTTGCAGCCCAACTCACCAAATCTTGGGTCTTTTCAAGGAAGCTTTGGGAGCAGCCACAGGGATGAGCGTGGCCCCATTGATGAGGGGAAAAAAGCCACTAGGGAAAGTTATTGTATTTTCCACTTGGTGCCCTGTTTGACAGGGGTTATGTGACTCTGCCTCACTCCAGAGCAGTGGGATGCAGATTTTGGTCAATAAAACCCTGACCCCAGCTCAAGGGGTGTGAAGGAGCCCACGGCTTGGGGCAGAAATCCTCACAGTGACAATGCCAGGGGAGAGCAGTGGGGAGGAACCGGCTGCAGGGAGCTTCTGCTTCAAAACCCTATTTATTTTAGACCTTGGTGGAATTCATCGTTTGGGAAGCCTCGAGTCCTGCCCATCCCAAGGTTTAAACAGCACAGGAAAAAAAAGCACCTGAGGAAAAAGAAGGTGGTGTCATTATCAAGATAATACACTGCCCAAATGGACAATTTGATGGAGTCAGAAATGTGAAATATGGTGAAAAACCCACCCAGACAGAGAGGTCCCCATCTTCCAAATGGGAATATCTTAAATTCATCGTTGCAGCCAGTTCCTCTGCCCATCAGGGTTGAGTGTGGTGCAAGTGAGAAAGCTGAAACTACACCAGCAATATGTGGCTGAGGCTTGGTCAAAAACCTGGAGGAAAAACCCCAAATGGGTGAGAGGTGGGAAATGCTGCTCCAGGGCTCCCAGCTCCCGTTATCCACACAGGAATCACCAGCAGAGGAGGGAGGCGGCACGTCCATCCTCTCTGCAGTCCCAATCGATGAGGAGGGTGGTTTCAGGTGGCCTGAAAAAGAAACGTTCCTGTGTGAAGAGGTTTTTAAACCTGTCAGGAGTGTGATCAATCCAAGTCTTGTTGGCTCGGGTCAGAAATCGATGTGAAATGGCTCCGTGTCTCCGTGGGGGACTGCGGTGGTTGCCCAGGGAAGAGGAGAGAAATGCAGACAATAGGGTTTTCCTAAAAGCACCTAAAATGTCCCACTGTCTTTGACCACGTGGGAGTTATTCAGTATCATGGCAGCAAAGCTTGACTTGTCCCAAGGTCAAGGAGGTGGAAACCAGCAGCTTGGAAGACACCAGAAGCCATAGCATGGCTTCATTATTTTCCCTCAAAACTTGTGGGATTGAGGCAAAAAGAATAAACACTAGAAACGAGGCACCTCAGATTTTTGTCTGCCTTCTGACTGTGCAGCACTTTTGTTTCAGGGCTTTGGGTGCTTTTTGTGATCACCTGGCTCTGGGAAAGGAGACTTTAGGGAAAACATCACAGTTTTCAAGGCATGGGATAAAATCATGAGAATCAACCAAAGCTTTTGTAAGTCTGTGGCTGGAATGAGCTGAAGGTCAGTCGGGAAAGAGGTTATCAGAGGAGGGGGTGAATGTGATCGTTTTCCCCTCCTGGTAAGCCGTAAAAGAGGGAGAGGGTTTGGATATCTGATACCTCCAGGTCTGACCCGTCTCTAATGGAAATGCTGGCAGGAAGTTCACAACATTTATTAGACAGCAACGAGCAGCTTTAATAAAATCAGGGAAAGGGGCCTGAAATGGCTGTTTAAGTACCAAGAGTTGCACACCTGGGGGTTGCTGAAAGAGTTTGGCTTCTTTATTAAGTGGTGCTGGGTTCATTATTCAGCTTCCTTGTGAACCCTCTCCATTCAAACCCCGGGGAGGCCCCACATGCCTCCAGGATGTTTTCCATGCACACTGCCCCTGGCTCCAGCCCCATCCGCCTCCTCCTCCTCCTCCGCTGTTTTTTTTGCAGAGAGGGTGGGAGGCCAGCCTGGACCTCTCCATCATCAGCCACAAGCTGATGAGTTGCAGAGAGAGCTCGTCCCTCTCCAGCACTCACAAATTGCTTCCAGCTCCCAACTCTGCTCTGGAGATGCCCTGGGCGGGCAGCAGCTGAGGGAGTTTCCTCTTGGGGTGTGATAAGATCCCGGTGCTGTGGGGTACCCACTGTCATCAGCCACATGCTGAACCGATCCACTGGCCGCAGGATGAAGGCTCTTCCCATAAGTAACAGGTTTTGCATCCCTAAATCCAGTCCTGCTCTGCCTCAGCACGTGCTGTGGGTGATACCAGTGCAGAGGGAAGCCTGCCCTGCATGTGTGGTGGCGTGGCTGCAGCCTGGGATGGATCCAGCGTGGAAACTTTTCCTCCTGGTTGCTGTTGGGTTTATAGCAGTGGCTCAGGCATTGTCTGGTCTCCCCACGTTAATTTTGGATCCGCTCAGCTGCCTTCTGTCCCCTCAAGCAGCCGTTCCAAGGGATGCTGGGGGGCACAGGACCACTGGCAGAGCTGTTTTGTGTGATGCCAGACACATGTGGGAAGGTGGCTGATGGACTTTTGGGATTCAGATCTCATCCTGCAGGAACCCTGCTTGCTCTCACTTTGGGAAGCCTTGTGACAACTCTTTGCAGTGCAAACCAGGACTTTAAACTGCTTTTATTTAGCTAGGTATTTATTTAATCCCACAAAGTTTTCAAACCTCTTTCTTTTTCTCCTGGAGGGAGACTCCTTCCCGCGGCCGTGCCGGCCGGCAGCGGATCACAGCGCAGATCCCACCCATGTGCATGTCCCCAGCAGACTGGAAGTGGGTTATTTTTCTTCCTTTGCAGTGAAAACAGAATTGAAAAATCCGTACAACAAATATTCCCAGAGAGGCCGTTTTTATTCCTGGTATGTCCATTTGCAGTGATAGCTCAGCCGGTTGTTGTGCAATCCAGACCACCGGGATGGAGCAGGTTTGGGTGTAACCCTTTGGGTGCCGAGGGCGAGCTCTGTCTGTGGGTCACTCTGAGGTGATCCTGCCACTCTGCTCAGCCCTGTGAGGCACATCTGGAGTGCTGTGTCCAGCTCTGGGCTCCTCAGGACAAGAGGGACATGGAGCTCCTGGAGTGGAGGCTGAGGAGATGAGGAAGGGCCTGGAGCATCTTTCTTACAAGGAAAGGTTGAGGAGTTGGGCCTGGTCAGTCTCAAGAAGAGGTGACTGAGAAGGGACCCCATCCATGGATATTAGTATCCAAAGGGAGGTGTCAGAGGATGGACCAGGCTCTGCTCAGTGGTGCCCAGCAATGGGACAAGAGGAATGGGCACAAACTGATGCCCAGGAATTTTCACCTGAACATGAGGAAGAACTTCTTCCCTGGGCAGTGACCGAGCACTGGAGCAGATTGCCCAGAGAGGCTGTGGAGTTTCCGTCACTGGGGGTATTCCAGACCCATCTGGACACAATCCTGGATAAGGTGCTCTGGGATGACCCTGCTGGGGCAGGGAGGTGGGACTGGATGATCTCTGTTGTCCCTTCCAACCTGAGTCGCTCTGTGACGGATCCGTGGTGGAGAGGAGAGGGGGTGAGGCCCAAACCTGCCATGCCACAGGGATTCTGTGTGGGGAGGGGAAGGCAGCAGCCCTGCCAGCATCCAGGGAGGCAGCAGTGGTGGCCAGCAGGGGTGGATGGGATGGCTCTTGAGCCACTTCAGGGCCGTCTGGTTCCTCTCATCCATGGGAGCAGCCGGCAGAGCAAAACCCCCCCGCCAGCTGCGATGCCTGATGTGAAGCAGCAGCAGTTTCAGGCCATGACCTCAGTTCTCATGCCTGGGAGACAATCTTGGTGAGCCCCTTCCCCACTTCCCCCCCTGCAGCAGCCCCCCTGGGCAAAGCTATCAGAGGCCAGATGTAAATCCATCAAGTACTAGCCCATAATTAATTAATTTGCATGTTTTGACTCCTTCCCCTCATAGCTCCCGATTAAAAGCTTATTTAAGGGGTCGCAGACTTCTTCAGTTGCAGAGGGATTAAATCTGGGAACAACTGTAGGTCGTATGTGGGTAATTGCAATGAGGAAATGCTCCAAATTAAAGATTCCTGCTAGGTCTTTCCAGTGGGAAAACCAAACAATTCTTTCAGAATGACTTTAAAATCAGCATCATATAGAAATACTTGTATTTTTTCCACCGTGCTGCTTTGTCTGGAGAGCACGAGCAGCAGAATGTGCTCAGAAAAGACGCACAAGCGTAACTAAAGCAGAAGAATTCAGCAGAAAATGAGCCAGCGTGCTCTGGAGTTGGTTTTGAACCTCAGGCTCAGTAATTGCTTGTGAAAGCAGAAAGCCATCGACACCGAGTCAGGCCCCGCGCGGTGTGGGATGGAGCCGCGTGGGAAAGGCGGCATTTGGGAAAGGCAGTGTTTGGGAAAGGCGGCATTTAGCCGGCTGCTGAAATTATTTTTCATTCCTCGGGTAGGAAGTTTAACCCATCCGTGCCTCGGGGAGAGCTGGCAAAAGGACAAACACTGCTGGTTCTCTACGCATCCAGATACTCTGCTTCCTGCAAAGGCAAACCTTGCCTGCTTTTCTTCAAAGTTAATGTGTTAAAGTCCCGTTTGGGGGTTGTAGGGAGCTGGAGCAGCGCCAGCAGCTCTGCTCTCACACAGTGACAAGATGTGGTTTTCCTCCCTAGCACGAGATTTGGGTTGTGCTGCTCGTTCAGCGATGGGAAAGGTGCTGGCACTGCTCTGTGATGGGAGTCCCTGGTGAGAGCCCCCAGCAGAGCCCCCGCGTCCCAGGGGATGCCTCCACTTCCCAGGATTTTCTTTCCCAGCCCTGGAAGAGGTTTGCAGCCCGGGCAGTGACTGAACCCCTCGGCCTTTGCAAGCATGAGGTTGTTGCAAGTTCAGTGCGGAGACTGAGGGATTTGTCCCTGTTGCCAGCCTGGAGGGGCAGCAGTCCAGGATGCCCGAGGGGAATGCCAATGCCGGAGCTCGGGACAGGCTTGGGACGGGCACCCTGCCCGTCACTGAGCCACATGCCACAAGTACCCTGCCCAGAATCACAGAACCACAGAACGGTTTGGGTTGGAAGGGACCTTAGAGCCCTTAAATCTCGTTCCACCCCTTGCCATGGGCAGGGACCCCTTCCACCATCCCAGGTTGCTCCAAGCCCCGTCCAGCCTGGCCTTGAACACTTCCAGGGATCCAGGGGCAGCCACAGCTTCTCCGGACAGCCTGTTCCACGTGTCTGCTCTGCCAGCTGGAAGTTTGGATGGATAACCCCAGAGCCAAGGGCTGGAGAGTTTGATACGGAGAGTGCCACTGTCCCCCCCGGGAGCCCGGGGACACCGCGACATCCTCTGCCTGTGCCGCCGTCATTCCCCCTGCCCATCCCGTCCGGCATCTCCCGGGGCTGCGGATGGCCGGACACGGCGAGAGGGGCCGGAGCTGCGGGGACAAGGGCGGGGGGCTGTGTCTGCTCCGCCGGGAGGAACTGGGGACACTGAGCCCTTCTGCAGCTTCCCCCCAGCTGCCGCCTGCGAGCCGCGGCAGCCGGCTGCGTTTCCTCGGGAGAGGCGCTCATGGAATTGCTAATGCTCCATCCAGCCCGGAGGTGCAGCATGCGGAGGGCTGCAGCCGCAGCATCAGGTACAGCAACAACCCCGCCGTTAATTATTGACTCTCCTTTCAATTATCAGCCCTGATAAGGGAGAACCCCCGACAGCCCAGGCAGCACTCGATGCTCTGTGTTTTCTGGGAAAGATAACTATTAAGAGGAAAAGTCACTCGTTTTATGCACCGGGATTGAACTGTCCTCGCAAAGGTCATCCGAGAGCCGTGGGCTGCTCTATTGGAAAATCAATCCCTCTTTTGTGCTTCTTGGTTTAAACTTGTATTTGCTTTTTGAGCAAGGTCACAGCTCAGCTGACCAACTTTGTAGCTGCTGGAGCAGGCTGGGGCTCAGCCACGACGCGTTTGTGCTCCGAACCCTTCGCTGCCGGCTCTGGGCACGGGAGAAGATGCTTTGGAGGGAGGCAGGAGCTGCTGCTCCCCGGGGGGTTTGTAGGTGCCAGCGGGAGAAGGTAACATGACTAAATGCTTTGCTAACCACAGTTTTTCCTTTCACCACAAAGTGCTGGAGCCGCTGCTGCAGTGCAGGAGAACAGACAGGCAGAGCTCAAATAATGTTGTGTTACAGCTAATGAGACTGTGCTAACGTGCTGGTGGATTATCTTGTTAATTTATAGGCTCAGGGTTAACTGTTTCCCAGTTAAAATTACTATCAAGACGCTCTGGCAGAATGAATTTTGTGTATATTTGTGGTATGTGGTTGAGTTAATTTGTAATTGAAATGTTTGGGGGTGCAATGGTGCTCTCCTTTCTCCTGGCTGGGGTGGATGGGGGAGCTGCTCACATTGCCTGGCAAGTGGGATGGAGTGAAAGAGGGGTTAAATGTGAGTGTAAAGAGCCAGTGTTTGAGTCCAGGCTGGTTAAAAAGACAGTACATTGTCCCTGCAAACGGGCTGCCCCAGGGAATAAAACCACTTCGCTCTGTGTGGTTGCCTTCTCACATATTTGGCTTCTCCGTTTCCATTTCTGTATGTATTTATTCCTGCCTTGAGAAAAACAGCCTAATTCCAATCCGGATTAATCCTCCCCATGGCCTCTCTGTGTAGCAAAGGTAAAAATCAGTGATGCATGGGGAGAAAAAGAAATGTTCTTCCATTTTATTTAATAGAGAAGACTCAGCAAATATAGAACCCGACAGAGGGTCAGCCTAACAGGTTTCAGAAGGATGGAGACCCACCTAAAAGTGTTGCCCTGCCTCAAATTATGGGCTGGACCCTGGGTGTCAGGGTCTGCTACTTCTGGCAGATGACTTCATGTTTTAATCTCATTTTTCTTAGGGACAGGCATGGGAGAGCAGCTGTGGGGTCCAAAGAGGAACATTTTTGGCTCTAAGCCATCTTCTCCATGCCTGAGCTGCCCTGGGGGGGACAGGAGAACATCAGCAAGCCGGTTGGGTACATTCAGCATCCTTTTACGAGGCGATTTTGAAGTAGATTGGTCAAAAGAGAGTAGTCGTAGTATCAGTTTGGGCTGCAGAGTTGGGACCCAGCCAGCTCATAAATGATCCAAATAGATGTAATTATCTAGATATTTAAAACCATCCTATTCACTGGCTTCCCCCCCCTCTTCTGAATAAATGACCTAGAAGAGGGGAGTGTAACTGGTCAGGCTGTAGTTGGCTGCAGTTGGGAAATTAAGGGAAAGAAACAACATTTGAGAGAGAGGTTGGTGTTTGTTTTGGCACGTGCTGTTCATTGGCAGGAGGAGACAGAAGGAGCTGCCCTTTGCAGAAGCAGTGTGGTTAATTGGAGAGCACGTCAGGAGCTTTCCAGGAGTTCACAAGGTGCTGGGTGGGCATCAGTGTGACCTTCTGTGACCCTGCAGGAGCTTTGGAGAGCTTTGATGTTCTCCTTGGGCTGGGACCTTCCTGACTTTCCATCAGGGCTGTACATCCACCATAAACATGCCTACCTGATTGACAGCTAATTGTTTCTTTAAAAGGTTTTGATCTTTCAAAGTATTTGTTACAGAATTGTAGAATGGCTTGGGTTGGAAGGGACCTTGAAGATTGTCTCTTTCCATGGGCAGGAACACCTTCCACTAGACCAGGTTGCTTGAAACCCTGTCCAAACTGGTCTTGGACACTTCCAGGGATGAGGCAACACTTCCAGGGATGAGGCAACACTTCCAGGGATGAGGCAATGTCCTATGGTAACAGTACAGCAGGATTTGGCTTCATTTTTCATTTGGTCTTCGGTAAAGGTTGGCTGGAGCCCCTTCATGGGGAGCTGAGGCAAAGCTGTGCACGCAGAAAACGCGTTCAGACTCTGGTGGTTTGGTCCATGAGATGGGTGTGAGCTGGGGCTGGCTCAGCACAGGCTTTGCACTGCTCGGTCCTGCCCTGAGAATCTTGCCTGGCTCAGGGATGCACTGGAGGAGAAGGGATGGACTTCCAAGCAGCTGTGGGACTGTCTCTGGCCAGGAACCAAACTGAATACTGTAAGGAGAATCATAAACAACCTACTGTTCAAGAAACTCCCACTTCATCCTCTGTAGCAGAAATTAAAACCAGACCTTCTCACTCAGAGCGTTGTTGTCCTTCTCACACAAGCCAGGGAGCCTCCTGCTGTGATGTCCAACTGCCCCAACCTCCTTCAGCCTTCCCTGCCTCCTCCCTGTGCCTTTCTAAAGGGCCTGGAGGAGAGAAGTTTCACCCAGGACCTTTCTTGGTTGTTCCCAGCCTTAATTTCTCATGCTCCAGGAGGGTCTCACCCCTGTCCACATGATGGGAAGGAGCTGGAGGGCAACAGAGCCCAGGAATGATACAAAGATCTCAGTGCTGGCTGGGGTAGATACCTGAAGTTGTTCCCTGAGCTGAAAGCAATTTGTCTGTGGTTCAGTGCAATTTGGTGAAGGTTCTTTTTAACAGTAGGGATGTGCTCTGAAGTAATGGCTGTCATTTGAAAGAGATTCAACATAAATTCTGAATCTCTGCTTGTTGTGGATTAAAAAAAAAAAGCAAAGCAGTCATTTCTGTGTGTAGTTTATACCCCTGTTGTCAGGGATGTTATATCATGTTGGATATCTCCAGCTTACAGGAGTCAGTGGAGAGTCCCTGTGCCATCGATCTCGAGTCATCTCAGATGTCTGTCTGTCCTCGCTGGCAGTCAAAGGCTCTGTAATGCAGGGGATGTTTTACAAGGACCAGCTCCCTGGGATGTGTCTGTCAAGCACAAGTTGTTGCCTCTGGAAAAGGAGCTATTGATTTCAGCAGCTTCAAAGCCTTTGGACACCACTGGGCTGCAGAAGATGGGAAGTGGGAGGGGGGTGGACTGGGAAGACTTGTAAGGCTTTAAGGAGATATGAAGTTCATATGGTTTTATTATTATTCTTTTATTAAATTAAAAGTATCCATTTCTTTTTTTTCAAGGGTGAAGCGACTCCTCAGCCCTTGTCAGAAGATGTTTAAGTGACAGCCCAGCTAGACCCCACCATGGAGAAGACAGAAGGTATGGAGGCTACGGGATGTTCATTTGTTCATTTATTCCTTGAAAAAAAAACCCAACCAAGCCCTGGAGTAATTTCCTCACCAGAAATACTGTAAATAACCTGTTCTCTGTAGATGTGGGGCCAAGAGGTAAATAATGCATCATTTATTATTATGCAGACTTCCTAAAAACCACAGCAAAGCAGGTCCCAGCTGTAGATTAGCACATATTTGTCCTCCCGTGCTCTGGGACAGATCCCAGCTCCCACCCTCCAGCTGTGCTCCTGTGCCCTGTGATGACCCCAGTGCTGTCTTCCCTCTGTCCTTCCTCTGACTTCCATGTGCTGCTTCCCACCTGAACAGCACCTGCAT
This sequence comes from Coloeus monedula, assembly GCF_965178545.1. NCBI lineage: Eukaryota > Metazoa > Chordata > Aves > Passeriformes > Corvidae > Coloeus > Coloeus monedula. Next base: position 29,749,993 of record NC_138789.1, on the reverse strand, counting down.
CTCAGTGATGCTCTGTGATGAGCAGCACCAAAATCCATTCCAAATTGTCCTGGTCCTCTCCAGCTGCTGCACCAGGATGGAGACAGAGGGGTCAGCCATGGGCCCTAGTTCCTTCTCCTCCTCCTCCCTAAGCCCAACTTGTTTGCTCAGAGGTGCACAGCAGCCCAAACCACTGTGGTTTCAGGGACTTGCTGCATAAAGAAAATCATCAGTGGTGCAGAAATTTAACTGTTTGGGCTCTCAAGGTGGAAATTTGGGGGTTGTGAATGTTTGCAGGCTGGAGATGGCTGCGTTAAGCTGTGTTAAAAGGGGGAGACTCGGTGGAGAGCTGTTGTTTGCCTGTGCTGGCTGTGTGGGCAAACACAGGACACCCATTTAGTGGTGATTTGCCTCAATTAAGAGCTGTGCTGGGAGCAGTGAGCCGGTCACCTTGGGATGCACGTGTTCTGCATGGCTGCGGCTCTGAACGCCCGGCTGGCGCTGTCTGGGTCCAGCCTCTGCCTGGATCCATCATTTTCAAGGAATAATTTGTGACCTGGCGCTTGCAGGTGAAGCGAGGCAATGATTTTCCTGCTTGGTGCGCACTGCTTACGCCACCGAAAAGTTCAAACCAAACCAAAAGCCTTGAAAAATGTCATTGTCATAGACTGGTCCCACCTTCTGTATTGAGCTGCATTTGTTATCCACCAGGCAGCTCCCTATACTTACACAGACACATAGCACTGCCTGCAAAACCTGCTGTTTTCTTAATTGCCAATTAGAGCCATGATTTCAGCAAATTTTTGGCTTCTTCAGTGCAACAATTACCTGATGCACCTCTGGAAAAGCAGATCAGAGCTTGGTGCGTGTCACTGTGTCTCTGCACAGCTTCACCACGAGCCTCCATGATAATGAGCTGCAGCCCCTGCCTGCCCAAAACTGAGATGAAAAGAGAAAAAACATCTCCCCCTTGCTCTAAACAATTTTTTTTTTTCCCAAAATTCAGTAATTCCTTTTTTACGGGTTGTTTCAGCAGAGGGCCAGCCACCCAACGGGGAGAGGGAGCAGCCCCGCGGCCTCCCCTACTCCCTGGAGACGCCCTACGGCTTCCACTTGGACCTCGACTTCCTGAAGTATGTGGATGACATCGAGAAAGGCAACACCATCAGGAGGGTCCACATCCACCGCAGAGCCAAGCAGCCCAAATTCAGCACGCTGCCCCGCAACTTCAGCCTGCCCGAGAACGGCTCCCGCGGCTGCTCCACCGCCGCTCCCAGCAAGAGCTGGACCTCGACCTGCTCCTTCCCGCAGCGAAAGGCGTCCCTGGGGGAGGAGCCCCCCCGAGCCCCCCTGCCAGCCGAGGCCGCGGCCGAGGAGCTGAGCTACCGGAGGAAAGCGCTGCTGGCGGAGACGCGGCGGCAGACGGAGCCGGGCTGGCCACAGACGGAGCCGGGCTGGCCACAGACGGAGCAGGGCCGGGCGCAGGCGGAGCTGGGCCGGGCGCAGGCGGAGCTGGGCCGGCCTCAGGCGGAGCTGGGCTGGCCGCGGGAAGCGCTGTGGGCGCGGCCGCAGCTGCTGCGAGCCTCCAGCATGCCCGACGCGCTGCCCCCCGGCCAGAGCCCCCCGGCAGTCCCCTCACCGCTCCGGACCCCTCCCCAGCACTGCCCCGACCAGGGCGGCTCCGAAAGCGCCTCCCGCCCCAGCTCGGACAGCAGCGCGTTCACCCCGCCCCGGGAGATGAGCTCGGAGCAGGACGGCTCCTTAGGGCATCCCGGCGGGGTTCTGCCGGGGCTGGGCCCCGTGCAGCCCCCCTGGCAGAACCAGCAGCTGCAGGTGGTGATGGAGAGCGGCGGCGAGGAGGGCGATGCCGCCGATGCCAGCGGCGGCTCCGACGTGGCCAAGGGTGAGGCAGCACCAGCGGCTGCCCTCCAGCTGGCAGAGGAGAGCATGAACCTTGCAGAAAGGGGGCTGAGTGAGGTGGATCTGAATGTGCTGCAGGAAGGCGAGGAGAGGGATGTCCGGGCTGGAGGGGACAAGGAGAGCGGTGTTCTGCAGGCTCCTGACGCTGGAGAGCCCGGCGGGGTCGCGGCGCTGAAGCAGCAGATCGCTGACCTGGAGGAGCAGCTGGGCAAGAAGAAAGAGGAGCTCGAGCAGGTCAGGGCAGTGCTGGAGCAGCAGGATCATGAGATCCAGGAGAAGGAGAAAAGCATTAAGCTGCTGGCCAGCTCCAAAGCTCAGCTGGAAGAGCAGCTGTGCCAGGAGAAGTCCAAGGAGGCCGAGCTGCGGTCGCGGCGGGGCAGTGGGGCCCCGCAGTGCCTCGATGCTGCGGTGAACACCGAGCTCTCACAGGTGGCAGGGCTCAGGCAGGCCCAGGACAAAGGCATCAACGTCAACATCCCGCTCTCCACCAGATCCATCGGCTGTGGTGTCCACAGGGCAGACAACGTCCATGCACAGGCCGTGGAGCTGGGCGCGTGGAGGGAGCAGGGACTGGCAGATGCTCGAGCAGAGGGACGTTCTGGTGAGGCTGGCATGGAGGCTGGACTTCCTGCTCAGTGCTTCACCCAGCTGCAGATCCACGAGCACCCCAGCGACGACAACCAGAACCACCGGAACAGCTGCGACTCCTTTGGCCCAAAGGCAGCTGGAAGCAAGGCAGGCTTTGGAGAAGATAAACCTCAGGAAGGGCTGGAAGAGGAAGGTGCCCCTGGCCATGAGGACCTCCCGGCTGTTGACCCCATTGGCCAATATGTAAAAAAGATCCAGGAGCTCCTGCAGGAGCAGTGGCTGTGTTTGGAGCACGGGTACCCTGAGCTAGCCAGCGCTATCAAGCAGCCGGCCTCCAAGCTCAGCTCCATCCAGAACCAATTGGTTAATTCCCTAAACTCCCTGCTCTCTGCCTACTCCTCACAAGGGCCCGTGGATAAGGAGAATTCCAACATGCACTATCAACAGTTGGGTAAATAATACTGGCATAGGCTTCGATGTGTCTGGGCCAAATCTTTTCCCATTTATTCCAGCGTGGAGCAGGGGGGATGTGGTGGAACAGTTGTTGTCAGTCAGATCAGGAACAGTCTCGCCTAAGCATGATGAGAAAGGCAAATCTCTGCACATCACAAGTTATGGATCTGACATGAAAAAAAGCGAACAAAGTGATGTAGGAGCTCATAAAGCAGTGGCTCATTTATATGCAGGATCAGCTTCCAAAAGCTGCCACACTGGTGGCTGTTCCATCAAACAAACATTCCTTTTATTTGGATTGCACATCTCAGTTTGCAAGAATATGGGGCTGGTGCTCATCTGGGGTAAATCAGCATGGAGTTCTCCAGAACCCAAACCAGTCAAACTGAGCAACCAGACTGGGAAAAGACCTGTCCCCACTCACAGACCTTCATCTAAAATAATTTTAGCTTATATGAAGATGGGAATCCAGCGCCTGTTCACTGGGGGAGGGAGGGAGGGGGCTTGCAAATAGATAAGTGACTTACTCCTTATAAGCAATATATAGACACTGTTCAAATTCCAATGGAAAAACTCATCCATGTAGTATTATAGCAGGTTTATATAGGAAACTTCCAATACATTACCACTGGGGGAAAAAAACCAAACCCAAACCAAAACAGTATTACAAAAGTAAAATCTACTTATATTCATAGGACAAATACATAATTCCCAGTCACTTCCTTTATATTCCCAGTCACCTGGAGATGTTTGAGACCTGTATTTAAAGGTGGCAGGGCAGGTTCAGGTTGTGGCCAGCTGCATCTGTAGTTCTGCAAGACATCAAAAGACTCTCATAAGATGAAGTAAGATGCTTACGGTTATGATTTGTAGCTTGTTGCTAGAGGTGGGGAATAATTATTGCTAATTATGGCACATCTGCTTAATTAATCTATTATTTTGTATTTTGGTAGAAAACTCTCCAACCACAAGTCTTAAATCCATCATGAAAAAGAAAGGTTATGGTTTCCATGCAGGAGGCAATGGGACCAAAAAGAATCTCCAGTTTGTTGGGGTAAATGGTGGGTAAGCATCTGTTCAGAAGATCAAACTGCCTTTTAACGTGGAATGTCCTCTGTATCGCTGGAGAAGTCATTCCTTTTCCCCCTCTTTTCCCCTCCAAACCTCCTGATTAAAAGGCCAGTTGAAATGGAGCCTCTTTTCTCCCTTCTTTAATCCAGCACTCTGAGTAAGCTATGAGTAACCCTGTTGAGAACAGGTGGTGGTGTGTTCAGAGCAGCAGGGGACACACTGGGGACTGACACTCTCTGCACACCCATCTCGTGGGACTTCATCCAAAACCCAGCTGGGGAAGGTGGGAAGATTCCATGGGAAGATTCCCTGGGAAGATTCCCACTGACTTTGGTGGGTTCTGGAGGAGGCCAGCACTGCCTGGGTGGGCACGCTGCCACTAACCTGCCCCCACGCTCCAGCAAAGCCAACAGCAGTTGGTTCAGGGCCTGGGAAAAGACTTTTTTGGTAAATAAGGAATTACCTTAGGGTGAAGGAAACTTTAGGTTGTGCTCCCCATTCCAGGTGTGTCCAATATCTAACACTCCCTGTGAGCTAAGCAGGGGCAGCATCTCCTGCTGAGGTGTACGTGTGCTGGCATGAAGAGTGCAGGACACGTGTCACTGTCCCTGGGCTGGGCAGACAGCTGTGTGTGCCAGTCTGGGTGCTGCTTTCTGCTCACATCCTGCTCCTCTGACTTCCCAGCTGCTGGGTTCATCAGGAGTTCCTCACTCTAGTTGTGTACAGCTGCTTCTACCAAATGGGTACGACTTGTAGGGAGTGGAGGAGTCTTGGATTACTTTGAGGAAAGTTTTGGGGTCTGTCAGCGTGAAATGTTCTGTTTTGTGGAAGATGTTATTAATGCTTTTAGACAGCCAGAGGAGAGATCTCTGTCAGGGCTGCTGGAATGGTGGATTCAGCCTGTGCAAACACAGCTTTTGTCTCGCGCTCCTCGAGGTTGCCGACACCACCAGTCCCTCCTTGCTACAGGGGCCGTGCTGCTGGTGGCTCCCTGTCACCATGCCAGCAGGGAGGCAGCTCTCAGCCCCTGCCTGGGCTGTGTGTGATGGACATCCCTCCAAACCCTGAAGTAACCCTGCCTGCTGCTCATTAACTGCTTCTGTCACACTCCTGCTGCTTACGGAGCCAAACAAAGACTAACCCCGACTATGGCTGTGGCTCAGACCTTTTAACTTGCTGCTTGTCGCTCTGGGCTTCGCCCAAGGCCCATTGGAGTCAATGAGCCTTGGTCAGGCCCCATCAGGGGAAGGAGGGAGTAACATGTGGTGTCCTCAAATAGCTACGAGACGACATCAAGCGAAGACACGAGCTGTGACGACAGCGCATCGGATGGTGACACCGAGACCGAGGCCGAGGGCAGAGCTGGTGACGTGGAGCCCGAGCAGGCTGGAAGGGAAAGCAGAGGGGCTTCCTCAGGGGAGAAGTGTGAGGATGATGATGAGCAGGAGGCATCAGCAAGAGCAGCACCCTGCTCTCAGCACGAGGCTGACAGGTAACCAGGACACCAGGTGGTGACCACGCTGTCTGTCATGGCCGCAGGACACGGCGCTGCAGGGCTGGGCTGGGACTTCTTCTGGTTGGTGGAACAGCAGTGCTGACCTCTGCAGACAAGGGAAAAGGCTTTAAAGAACTAAATATTTTCTGAGTTACTGCAGAATCTAATGGGGATTGATTCAGGCCCTACACTCCACACTGAGTCATGGCTGGCGAGTTAGCTCATTTCTCCCCTCTCATGGAAGGTTTTTTGGTAAAGTTCTTTGCAGATTCAGGAATAAGATTTTTTTTTCTCCACCTTAAGGATTTTTGTAATAGATGAAGTTGACCACACAAATCTGTGACTCTGGGCTTAAACCCTTATTTAAGTGCTTAACTTTGTACCTAAAATCTGTGTCAAGTCAATGGGACAGTTCGTGTCCAATAACTTAAGCACGGAAATAAGTGTTGAACATATTCCAGCCTCATCTGCCTGTGTTCTCCTACCTGGTTCAATACCTTCTGCAAGTCCTGCCCCATGGTGGATTTACAAAAGTCTTTTCCCTTTAGGTGCAAACCCTCTGAAGATTTCCTTGCCGCCTGCCAGCTCCTCAGTGAACACCTCCCAGAAATCAGGAGCACAAGCAACAAGCATCTGGTACAGATACTCCCCAATCCCGTTTCAGACACGGTTCATGCTCTGTTCACTTTAATAGATGAGATTATCCCCATGGCACATTGCAGGCTGTGCCCTAGACAGCTTTGTGAGGAGAGGGGGGTGAGGTGACATCTGAGTCAGTTTTAGAACAGCCAAAAAGAGAGGAAAAGGGGGGAAAAAGAAGGAAGATGAAGGCTTTGTCTGGTTACTCATCCAAGTTACCACAGGAAATTCCTTTCCCCCTCAAGTTATAGCAGCAATCACAAACCCACAAGCTAAGTGCTGGCTGGGTGGTGCCAGGGCATGCAGGAGCTGGGGCAGGCACTGCTTCGCAGGGACACTCACGGTGACACCTTGGTGTTCGCAGCGGCACGTCCTCGGCTCCATCTCCCAGGAGTGGTTCCAGGTGTCCAGCCACAAGTCTTCCAGCCCACAGGTGGTGGCAGCGTACCTGGAGGCGCTGGGGGACATCCAACCCCAGCTGCTGGAGACGGTGGTGAACCTGCCCGACAGGAACGGCAACACAGCTCTGCACTACAGCGTGTCCCACTCCAACTTCCCGGTGGCAAAGCTCCTGCTGGACACGGGTAGGAATGGCCACTCTGCCCAGCCAGGGCTTTTGTTGGGCAGGGGGTGGGAATGGCTCTTGCCACTGGGTTGTGGTCCCGTGAGTGATGGCTACACAGGGAACAGGGGGATGTGGACAGTCCCAGACATGGCAAACATTGAATGAAGTCCAGGGTCCTCCCAGGGAGCTCAGTCAGGAGCTAAAGGAGGTGGCACAGAGGTGGGGCTGAGGACCAACAGCTACCTCCCTGCACAGGACCCATCCAGAAGGCAAACAGGGTACCAAGATCCATCCAAAATACAAGGATAGGGCCGAGGTCCATCCAGGAGACCTGGCTGACCTCACGACCAGCATTCTCCCCCATAGCTCAGCCCTGGGCCCGTGGGTGTAGTCAGGGGTCCCAGCTGAGACTCCTCAGGGACATTAAGCATTAATGCCCTTACACATCTTGGGGGCTTTGCAGCCTGACTTTGGGGATGGCTGAGGGTCCCTGTATCCAAAGGGATGTCCCTCATGGCCCCAGTCCAGGTGGGATGGGGGGGTTCCCCAGCTTCTTGCAGCAGCTAAAGCCACATGGCTTGGGGCAGGAGGATCAGACCCCTGAGAGCATAAGGAACCCCCCAGTACCACAGAAAAACTCCCGTGTTCAACTATTGAACTTTCAGCTCGTGTTGCAATGAAAGAATAAAAATCTCAGCTGAGCTTGTACAGGGCAAAAATGTGCTCGTGCTCTGAGAGAATAGAGGCACTTTGGCCTTTTCTCATGGGCCGGACAATCCATGAAATGTTTGGGAAATGGCAGATTATCATACACATCTATAACCCGATTGTTGCCGCAGAGGCGTAGGGAGGGAAGGGTTTGAGGCAGCTGGTTCCCCAGGGTGAGAGCCCTCACCCTCAGACACGGCTCATTCCTCGTGGTGGAGCTGGAAATGGGCTCTTTGAAGTGAAAAATGAGTGAAATGGGGCCAGGATGTTTTCCACGGCCGTTGCGTGCCGGGCGTCTCTCTGCTGCTCCCTTGCCACGGGAGCCAAAGCAAACAGCCCACAGCTCCAACCAGCATGTGCTCGAGGCATTAATTATCCCCATTTAACTTGGATTTGTTGTGGTCTTCAAAGCTAATTGAGTTGACCTCAACAGTTGTAATTAACTGTAGCACCAGGGGCCGTTGGTTTAATGCTGAGCTCAGAAGCCTCGATATTTAACACCGATAAATCCCCGTCCTGTATCATCATGGAGTAACTCCTGTTCCTGGGAATGTAACATGCCACACGTTGTATGACTCCCTCTTTCCCTTCTGTTCCCTCTGGGTGATCCATCATGGGCTGGATCCATCCCCTCCAGGCGTGTGCTGCCTGGACCTGCAGAACCGCGCCGGCTACACGGCCGTGATGCTCACGCCGCTGGCGACCCCCGAAACCCACCAGGACATGGAGGTGGTGATGAGGCTGCTGAAGGAGGGGGATGTCAACCTGAGGGCCGCCCAGGTGCGTGACAGGAAACAGCTAGGGGAATAATTTGGGTTCCCTGCGCTCCGTGGCAGCGCCAGGCTGAGGCTCGGCAGCAGGTCGCAGGTTGGAGCTGCTGCTTCCCAAATGTTCCAAAAGCAACCTCAGCTAAGTTGCAGAGTGGCCACCCACCAGCTCCCTGGGAAGGGGTGTGACAGCTGGGGGAAATGGAGAGACTGAAAAAGACAAGATTTTTCAAACAAGTTTTTCTGAGGTAAAAATCAGAAGTGACAGCAGGGAGGAGCAGTGGGGGGTGAACCCCAGAGCATGGGAGCCCCAGGCTTGCTGGTGAGCTTCATCAGAGTCACACATTTTATTCTCAGGGATGAGGGTGCCCTCATCCATCTCTGCTCCCAAACTGCTGTGAAAGTTAGTCCAGATCTGAGTTAAACTGCCCAGGAATGTTTAGGGGACCCACATTTGGGGGCAGCTGGGCAGTTTGTCCATGCTGCTGCAAGGACCTTCCACAAGTGAACGTGTGTCTCTCACAACACCTGCTGAGGAGCCCCAGTGTGATTTAATAACAACATGCAATAGGGTGCAATATTAGTAGGAATTATTATCATAGATGTACCATGCAATAATAATATGCAATGTTGTGATATGTGGTTATGGGATGGGGGTTAGTGGTGGGCTTGGCAGCGCTGGGTTAATGGCTGGACTCAGTGATCTCAGAGGGCTTTGCCAATCGAAATGATTCTATGATTCTATAAATGCATTATTAATATCATCATCATCATCATCATCTCTGGCAGTCAGAGTGAGCAGGGCTGTGGGAGGAGGTGGGCAGGGGGTGCTCAGCCTGTCCCTGTGACCCCGCAGGGAGGCCAGACCGCGCTGATGCTGGGGGTGAGCCACGAGCGGGATGACATGGTGCGAGCCCTGCTGTCCTGCCAGGCCGATGTCAACCTGCAGGACGAGGAGGGGACCACGGCCCTAATGGTGGCCTGTCGCCAGGGCAACGCCGACATCGTCAGGCTGCTCTTGGCCCAGCCCGGCTGCCAGGTCACGCTGACCGACAAGGTGAGGCTCCAGCACCAGCACAACCTCACTGCACCAGGGGGGGAAACTCAGCTGGGATCATGTGCTCCAGGCAGCAATCCCAGAGGGCGGGGGGGGGGGGTTAAGTGAAGAAGTGCAATTTCAGTCCATTTTTAAAATCAGGGAATGACTTTTAGGAGGGTACCCCTGGTTTTGGTGCATATGGGATGGCTGTGACAGCATCCTCTGTCCCAGCCATAGACTGGGCAGGAGCACAGGTGTAATCCTAAAAAAACCCAGATGAAATCCTGGACATGTGGAATCAGCAGAGCTTCAGCTCCAAGAAATTAGCAGCAATTAACTCCTCCCTGAGAACGAAGCCTCTCCGTGGGGACGCGTGGGACGGGGCCGGGCTGGGAGCGGCAGGGCCGCTGGAAATTCCTCCTGCTGGGCCACAGGGCTGCGTTTGGAATTACGGAACTCTTTTCTAATTAAACTCTAATTTTATCTGAGACATGCAGGAGGGCAGCGGGGCCACGCAGAGGCACAGCTGGGCTGTGTTTGGTGCGGTCGAGGCCCAAAGGGTTTGCGGGACGGTGACTCACTGTAAAGCAGGGAGGAAGGGGAGGGAGGGAAGGAGGTTTTGGGGATGGAGCAGGGATTCGGGCGGTGATGTCTCACCTCCTCTGTCCTGCAGGGCGGTAACTCGGCGCTGTCACTGGCACACGGGGACATCGCTGCTCTCCTGCGAGCCCACCTCGAGCTCAGCCCGTCCCTCTCGGTGTGATCCAGCGGGGAGAAGCCAGGACGGGGAGCTGGGAGCGAACAGCTCCTCCCCGAACAGCCCCACCGTGGCAGGGCCAGTACCGCGGGGTCACGGGGGAGCAACCTCCCTGCATCATCTGAATAATGTTCCCTGTGTCTAATTCTCCTCATTCATCCCACTCACACCCCTAAGCTGCGCCCAGTGCCACAAACAACTCCAGACTCTCCTACCCGCCCCTCCCGGTGTAGATTTGGCAGGTGAGCAACCAAAAGGAATGAGAAAAGCACATTAGAACAGCAGGACTTAGTCTTTTCCAACCTGAGGTTGTGAGTGTCCTTTTAATTGACTACTTAACTGTATCTCATTTAACTTGTAAGTTTGTGTCCTAATATTTATTATCAGCTCTTCTGTAAGTAGTGGCAGGCAGTGATTACTCAGTGTATGTAACAACAAACACAAGCTGGATGGATTATGGAAAGCACAAAATCCTATTTATGTTTGCTTATGCGGGTCTGATGTAAGAATTAAAAATTAATGCTCTAGGAAAATATTTGAGTATGCCAGACCCAAACACACAGACATTGTTTTGCCTGGATTTGGAATTACCATATGGCTCTTATTTTTCCCTAATTAAGTTTGAGCTAATGGGGAAGCGCAGCCCATTGACAGGCTCTGCATCACGGCAGGGCGGAGCAGGGCATTCCAAGCACTGGAAGATCCCAGATTCCCATCACAGGGTGTGTTAATGCTGTCCAAGAGCTCCGTGGAGTGGCTTTGCTGGCAGATGCCTTTTGGACCAGTGTCTGCTCCCTGCTTCCCCTCTGTTCAATTTTAATATTCCCAAACTCCTCCTGTAAAGCCAAGCCGTGATTTAGCTGCTGGAATTGGGTCTCCCCCACCACGGAGCAGCCACAGGGTCCAGCATCACCTCAGATCAGGGTTTTCTCTTAAATCCCTCTGCTTCTGACAGAGAGGGGAGGGAGGGCTCAGGCCCCACTTTTCCAAGCATCCTTATTTTGCTGCATCAGGACCCAGTGGATGCTCTCCCCTGGCTTTGGTGGAGCTGGTGTGTGGCAAACCCAGATCTCCCTGATTAGCTAATTGCTCCTTTTTTTTTTTTTTCCTAACTAAGCAGAAGTAAATTCCAGACCACTTTGGTTGTTGTTAAGTCAGTTCACATCCTGACAAAATGTCTCTTGAACTGCCTAGAGCCCCCATCCTTGCAGGGAGGGGAGAACAGCCCTGACCTCTGTTTTCCATGGAAATCTGCCATCTGCTCAATTTTCTTTCCTTTCTTCACATTTTCAGCCCAGAGCATTCACTATCTCAAACTTCTATCTGCCTTTTTTAAAATCTATATCCCAAAATGCAGTTGCCTCCTTTATGTACAAATAAACTGAGTTAAACCTTGCCCCATGTGTGCTCCTGTCCCCATGGCTGTGGCTTTTCTGGGGTGACTTCACAAACCTGCACAGCACCAAACCAGCCATTTTTGAGGTGTTTCTTCAGATCAGTGACACCCACCCCCCCACCCCCCCATCCCCAGGGAGGCCCCTGCACAGACATGGCAAGGTGGGATTTTTTTTGCAGGAATTCCTTCAATTTGTGTACAAAAGCCAGCACGGGCATCTCTGTCAGGCCCCAGCTGCAGACAAAAAGAGCCGTAACACCATTTTGTGACAGTTTTCACTGAGGTTTTTTTCCTGACAGCTCTGGATCTGTGCCTGCAGAGAGGAATTTCACTCTGACTCCTGCTGCTTCCCTGAGGAAGGGGAATGTTCTGGCTTCAGCAGAATAAGTGAGGGAGATTTTCTGCTAAGGATCAGGGTGGCTTTGGGAAGTGCCTGCCTCCTTCTCGATTTGGGGACAGGGAAGTTGTTTCTGGGGTGTGCTGCAGCTCTGCGGAGAGGCACCACAGACTTTGCTGCCTTCCCCTGCCCCCCTCCAATCTCCCTTTCCCTCCTGTTCCCATCCCTGCAGCCCAGGCTGGTTAACTGCATCCCCAGCATGTTTATTTTCATTCCTTTGCCTCATATTTCCTCTTTGCCTCTCAAACCATCTCCCCAGGGAGGAGCAGGGTGATCCCCTGGAGCAGCTCCTCTGCTCATGGGGATCCTGAGGGATCATGGGTGGGTTGATGCTGCCCTTGGCATCTCCCAGTGCCCAAAATCCTGCTGTCAAATTACCAATATTGCACAAAAAAATCATCTGTGGGATCTCAGTGCCACAGAGAGCCAGAGCCAGCCTTAATTTATATATTCAAATATCACTGTAGAGATCAAACTAAATATAGGCAAGGAGAAACACACCCCCGGCCTGAGCACTGCGCAGGACAAATGGAGACAATTAAGTCACAGCAAGGAAAGGAATTAATCTAATGATCTTTACAGGCTCAGCATCCAGCAGCCCCTCAGCTATGAAGGGAAAGAATGACGAGGAGCTCGGCTGAACATGATTTTTCCACTCTCCTTATGGGCATTTCCAGTGTATCCCTTTCTTTTGCTGCGTGGGGAGAGGAGGGGGGACTCTGAGGGTCTCATCTGAAGCCCCTCAGCGATCAGGGAGAACCTTGTCACTCAATCATCCTCAGCATCAACAGGATGAGGGAGCTGGGGGTGTTCATCTGGAGAGGAGAAGGCTCCAGGGAGAGCTCAGAGCCCCTTGCAGGGCCTAAAGAGGCTCCAAAAGAGATGGAGAGGGACCAGGGACAAGGGATGGAGGGACAGGACACAGGGAATGGCTTCCCACTGCCAGAGGGCAGGGCAGATCAGAGATCAGGGATAAATTCCTCCCTGTGAGGGGGGGGAGGCCCTGGCACAGGGTGCCCAGAGAAGCTGTGGCTGCCCCTGGATCCCTGGAAGTGTCCAAGGCCAGGTTGGAGCAACCTGGGATAGTGGAAGGTGTCCCTGCCCATGGCAGGGGGATGGAACTGGATGATCTTTTAAGGTCCCTTCCAACCCAAACCATTCCAGGATCCATCCAAAGAAAAACATCTCCTCTTGACATGGTTATCACCCAGAACCTGCCCCATCAGCAGCTTGGACGGTGTCAGTGCAGCAACTCTCAGCAGAATTTAATCTCCTTAGAAGAGATAAATGTCTCAGCAGCAAAGGCAGATTTATTTGCTGCAGGGGCAGCGTGTCGGGCACAGCGACTGCTCCTCTGCTTTGGGGTCAGTGGGGTCAAGCTGGCCCTTGTTCTGTCCCCACAGCTCAGTGTGGAAGGGCCAATTTACCCTATCTTTGCCAGGATGGAAGGCAGTTACCAGCAGGAGTGAGATGGGCCATGATTTCCTTCCCTGGAAACCTCCTGTCACTGCACCCAGGTGTGTCCTTTTTGCAGCACGCCCCTGTTCATAGGGAAGGGCCAGCTCACAGTTTGGGAGTTTGTCTTTCCTGGGCTGGGCTGAGAAGATGGAGCATCCTCAGAGCATCCCTGGGGGCAGCTCCTGTGGCTGGGCCTCCAGCCCTGGGTTGAAGGCTGCAGAAATGCAATATTTTGTCGACTGCTCCATCTAGTGCCACTTCAGCAGTAAAAGCATCCGGAGCACAACACTTGGAGCCGTGCTGGGCCCGGGGCAGCCTTCCCTGCCTGGTGTCTGGAGTGGTTCCATGAGGATGTACCAGGACCCAGCCCTGGCCCAGTGCTTACCTTGCAGATCCAGAACCAGGGATCTTTATCCTGTTTTCCTCATCCTTCTCAAAATGGGACTGTAAAGCCTTACATGGAAACATCTGCCCTGCAAAACATAACATTCCTTATGAGCTTTTTAACTGTTCAGGAATTCCTTAGGTTGCATCAGGCTTGGAGCAACCTGGGATAGAGGAAGGTGTCCTGGCCCATGGCAGAGGGTGGGATGGGATGAGCTTTAAGGTCTGTCCCAACCCAAACCATTCTGGGATTCTGTGATTCTAACTAAAGAGGGAATAAGAGTTTATGCTACCACTGCATATTTCCCCTTTTTTGTGCAGGAATTGGGAGTAAACTCTGCTACACCCCCACCCTTGGGAAGGCATCAGAGCCCTCAGAGCCCACTTAGAAAAGGCTAAAAGCAAAGTCAGGGTGATCCTTGCTCCTTTTCCATTGGGGATGCTGCAGAGCACGGATCTCTCTGATTTGCTGCCATCCTGGAAGGTGCAGCTATCACAGGAATGTGCATGTTAGGGAACAAGCCCTGCTAAGAGGGGTAACAATGACCATGGCAGTGTTGAACCAGGCCATCAATCCACCCCAATTCCAGACACAGATGTGTGAAGCCGTGGAGAAAAATGATAATGGAATTATGCATCAGTGCTCAGCACAACTGTAAAAACCGATGTTTTATACATGTGTGACATTAAATTAATTCATCCCAGTTCTTTCAGGCAGAGGGACATTAACTGCTCCATCCTGGCATAATCACATTACCCCCACAGGCTCTGTGGATGTCACACTTCCAGGGTGGTAATCACCACGGGATTAATTACAGGGAATTTAGGGGCATTACAATGGTTCCTCATGAGCAGGATAATGAGGTGGAGTCTCTCATCCCTCCAGGCTGACCTGCTGTCCCCACCAGCCCACCCAACACCACCACATCACAACCTGGTTATGAGTTGGTCAAGAAATGCCAACAGCCCTGAGATGGCTCCTGATGATGTCAAAGATGTCCTTGATGCTGTCACTGCCAACTGCAGGTTATTCCACGTCTCTCCAGGAGAGGAAGCTGATGGAGGGACTGTGAACAGCACAAGGCCCTTCTAAAGCAAAGGCTCTGACAGCTGAGTCCTCAAACCAAGGCAGGAGAACCTTCAGGACAAGAGGAAACGGAGGAAAAGTTGTGCCAGAGGAGGTTTAGACAGGATACCAGGGCAACATCTCATGCAATAGCTTTTAACTCTGACCTAAATTAAAATACAGAATAAAACAAATGCACAACTACTTACGCAACTGAGCTTTATTTAGAACCTCTGAAGTCATAAAACGTCTCCTTTTACTGATATACGTAAACATACAATCAGGAGGTTTAATTGCTTTTTCCCTTGCGCAGAAATAAAGTTCTAAACAAACCAGAACACCTCCACCCAGACAAGCATGATGCAAACTGAATTCTCTGCCTTGGTCCTGCACGTGGAGCGTGGTCACCGGTTTATCAATTATTTGCAATATAATTTTTTGGCAGTAATATACTCAAACACACAAAGTGCAAATTACAGGAAGCAGAAAATGTTCTCTCTCCTTCTGAGCAACGAGAAGTGCAAAATGTCTCAGCCCATAAATTCTATTTATGTCTATGAACTGCATGTGCATCACAGGCTAATAAATAGCCGTGTACAACTTCATTGATTAAATGTGGCAACGTCTCAGAGTCGGAACGCAGCGGCTATAAAAACAACAGGACAGAGGAATCATTCCCTTTGGTTGGTAAATTCCACACACTGCTGCTGAGGGCACCTCCTCACATCTCACCTTGAACTGCTGCATGCCTCGGATACTTGTGCAACCCAAGCAGTTTGTTAAGAATTCCCCAGTTTTCTACATCTGGAGCTATTCCTGCAATCAAGATTCCATTCACACCTCACTTGGCAAATCCAACAGGACACTGGGAATCCACTGAAAATGAGAAGTCTCTTCCGGGCACTCTTAAGGGAATACCCACCAATGGTTCCAGCAGGCTAAATGCACTTTGTGATTACCTAAAGTTATGGAAAACTTTCTAAGGAAATAAGGAAAACCCTTCTCCATGAGAACTAATCGCAGCATTCCTGTCTCAGTGTAGTTCAGCTTGCTTCAGGACCTGTTCCTGTATGCAAAATGGGGAAAATTCCACTAAATGACACAGAACAACACCCCCCTGCACTGCTCAGTTATACTGCAGATTTTGAACCTTCTTTCCATTTAATTCCTGGAATTTTTCACACAAAATGAGCAACCAATTTTGACCCCGCCCCCCCTTTCATTTCTCCCAGCTACATCATCATTATAAATTATGCCAAATAGTCCAAGTCAGGCTGGGCTGCTTCCTCCAAACCCCTCCTGCTCCTCTGGATAGGAAGATTAACCCACAATGCCTTGCACTGCCAGGAATCTGCCTGCCAAATTCCTCTGCTAAATCACCAAGGTCATGCTCATATAATCACTGCAGGATGGCTGGGACATGGAATGAAGCTGGGAACTTTTGGCTAAACGTTCCTGCACTCCCACCTCCACAGTGGAGTGGGACCGGCCTTGGAAAGGCTCCTTGTGAGCTTCAGACCCCCAAAAATTGGCTGAGGTTTCAACTGAGCTGCCCAACTCGCTGGAGGGGACTGAGAAACATCATCCCAAACTGCTGCAGCTGGCTGTGGGAGATCATCCCAGCACTGCCTGGTAGTGCCTGGTGTTACCCAAAATTGACTCCGGCAGCCCCAAGAGAGGAGCATCCTCTGTGATGCATGAAAGCCTCTTCCTTGCACTACCTGATCCTGGGGAGACTCCCAGAAATATAAATCAGTTTGCTGGGTAGGATGAACTCCATCGAGCTGGAGGGACTGCTCACCGTCATTCCAAGAACTACAGGATCACATTCCCGAAGCAAACTTTTTGTCTTCGTGAAAGTTTCAGGATGAACAATTATGCTGCAGCTTGGCACGACAACAACTGCCTTTGTATGCGACATGCCTGGCATATAACAGCACATTTCTTCTTAAAAAATATAATTAGAATAGACTGAGCTACGCTGTTGTTGTTCATGCTGCCTAAATATCTGAAAAGGCTCAAACGTTTTAAAAGCCTAAAAAAATAAATTTCCCTCTCCCCTCGTTTATTTTTCATGCTAAGGGCTGCAAATTGACACATCACAGTAATTACCTCTGACTAACTTCCATAGACCTACCCAAAGAGATAAACATGAGAAGTTCACATTTGACTATCAGACTTACTGTGCCGAGCACAAATAATTTCCCAGAGGAGAATTTGATATTTCATCATTTGGAACAGTGGTAATTTAATTACATTGCTAATGTTTTCTGGCATACTTGAAAGAACAATTAGCATAAGTAAATCATGAGTGAGATGACAAGTCACTCGGCATTTATTTCTGCTCATCAGATGAGATCAGTTGATGATCGGAATTCTCCTTTGTGTGCGAATTGATTCCAGGTTCAGCAGTCGCAACCGGGGTTCGGACCAGCGGGGACAAACCGACGCATTAAATAAAGCAGAACGAATCTCGTCCTTTGAAGTTCCTTAATTAAACTTGTCCAGAGAAACCTCCAAAGCCACCAGAAGTTGTGGAGGGCGGGGAGAAAGGCTGATAAACGTGGGAGGCTGAATGAAGCTGGAGATGCGCACTGCGCGGCCTGGCAGCGGCGGGAAGGCTGATCCATGTTTGCCAGGCTCTGCCGGGGGCTGGGCAGTGTTTGACAGCTCTACTGATGGCCTAAAAGAATTGTGTTTATCTCTGTGATGCTCAGGACAGCACTGTCAGTGTCACCGTGCCCCTCTGGCGCTTCAGGATGGCCACGGCCTGCTCGTGGGTGACGCCTTCCAGGGCCTCCCCGTTGACGGCCACGATCTGGTCCCCGCGCTTCAGCCGTCCGTCGTCGGCCGCCGCGCCCTGCAACGGCAAACCAGGGATCAGCCGTGGCACACCGGGCCTCCTGGGACCCGGAATGCTGCCTGGAATGAGGGATGGAGCACTGGGAATCCCTCATGGCCGGGAGAAATGGCAGTGCTGAGCTTCCCCTGAGTGCCTCGACCACCGCCTGGTGCTCCCCCACCCTGCCAGGGTATACGCCCAGGAAGAAGGGAATTGGCTCTTCCTTCAAAAAAGGCAGGGAAAGACTGACTCTGGATTTTACGATCATGGAGAGGCTTGTTAAAGCAGCATTGAAATGTGCTCCATGCCCCAGGGCAGAGAAACAGCTAAAAAAGGGGGGAGGCAGAGGGAACAAACTGGGAACTGCTCCGGACCCCAGACAGAGCTGAAGAAATGGCCTCGAGTTGTTTAGATTGAACATCAGGATCATTTTGTTCAACAAAAGGTGCCAAGCACTGGATCAGACTGCCCAGTGGAGTCCCCATCCCCAGAGGGATTTAAAATCCATGTGGATGTGGCACTTGGGGACACTGGTTGGCAGTGCTGGAAAAATGGCTGGACTCAATGACCTCAGAAGATTTTTCCAACCTAAAAAGTTCTATGACAGTCCTGAAAAGCTTCCAGAGAGCTTTAGAAATGGCTCTTCTCCTCCAGAGGCCTCAGTGAAGTTCTTTTACCTAAATCCCAAGCCCTGCCTGCCCAGAGGTTGGCTCACAGTGTCTCCTTCTGCCCCACCCCAGTGACTGCAGGAACTTTAGGTTCCAATTGAGGGTTTCTCAGCTGTGCTCTCACCTAGAAACTCGTAACCCTAAGCACCAGCTCAAAGGGACAATATTTTAATAATTGAAAACTGTAAAAAGGCCAGATATTTACGGTTTGAGCCCCAGAATAGCAGAAGGAGACATGACTTCTATTCTACCTTCAAAGTTTTCTCAAAGACATCATCTACCCTGCCACAAGTGCTGCCACAAGTGACAGGGCAAACAACTGCATGTGACTGACTTCAAAATTATTTCATGGAAAGTATCCCTAATTCCCACTGTTCTTCTTCCCTCCTCTTCCATTTCCACAACTCCCCTGATGTGGCCATGCCTGATGTGTCTTGCTGGCCCACACTGAGCTCATTTCTAGCAGGGGATGGGTGGAAAAAGGGGCATTTCTCCCTCCTTCATATGCTGTATTATGATTCTTCCCCAGCCTCAGGGGCTGGAGCTCTCTGTACCTGGCAGGGACCCCCAATGCCCCCAGACACTCAGGGCTGGGATCAGAGATGGGCTAATTCCTTTTTTTTCACCAGGATACAGCACCTCTGCAACTGCCTCCCTCCTGCACAGTGGGAAAAAGGATGCCTTCGACACCTCCTGGAAATCTCCTGGAGATTTACAGATAGAAAACTGCCTTATAAATATTTTAATGTACAAACCCAAGTTTCCCAAGTACACAGAGCAATTTTGCTGAGACAAAGTGTCTTGTTTCAGCCATCAGTAATAGGAAATACAAACTGAGAAGCCAGCTATGAGTTCTGGGTCCCCTAACTCACAGCAACGTACTCAGACAGTACATTTTGCTTTCTGCTACATAATATATTATCCAAGCCCAATCTTAGGATTATTTTTAAAGATAATACAGAAAAAAAGGGGAGAAAACAAAAAATAAAAGATACCTTGGCAAATATAGTCTTGACATAAATGGGCAGGTCTCCATGGGGACTTCCATACCCCCCTACAATACTAAATCCCAGTCCATCAGAGCCTTTCTCCAAAGTAATAATCTTAGGTTGAGGTGCTCTGGAAACACAATAAATATCACTTAGATAAGCAATGTCTGTCTCTGGGGACACTTACAGAGACATTTATCTATCATGAGTTTTTTCACACAGTCACAAACCATGACCCTGGCACTGGAATGTTCCTTCAAAGCCCAGAGTAGTTCAAAGGCTGCTCCCGTGTGCTCCAGCTCCTCACTTGGAAGAATTTATTTTTAATTACTGTATTCTTATATTATACCCACATGCCTGTGCTCATAACTCCAGAGCTCGTCACTTTGAGCCTGAACTCTTTGGGGGGTTTTCTCTGCCTACACTGAACAAAGGAAGATTTTTTGGTGGAGTTTAGGCCGCTCATGAATTTATCCATCTCAAATTTGAAATTAGTAATTTCTGTGTATGTAGAAAGAACTGTTGTGGACAGAAGGTGGTCAGGTATTGGCACAGCTGCCCAGGGCAGGGGTGGAGTCCCCATCCCCAGAGGGATTTAAAAGCTGTGTGGATGTGGCACTTGGGGACATGGGTCAGTGGTGGCCTTGGCAGTTGGACTTGATGATCTGGGAGGGCTTTTCCAACCTAAACCATTCCATGATTCTGTGAAAGCCATTTGACATCTTCCACCTATCTAAGGGTGCAGCCCAAGCTGAATAATATCTGTGCATTTTTTAGGACCTACCTAATTCTGCTTCACATTTTCACTTCTAAATTTCCCTACTGCTTTGATATGAAAAAAGAATACAAATCCTTTTGTAAAGCAAGCAGTTCTCCTTTGAGAGAAGCAATAAAACCACCATCTCACATTGCAAGACCACAGAATGCAGCACAAATAGCTCAACTTTTACACTCAACCCCCCTGAGGTAGGGCAGCAACTTCTTAAAATAAACAGAATGAACCACAGAATGAAAATGAAGAACATAATGAAGATGATGAGCTGAAATGGAGACCAAATGAATTTCAAAATGGTAATTGGGATGCTACAGTGTGAAAAGCACACAATGGAGAATGATGCATGGCAGGGCTGGATCTCCAACTTCCATCACCTCACACAGGTGCTGCAAGCAGGAATTATTTTAATCAGATTTTTTTCAAATTACAAAGCTAAAAAGATTGAAAAGACAAAGTCCTGGGACTTACATGTTTTGAAAGGTGTTTTTAACACCTCTGGCATCAGTCTGCCAATACCAAATTATTTCAAATTTCTATGATCAGAACTCCTTCCAGACGAGGAAGCCAACGGACAAGGGCAGAACTACCATGTCAGCACAACGTTAGGGAAGAAAGGGGATATTTTTTCCTTGAAAAACACCCAGAAGTAGTGCTTGGAAACACGTTTTGTGCTTGTTTACTCAAGCAATTTCTGTCAGCAGGCAAAGACAGACACGAGCCCATCATCAGCTTGGGGAAGGAAGGTCACAGAGTTTTCATTTTAAAGGTGATGGAAAATTAGAGAGAGAAGCAATGGGAGAGACCTCCTTGCACCCCTTCTCCTGCCCAGAAATCCACCCCAGCTCTGCAGGAGAGCAGGAACTTACTCGGGATCCTCGGCGGGGTGCTCGGAGGGCGCGTTCAGGCTGCAGCCCGTGGACATGCTCTCCAGCTGGCTGGCAATGGCACTGATGTTGGTGTCAGCCACCACCTGGGCAAGGGGGATGCAAGGAAACACCATTTGGAAAATCAGCTGCTGACTTTTTTCCCCAGGCAAGTTTTAAAACCAAGTTCCACTCAAATCTCCTGCTAATTCCTCGCTTTCAGGTAAGAGCAGCCACTTTTCTGGGGGTTCAATGCTAATTTTGCTCTGAAGCTTTCTCTTGCCCTCACGTGACCATCACTCGGGCACTGAGCAAAGGGGAAGAGTCTTTCTGGATAATCCAGAGAAAAAGGTTACTTTTCCAAGGAAATAGAGTCAACACAAGGGTCCAGGATGGGTCTTGAATGAAACCATCATAACCTTTAAGAGAACACCAAGATCCAAAAGACTATGAGGCAAGTACCCTGAAATAGCTCAGACTGGTTTGTTTGATGAGTAGGGAACAAATTAATCCTCGGTTTTGACTTTTCTGAATTTTTAGCATGAAAACAAACTGGATTGTTAACCTTCCCAGTTCTGGGTCCTCTGTTGTTCTGAAACCATCCTGAATGATGCTCTGAGGGCTGGAGCCCCTCTGCTCTGGAGCCAGGCTGGGAGAGCTGGGGGTGCTCACCTGGAGAGGAGAAGGCTCCAGGGAGAGCTCAGAGCCCCTGGCAGGGCCTGAAGGGGCTCCAGGAGAGCTGCAGAGGGACTGGGGATAAGGCATGGAGGGCCAGGACACAGGGAATGGCTTCCCAGTGCCAGAGGGCAGGGATGGATGGGATGTCGGGAAGGAATTCTTTCTGAGAGAGTAGTGAAGGCCCTGGCAATAACTTTATTTTTTTTTCATTGATGCTGATTTTTTATTTGCCTTTTTTTTTTTTTCTGGAAAATTTTCAAAGAAACCACCACGAAGTGGTTTGGATTTGAAGTATTTACAGCTGAAAGGACATCAATTTCCCAACAAGTACATGCTGTGGTTATCCCCTAACTCCATCTCCCTCTGAGGAGATATTCTTCTCTGCCTGACGTTTACTGCAGCACAGGAGTTCAGCTCAGACACAGTGAAAAACAGCCAGGAAGAATAATTCCAGTATTTCCTCTAGCTATGGCCTTATTTTATCCAAGTGAGCAGGTACTTCTTCCACTCATTGCTGTGAACGTGGCTTAAGGAAAATGTCCCTTTTCAAAGTAAAAAAATTGTTCTATAAATCTGTTCTAAGTGAGTGCTCACAATTCTTCCATAGCAATATTTCCCTCTTCCCAATCATCTGGAGCCAAGAGGGTGATAGAGCCAAGAGGTTTCCATGCAAATTTTGCATCCCAGGACTTGGGTTCCAGGATGCTCCAAAGGAAGGGGTCCAGCAGATGAGAGCAGCACCTGGCTCAGCCAGCAAAGACCCCTCCGAGGTTCCCTTCCCATGGCATCAGGGTAAGGAATTCCAGCCAGGATCTGTCGTGGGGTTTGTTGTTTTTTTTTTTTCTGTCGTTCAATAAAACAAAAATAAATCTATATTCAAAAATCTTCAGTTGGCAGCAAGAACATATGAGAGTTCAACAACCTTGTAAAAAAGCTCCCCCTTATCTCATTACTACACCTGCAGAAAAGAAATTAAATTAAACCAAGGCATCAAAACAGCCGAGAGGGATGATTGTTCCCCTGAGACCTTAATCTCCCATTTGCAAACAGCATTTACAAACTCCTTCCCAGGACATTCCCATAATAAGCCTTTCCACCCCACTGCACACAATTATCTGACCTTTCAGAGCAGCTTGCCATGAAGTGGTCTACCCTGATAATAAATAGAATTACTTAATGGCACATCAGTCACGATCATCACAGAGATAGGATTATTCCATTTGGATTGTTGTGATAAAGAAAGAGCAGCTTGGTGGTGGTGAGGTACCTGTGGTTGGTGGGGAACCATCAGACCCACGCTTTGACACCACTCCAGGTGTTAAAGTACAACATCCCACCTTCCTAGAACAGATTTTTAGTAGAGGAGAACAGACTCTACTCCATCCCAAAAAACCTGTATCATCTGCAAAGAGCATCAAGCTCATTTTAATGAGACAGAATGCTCAGGGAGCCAAAATGTGGAAGAAAAACAGCCAAGTGACAAACCCAAAGACACTTCCAGAAGAAGCTCTTTAACCCAGTGGCACTTCTAGAAGAACCTCTTTGTTTGTGTGAGCAACCCAGTGGCAGAGTGCTCCATCAGGAATATTTTTAAATCCATGATGAGGAGCAATATTGAGCTGTATTACAGCTTTCAAGATGAGCAATTTTAGGTTCTGCATCAAGCTTTTAATTTTCTATTCAGGGAATACCGTTGACATGAAAAGTGAAATTACGCAATGTTAGTAACAATATGATAACTATAATTTAACAGAGAATCCTCAGCTGGTGTAAATCTGTGTGTTTCCTCTGACTTCAATGGAACTACACAAAACACCATCTGCTCTGGAACTGGCTCATCACTCACGAGGTCAGCAGTTCATGGACAGACAAAACAAAGAATAAGCAAGTCTAAAACTAAGTTTATTATCATTTCATTGCCTCTTTTTTCCCTTTTTTCTTTTTTCCCCCTGTTTTTTATAGTCACATTTGTGTCATAATACAAGCAAGGAGCTTGCACAAATCCCTCAGGATGTGTTCCAATCCAAAATGCTGGGATGATAAAGAGAGTTAAGAGTAGATTTTAGTGGTGTCTTCAGCTTGTTTTCCAATTGTTGCAATAATTCTGCAAACGAGTAGAATTTTGAATTCTCTCTGGCAAGTATTTTCCCCATTTCTTTGTATAAACATAAAAATAAACTCTGGATCAATGCAGTGGCAGGCAGCAATTAGAAGCAATGTGGCAGAAGATGTCCCTCTTAGCTACGACAGAAACACAGCAGTGACAGCACTGTTTTCTCTCTTGAGTGTTTTTATCCTTTACCTGTAGAACAATCAATTCCAGGCAGCACTGCCTCAGTGATGATGCCATCATTTCTCCTAAATTCTGCTAGAATTTCTTTCAAGGACAAGGAAACCACCCTGTGGGTCTCTGTCTCGTTACATCACAAGCACACACACACATTTTCTTGTTCCTAGTTAACTTCCAATTAAAAAAAAAAAAACCCACAACTTGGAAGCTTGTTGATTTATCACGTGTGGCAACAAGTCATTTTGTTCTCTTTGTTATGCTTTTATAGAACCATGCTCACAGCCTGCATGAATGGCAATGAAGAATTTTTGAATGGAAATGATTTCTTGCTCTTGTTCTGTGTAATTCCCACCAGCAAAGCACCCTGCAATTCTGTGATGCCTTGTGCCAGGGATGCTCAGGGTTTT
Organism: Coloeus monedula; assembly: GCF_965178545.1. Classification (NCBI taxonomy): domain Eukaryota; kingdom Metazoa; phylum Chordata; class Aves; order Passeriformes; family Corvidae; genus Coloeus; species Coloeus monedula. The sequence continues at coordinate 29,725,799 of NC_138789.1, read as the reverse complement.
TTTTTTAATTCCTGAATGCCATTTATCTACCCTGATGCAGCTGCATGTTCAATTTATCACCATACCTGCAGGATAATGCTCCCATAAGCATTCTTTAGTAGATTAACTGCATCTGCATGAGACAGCCCATCCAAAGGTTGCCCATTAATGCTGACAATCCGATCTCCAACCTGAAAGTACAACAGCAATGGAAAATTAACAGCATTAGGGAAAATTAAAGTTAAGAATGCTTAAAATTCCTGGTGAACTTGGCACTGCATAGTCATGCTTCTCTTTTGCAGGATCCCTTTTGTGAGGATTCTGCACTGCCAGTGATCGTTTCCCATTCTTCGGAGCAAGGACAATACGGATTTTTTTACCACTAACAATACGATCAGAGAAACAAAGATGGGTTGTATTTCACTTTTTCTATTTGCAAGCAGAGAGAGAGGGAGATTTTCACTGCTGTCCTGCCATCCAGAAAGGATTCATTTGTGTCTGAATGTGCAGACAAGTTCATATTCTTCCAGACCATGTAAGCACATGCTGAATGTTGTATAAGAGAGTAGGAACTTCTGATATTAATCCAATTAACCTGGATGATTTCTTCTTCCTACACACAAAAATGACCTCGACCCTGCCATTGTTTAATTCCATTAGAGACAAGGCAGGAGTGTAGCAGCATGTCCTAATGAATCTCATGGGCCAAAGCATGTGGATCTGCATAATAAGTTCGTTTCAATCCTCATGATTCCTTGCAACTCTCTCCAAAATTGGAAGTGTTCACCATGGCCATCCCTGGAAACCCACACATGCTGTGGGTCTGATACAAGTGCCTTATTTTGCTGTTTCTTTATAGGTGCCTTAAGATCAAACAACTCATTTCTCATCTGGTTTCTGCCTGGTTTGAGCTCTAAATGATACCCAGCCTGGAGTTCCCAAAATACCTGTGGTTTCCAGAGACCCTCTTGCTGCCCTGCCTGGGCCTGGATGAACACAGACATTCTAAGACCACTGCAAATGCATTTAAGCTCTTTCTCTTAACATCACTTTCAGGGGCAGCAATCACCATTATTCCCAGGATGGGAAGAGAAGGGCAGATTTGGTTTTTGGGGTGGGTTTTTTTTTTTTTTTTGTTTGTTTTGCTTTTATATAAAAGGAGGCAGAGTAATCTGTGAGAGATTATCAGCGGTAGCAAACATAGAGGTGCTTGAGGCTTCAAGGGACACGTGGGAGATGAAACAGGAAATATTGAGGACCCCAGCACTCACTCTGAGCCTTTGTGTCCGAGCAGCCACTCCACTGGCCTGGATCATAGCGATGAAGATGGGAATGTCTCCCAAGGGACTGCCCTTCCCTCCTGCTATGCTGACACCCAGTGCATCATTTGGGCCCTGAAACAAAGCAAAACCAAACATCTGCAGCTGGGGCAACTCGCAGAGGTCCGTGTTCAGGGTATGGCAATAACTGGCTCTTTTGATTTGTGGAACAGGGAGAAAACGGGTTTGACACACACATTTCCTCACCCAAAGCATAGGCACACATCCAACATCCGACTGCAAACACAAACAATACAGCTTGACTTGTGAGAAATGCTGCAAAAATGAACAACTTCACTGACAGGAGTCGGCTTTATGAATGGATAGAAAATAACTCACTGACCCTCGTTATCTCCACAGTCCTTGGGCCCATATCGGCTCCTCCTAATAAAGAAACAAACAATTAGCTTCTGTAATTAAGAGATAATATAATTAAGAGATAACACTGTCAGGTGACAACGGTCCCTTGCTGCCTAGGCAGAGTTATCACCAAGCAGGAGTGGAGCCTTCCTGTGCCAAGGCAGGCAGGGCTGCTCACGTGAGGAGGAGGAGGAGGAAGGATGAATGCGGTGCAATCCCTCCGGCTCTCGATGTCACCGTGACTCCCATTGTAGCCCAGCCACAATCTGTGCAACAGCAGCACTGTGCCAGCCTGGAGAACAGCCCTATTGTGCCTTCACTCAATTAAAGATTGCCTTATTATTCCTAAATCACAGCGGCCCTGCACAAAGGGCTCTGGGAATGGTGCAGTTCCAGGGATTTCCTCTTCCCGTTTGTGCTGTGTTGGAAAATAATGGACAGGCAAGAAGTCAGGCTGGTGTGGATCCAGTCATAGGGCATTGAAAAGTACTCAAAATATTGGAAAAGGGGAGGAAAAGGGGAAAGAAAAGGGGAAGGGAATAAGGATGAAAGCAGAAGGAAAAGGAGAAGGGAATAAGGGTGAGAGGGGAAGGAAAGGGGGGAAGAAAAGGGGAAAGAAAAGGGCAAGGAAAAGGGGAAGGGAATAAAGGTGAGAGGGAAAGGAAAGAGGGAAGAGGAAAGGGGGAAACTGGGAAAGGGGGAGGGGAGAGAGGAGAATGGAAAGAAAAGGAAAAAGGAGAAAGGAAAATAAGGACTTCAGAGGCATTGTTCAAACTGTTTTCAGCCCTACAAGCTGATGGTGTAGTGAGGTCCCAGGCTTGGCTACACCCACCCCTAATTGTATCAACTTTAATGAAACTGTTTTAAGAGCCTTTCTGAAGGCTGGCAGAATTAGTCTCTTCCAAAATTCCACGATTCTTACCCCCCCAACACCAGCACTCCCCACATCCATGCAGGTGTGCCTGTGCAGGAGGACCAGGACAGCTGAGGTCCGTGGCACTGGGAAGCTCAGCCCTGGGGACCCCAAATCATGGTCAGGACATGCCCTCCCAGTGCTGCAGGGCCTGTCCACACAGCCCAAGAAAGGCTGCCCAAAAGCCACCAGGCTCCTCCAGTGCCTGCAAACTGGCAGAAGAAATGTCTTCTCCTCCTGCTCACGGTCAGACGTGAGCAAAGATTCCCGACTCCTGGAGGAACTCTCCCCAGGCTACTGCAGGTCGTGGATTTAATGCTCTCTAAACCTGCAAACTGCAAACTGGGCATTGTGACTTTCTCATTACAAAACACCCCTTCATGCACTCAAGAGCAACGAAGATATAAATGAAGTGGTGGCAGCTTTATTCCCTGAGAAAACTGTTTCTAATGTGAGAACCATGCCCGTGCTAAGCCTCTGACAAGGGCGTGAGGGAATAGCAGGGCACAGGAATTCTGCACTTGAAATAGAGGAGCCATTACTCCTCCAGCAGACATAAAATAATGTCATCTGCTGGAAAGTGTTCGGCTCTTAAAAACATCCGCGGGGCGTCTTCTGGGAGGTTGGGCAGGAAAACCAGATTGAAGTGTTCAGTTTGGCTTTTAAAGCAGCCCAAATATAAAGCAAATCACACTCAGCTGTTCTGACAGCTGCCCACTTTGTACCTGAGTTTCTCTGGGATGTGTCTGCCGAGGACCTTTTTGTGCTGACAAAGTTCTGCAAGGTGGAGAGGACGGGAGCAAGCGCGGGGTGGAAGTGGCTGTGGACACTCTGCTGGCTCGCCTGAAGGTAAAAATAAATAAAAACCCGTGAGTCAAACCCAGAAGTGAACTTTAAACCAGGCCCTGCGACAGACGGACGCAGCTGTGCTCTGTGCCAGCCACACTGGAAATGCCACATTGGCCACACAAGTGCAAACCCCTCTGGGAGGGGAAACCGACCAAAATCTCCCCATGGAGGTGAAGTCACCATCCCTGGAGGGATTTAACAGATGTGTGGACGTGGCACTTGGGACAGGGGTTAGTGGTGAGCTTGGCAGTGCTGGGGAATGGTTGGATTTGATGGTCTCGGAGGGATTTTCCAACCTCAGTGGTTCTGTGGTGTTGCTCACAGTACTACAGACCCTTAGGTGCACACTTCTGTGTTGCTCAGGTCAGCTCTAGACAGTGTTCCCCTCTCTAAGTTGCTCCCAGGGTGTCTCCACACCTCAGGAGAAGGGGAAATTATGCACGAGGCACCCAGGAGGACACCAAACAGCTGCTCTCTCACACATGGAGGGGATAACAGGGACACCCATCCTGTCACCTGGCAGGAATCTCTGTTGTTTTAGCTGAACACACTGATTGTCTCTGCTCCTTCTCTGCCCAAGAACCTCCTCCCATTTCCAGAAGAACGTGGAAGCTGACACAGGGAGAGCCTCCAAAGGGAGCTGCTTGCTCCTGTTGCTCTTCCCATTCCCCTCCTTTTCCCTCTCTCCTTATCTGGCTTTTATCTTCAGACTCTGCCCCTCGAGGAAACCTAATTATCCATTTAGGAAAGGCATCTGAACAACAGGTTCCACCAAGGGCCAGACCTTTCCAACAGGGCTGCCTTGTCCAAAACAAAGATCTGGTCCATCTTTGTCCATGCACAGCAGAGATTTCTCCCCCCAAAGGCATCAGCTGGTGACTCAAAAGCCCTGACACATTATCCCACTGGCCAGTGTGCAGCTGTCAGTGACAAACACCAGGCACAGCAAGATTTCCACCTCTGGGTGCCAATTCATGGCCCAGTTAACAACATTTGCAATGCACGTGAAAGAAACCCCTGTCCTGCACCTCAAGGCTTCAATTTCCACTGCTCAAGGGATGCAGTCGACCCAGAAAAAAGCCAAGTGAGGACAAAAGTTCTCGATGCTCTTGGCCAGCACCTTCTAAAGCAGCCCTTGCAGTTGTCCAAATCATTCAAGCTGATCTGCTGCATCATCTGCCAAGATTTTATAGCTCTTGGAAGGGTTTTGGTGAGAAACATTTATTCAGTTTTCAAAATCACCAAGTCGCTTTGGAGCAGTGAGATGAAGGCTCTCTAACGACTCTGCATCAAGCAGATTAGGATTTCTTAAAAAGAAATGCAGGAATTACCAGGTTCCTGCAAAAGCCTCTTAGGCTACAATAAAGTGGGATGATGTCATTTGATCTGAATTTTCACCTGGACCCATGTTAGATACTATGGCATTTTGCTTCCCTTTCAGCTTGAGCTTTCCGTGGTAAAACCAGGCAGATAATTTTTAGCTGTCACTTTTTGATTACCTTGCTCTTGCTTAGGCTTCATGCTGATACAGTGGCCAAAACAAAGTGCAGTACTTGACTGCTGACTTAATGCAATCAGTGCCATTTCCTTCTGTTACTTCATCTCTCCTTGCCTGCTGCATGCACTGCAGATGTTTCTCCAAAGCCATTCTTTTTAAAGCTGGGCTTAGCCCAGCTGTTCCCACATGGCTTTAGCCCTTCCTGGTACCTCACCACCTCCAGCCAGCCCGGATCACTGCTGGCCTTTAGGAAGTGAAGAAATCACGCCATGCTGCAATAATTTTGGCACGTTTTTGGGTTGTTCATGGACAGGCCTCTTACAGACGTCCTTAAAAACATTCCTGCTTTAACTCACATCTCCCCTAAGCCTCCTAGGGCTCCTCCTCTCTGCTTCCAAAAAACAAACCCTTCTTTTAGCAGTGCTGGATCCCCTCATGTGCAGCTCCCCCATGGCAGAAAGGGGCCAAAACCCCCCACAGCATCACCGTGCTGTGATCACTCTCTCAGAGACATTGGCACCTTCAGTGTAACGGCAAAGCAGTCGATTTTCAGAAGGAAAACCCATTGAGAAGAAGTTTTCTAAGTCACTGTGCCTTGTTTCTGTCCCTGCAATCCTCCAGGTTTAACACCAAGAATCGGTGTCTGAGAGGACTTGGGGGGCACAGGGAGAGGGGAAAGGCCCCGCTCTGATTGAAAAATGAATTGTCCTCGCCTCAGGTAAAAAGCAAGTGAAGCAGGAAATTGCTCTGTGTTTTCTTGGAGAGGAAAGCAGCTCTCCTGTGGTTCTGCTGTAAGATAGACAGAGATACAGTTCGGTTTCATCAGCTCATTTTGATAGACAAAACAGCTGCAGAAAATACATTCAAGTGGTTTTTGCAGGTCTGAAAACCAGAAGTTTCTGGGCATCATCATTTGAGAAAGATTTTACAGATTTTTTTGTGTGCCTTGGGAAGACATTCTGACAATAAATACATTAACCAGCTCTTCTGCTCAATCAGCATTTCAGCTGCAGTTCAGCACAGAAAATTATGGGGATAAAATATTTGGTTCCCCACCCTCAGCAGTGTCTGTGGAAGGATGAGCTTCATGAGCACATCTGTGCACCATCCCCGGGCTCTGCCCTTCACAGCTCCACTTTAAACAGAGGAATTTCTCACTAACCTGACTGTTTTGGGATGTTTTCCGTGATGACAGCCATGACCCAGCTCTCAGTCTCCCAAGTTCAAGATGCACCAGGCCTTGGGCACACTTGGAAAAAAAAACACAGCCCACAATGTACAATTTAAGTAGACATATAATATTTCATGCTCTCCTGGAGAGAATTATGTTTATATTCAGCACCACAAGTCCGTGAAGAAAACCACAAGGAATGCTCAAAACATGAACATTTGTATTTAGACAATACAAAAAGTGAAATCGATTTAGGCTTGTCCTGAAGGTTTCTCCTGGTTGCTGAATTTAGTATGGATCTCCCTCTTGCACACTGATGGCCAATTTACTCAGGGAAAATAAACAAAAAGCCCCAAACTCTTTAGCAGACATTTGAAAAACCCTTCAGAGGAAAAATGCTGCAGAAAAGGGTGAATTTAACCCATATGGATCCAACTTAACAAAATACCCTCGTACCTCCGATTCCCAATTCTTAAATAGGTAAACTTTTGGCAAAGCACCAACTCTAAATGGAAAAAGCAAGGAAATAATTAACCTTTCCCTTCCAGAATGAAAGAAATCATGCACAGAAACATTGGTGGGGATGGCAGGGGGAAAGCCCTGGAACCAGATGCAGCCTGGAATAGAAATGGGTCTTCAGCATCCACAGGCACTTGTGGCCATCCCACCCCTTCCCTCTCCCCCAGCCTGATCTGCCACAGAAAAAGGCAACTTCTCCCAGAATTTCAGAGTAAAATTACTCCTGGAAGATGGAAAGCTGTGCACAGGAACAGATTTAAGCTGTCATTTTATCCCTGCAGGTCAGTACAGCAAAGCCAAAGATTTATTTCGGTTCTGGTCTGTGTTGCCTCTCCCGTTTCCAAGTATTTTTCTAACACATGAGATACACAACTGCATTTTCAAATAAATGCCTAAATACTAAATGTGTCTTTGTGTTCCTGCTTCATATCATCCAATTCCTAGAAATACACGGAGAAGAGACTTTAAATGAAGCTCGCAGTTATTTCAAATGAAATTCTTGTCTCAGTAATCAGATAGAGCTGTCCCATGTATGGTAAATAGCACTTCAGGATAATTAGCTTGCACAGTGTCAGTAACTGCAATTCAATATCTCAAAATGTATTCTGTACTCACCTTAAGTATAGTGGCAACAGTCTCTTGTGAGGCATTTCTCATATCCTCCCCATTTACAGACAAAATCTGATCTCCTTGAATTAATCTTCCATCTAGGTCTGCAGCTCCTCCTTTAACAATGTCAGAGATAAACACTCCACTTCCATTTCTAACAATGCAAGAAGCATATGGCTAATTACACAATCCAATATTCTTTGGGAGACCAATTTAGATTACTTGCATTTAAGAGACATTAAAAGAAACCTGTGAGCAGAGAAGAACCAGTTTTACACCCCATTCAGCTGTGTAAAAAAATCGGTGAGTTTTAAAGCCACAGCACGTTTTGCTAATATTTAATGCTGTCTTTCCCCTTGAACTGCTAATTCTGACTGTGTGATACATAAAGATGTATGGAAAACACCATTTATATGAATAGAAGTCCAAGTTTTGGTCTATGATGGAGTTAAACTGTCTCCTGGTGGGACGTGGTTTAGTGGTGGACTTGGCAGTGTTAGCTTAAAGGCTGGACTCAATGATCTTGGAAGGCTTTTCCAACCTAAATGATCCTGTGATTCCGTGGTGTGGGCTGGTGCCAGCTGCAATGACAAGATCTGGCATTTTTTATCCTTCACCCGAAGGACACAGCACTTCCCACCCTGAATTATACCTGGGTATCATTTAACAGACCTCAGAAATTGGGCTCCCCCTAAGGAGGGGATCCCCACTCTGAAGGATTCAGGAATAGCACAAGAAGTTCAGCACAGAAGCAAAGGCAGGAGGGCTGGAGACTGCGATTACCATCTGCAGGGTAATTTACATAATCTAAATTAATTACCCACCCCACAATCTGCTCACAACACCTGGTTAAACATTGCCACCCAAAAACTGCTGCAGAAACTCTCCTGACCATAGGCAGTCAGGATAATGACACGGTGCTTTGTAATTGCAAAAGTAAATTATTTTTGGCAATACAGGAGGGCAACTCCAACACCGAACAAGTGTTATGCCATAAATCTCTTTTAGCAAAGGAAGACTAAAACTATCAGTGCTCTGGTTTGAGTGATCTAATAGCAGTGGTTCAGAGATGTATCAGAAAAAAGTCACATTTTATTAGGCTGCTGTTACCTCCCACTGTATTGCTCTCTGACTGAAGGGCGGAGCTGGGACAGGACAAGAGGAAATGGCCTCAAGTTGTGCTAGGAGAGATTTGGGTTGGATATCAGGAAGAATTTCTTCGTGGAAAGGGTGGTCAGACATTGGAAGAGGCTGCCCAGGGAGTGGTGGAGTCTCCATCCCTGAAAGTGTCCAAAGAAGGACTGGACATGGCACTCAGAGCTCTGGGCTGGGTGACATCGGTCAAAAGTTGGACTCAATGGCCTTGGAGGGCTTTTCCAATCCCAGTGATTCTGTATCTCAGGTTCTGCTCTGTAAGCTGCTCTCTGTAGCGTGGCACAGTCACTTTGAACTGCTCAGGGTTTGGGTCTAACTCAGCCTCTCACCCTCCACTGACCTCGGTCCCTTTGAACCGAGCACGAGCTCCACCTAACTCACAACTCCATCTGCAAAGACGCATCCTGGAAAGAGGTAGGGTAGGTTTATCCCCCAGTTTAGAAATCACAAAAGCCATGCTTAGGGCCTTCAAAGCCCTGAGACACAGCTACACTGATGCCACAGAAGAGTGAGCCCCCAGTTCTGCATGTCCCACACTCTCTCCAGGTGGGATTCCTGCTCTGTGCCCGGAGCCCTCCTGGGCAGCAGCAGCCTCCACTGCTCCGGTCTGTTGTTCTGACATAGGAACCAGAACCACGGCCCCATTGCATCCTGGAAGATATTCAGATACAAAATTCTGCTCCTTATGCAGTTTCCCTTTTCTTTCATAGTCCATTTAATGGCTACATCAAAATCCCAAATATTTCCCACTGGAAGCAGTGTTGGATCAGAGACGCTCTTACCGTTTCCCAGCTATGCTGAGCCCCAGTCCTCGGCCCGTTTTCTTTTGGATATCTACAGAGAAAATCTCCAGGTTTTCCTCATCCTTGTAATGTGCTTCATTCCTGTAAACCACCAGCTGCACCTTCTGGGGCGTCTGCCGCAGCGCAGTGATCGCTTCCTCGTGGCTGGCGTTCCGCAGATCGATCCCATTCACCTGGAATAATCAGTGTTTGCTTTCCAAATGACATGGATAAATGATCTTTTCATCACACCCTACCCGGGGGTGACAGCACAGATTTATCAATTTGACACCCCTTGGTGTTCTAATTGAGTGCTCCCATTTCCAGAGGGCCGAGCTCCTGGGTTTCCTACGGAGTGTGAGCTCGGAGCTTTGTGCCACTGCCTGGGGTGAATCCCAACAATCAGAACATTTGGGCTTGGAAGTTTTGGGTGTTCTTCCCTTCTTTTTAAACCTCAAACCTTTGCAGCCTCAAGCAGTGCTTTTTTCTCCAACTACACAAAGTGGGATGTGGTCCTTTGAGCTCCCTGTGTACCTCAGTACTCAGGTTCCTTCTCCCCCAGCTCCCTAACATCATCAAGATGAAAACAGAAGGAATCAGAAACACCAACAAATAAATGGCCACAGAGAATCCCAGGCAGGATGCATTAAATGGTGATTTTCCATTTTTTCCAATAGATGGCACACCAGACCGCTCCTGGAGCACCCAGCTACACTTCTCTTACCATAACCTGAGAAGGTTTCAGCATTTTAGTAATGTCAGGCAGAACAAGAAGTTCTGCTTAAATGTTACAGTATTAAAAAAACCCCCTATTGCAACTTGAAACTTAAATCTCCTAATTTTTCCAAGCCTGATCCACAGATGCCCTTTAAGGTGTTTGCCAATATTCTGTCAACAAAATCATCTTTTATTTCTTCATACCAAAACATATCAATACTTAGGCATTTTTGAAGTCTCTTTAGGAAGTAGCATGAACTGTAGCAGAATAACCACAAATGTTAATCCACTTCCAGAAGTTTTAAGGCAGTGAAAATATTTCTCAGAATTTCTAGAGAAACAAAATTCTAATCATCTGTAATTTTCCATTAAGATATATGCAAAGTTACAATCATACTTAATTTTACACTCAGGTAATTAAGACTAATCTACAGAAATTACATTCTTTAGTACCAATCCTGTACACATTTATTTATAAATGTACTGATACTCTTTCCTCGACACAGGCATCTATGTGTGCTTTATCACACTAATCTGAAACCAATTCAGTCATCTTTTTGATGAATACAGCTTTTAAAAGCTGAAATAATAACAGTATTATGGCCCACAAACATCAGCACTTTCCTGTTTGGCCAGAGAAGAATTAATTAACCCGCCCCATTCTTACCCCCCTAATTATCGTGCTCTGTTAATAAACCGTTATTTATAAAACCAAAACAACATTCGGCCTCAACACTAACAAAAATATTTGCAGTGCAAGAGCTGTAAAGACAACTCCCCAAGTACCCCTTGCTATTTTCTTAACCCTACACACCGAGGCCTTAATGGCCATGCTGGGAATTTGTCCTGAGCTGACAGCAGAGCTGCAAAGCAGCTGCACTGAACCCCTGCCTGACGAAAGTTTCATTTGCAGACCAACACTTCTCCCTTAACCCTTTCCCTCCACCTTTTCTGTGCTTGTCTGGGGGAAAACCACCAGATTTATTCACAGCAACCATTCCCCAGCTGGATGAAGCATGGCCTGGGGGAGCTGGTAGCTTCTGCAGGGATGCTGGGAGGGATGCTCACAGGGATGCTGGGAGGCATACTGGGAGAGAAGCTGGCAGGGATGCTGACAGGGATACTGGGAGAGATGCTGGCAGGGATGCTGACAGGGATGCTGGCAGGGATGCTACAGCCACCCTCTCCTCCTCACCCCACGTTATCCCAGCTCAATGTTTGGATTTCAGGCAGAGCAGAGATACCGGAGTGGCGTTGGGAGCGCATGCCTCCGAATGAAAGATTAAAGAGATGAATAATACTAAGCTATTGGACATGACAGCTGAACTATGTAATTCAAGAACTGCCTTGCTCAATTAAATTTAATGTATTCTCAATTTGTACCTTCAGTTTATATGAATATATAAGGAAATATGAATTTTTCAGGACGTTCTTAGTGACAGAAAGGAAGCCTCAAGAATGGATCCTATTCAACCTACAAGGGACCTCTGTTGAACTGAAAACAAGTCTCCACAACCAGGCACAGACAGAGAGAAAGAGATTTTACCTCCAGAATCTGATCGCCAGCCCAAAGTCTGCCATCTCGGGCTGCGGCCCCCTCTTCATAAACTTCATGGATCACTATGGCATCCTGTGGGAAGAAGGCAGTGGCATGAATCCTGCCCCTAAACACCCCCAAACTGGCCACCATGACCCACCCCACACTCCCCACCAGCTCCACAGTTAAAAAATACAGCACGCCAAGTCAGGAGAAGCAAGACTGTAACACAGATTTTCAAAATTTCCAGTATTTTGGGCTAAGAAAATGACTCCTGTAATCAAGAGCCAGTATAAAGGTACAAAGGATTTTGTTTCCCACTTCAGGGTAGTCTTGTCTAGAGCTTCTTCCATCATTTTTATACATTGGCATCAGCAGCACATGAACTCAGTGTGAACTGTTGTATTAATATCGTCTACTTTTAATGGTATTATTTAAAACCAGATTCTTTGGAGCTATGAATATTTTTAGGGACTTGGCATAGACCTCGGCTTTAAGCAAGAGCTGAATGCCTTGTGGTAAATAGTGCTGGTTAAATCTGTAAGAAATGAAATCCAGAAGAAAGGAACAATGGCAAATGTTAGTTTATTACTGAGGTTGGAAAATGTAGGCAGTGGCAGATGTAGCTTCAGGGAAGGTTTCAGTGATTTAATCTTATTGCCAGCAATAGATGTCCCCGAAGAAAAAGCATTACAAAGAACATACTGTTCTCTTGCTGGTGCTTTCCCTTTGCATTGTTCTGGTTTGTTTCTTTTTTTTCTTTTATTCTTTTTCCTTAAAAAAATATATAGGTGAACATCCTGCTGCAGTGCTTCAGCTTGCAGGATGGGATGCTCCAGTGTGCAAAACCTGCTCCTCTCCCCAGCGTCACCAGCAAACCCTCGGCCTCAGAGCTGAGCCACCAGTGCTGGCTCTGGGTAAACACGTGGTGATTTTTAATTGCACATGTAGGTTTTGGATAACCCATTCTCAAATACACCCTCCAGAAGTGCTGTTGTGAAGTCCCCCACCAGCTGGATGTACAAGCCAAAGAGGAGCTTTCCCATTGTGCTCCCAAGAAAAGGTGGTGAGGTTGGAGCGTGCGAACCCTGCTGTGCGATGGCTTCTCGAAGCAGGGGCAGGGAATTGCTGCTGGGGTGGGAAAAGGTCCCTCTATGCTTGGAAAACACTGTTGGATACCACATCTCTCATCACCAATTCACCCCCTGCCTGTGCTGCCTCATGATCCTTTCCCAGCACATGCTGAACAGAAAGAAAACTCAAATGCCCTTCGGATAACGCTCAGATCCCGACACCACCGAGAGCACGATTCCCTTTCATTCCCTCTACAACTTATTTAAGGATGTGGACTTGCTGGAGCACGGCACCACTGCCACAGGTCCCCTCTGATACATGGACACCAGTCCCTGAAAAAAGCCTGGAGCACTGTAATCACAAATGGATTACAACTGATACAAGAGTCCCAGATGGGGGAAAAGAGATTTCAATCTGCATAAACGAAGGGGAAACACTGTGAGCTGTGTACCAAGTAATTAAGAAAATAAAAAGAGTGGTTTGATTAAAAAATAAAATAAAATCTAGATATAGATACACCACTGGCAACTAGAGGGTTTATTTGCAATAACTGGAGCAACAAATACTAACAGAATAGAATAACATGGGCATGTCCATCTCAGCAGCCTCTGTTGTGTGTCTTAGATATTCTCCCTGTTGTGGGGTTTGGGTTGTTGTGGGGTTTTGGTTGGTTGGTTTGGGGTAAGTTTTTACCTTTGTTTTACAAATGCTGGTGTTACTCCAAATCAACACAAGAGACTTTTACCAATGAGAGAACACAAAATATTGACCAGCTTGTTAAGGCAGCATCATTCACCTGGGACACAGCAGGGCAGGGAGTGACCATGAGGCTTGGTAGAAAACTGGCAGTGTGACCATGGAACAGCACACTGGGCACGCACACAGCACGGTCAAATTAAACCTTTTCAGACTGGATTTAATCTCATATTTCCTAACCTCAGAGCAAGGACCTTTCAATCACATCTCTTTAAGTTTGTTTTTCATCTGTGGTTGCTTTTAAAACACCCACCAACCTGGAGTTACCAGCTTTTCCCAGCACTGCTTTATTAAATGTAAAACTGCACATACCGAAGGCTCAGACCCAGGAACCACCAAATGTTATCAGTTTGGATAATCTGCATCATCTATTTGAAAAGCCAACACTTCAGCGTTACACTGTGGTTCCTGCATGTGTGAGAAGCCAGACCTAGGACTAAAAATACACATGGCATGAAAAGGTACATTCCTGCTCGCTCTGTGCCTACCCTGCAGAAGGAAACATCTTGCTGACCTGCCAAAACACTGTTTTTCTTCAGCAGGTTTTTTTTAAAGTAGTGTAGCTGAACCAGGCTTATCAAATCCATTAAAAACAGAACAGAGCAACGTGTCCATAATGCACTGTAAAGATTTCTAAATAGTCCATAAGCATAAATACCAGCTTAATTTTCCTTAGCTTATGAACCATGGCAAACATCTCTTTCCTCTGATACTCCTGGGATCAGCTCGAAGTACTTAAACCAGAAGTAATTTTTTTCCACTGGATCTAGTGGGACCTGGATAAGACTCTGTTAGTTTTGATCATCCACGACAAATCACTAAAACCAAACTGCTGATGCTAGTGAACATTTTTAATCATATCAATATTTGAAAGAACTGTATGCAGTGCTGAGATGTCATACTCCAACCACCTAACCAAGCCCCAAGATGTAACGACTCTATCAACAGGCATGGATTGAAGCTGGAACACCCCTCTCAGTGCCTCAGGAAAAAAGTAGGATCCATTATGACTAAAACAATACATTTATTTAAAGGATAGGTTTTATTTTCTGGACGTCTGCAGCTCCTGTTTAAATTAAATGTGTGCTTGATAGCAAAGCCTACATAGTTCAAAATCAATCAATCAAGAGGGACGAAGAGAAAGTGGTGTCAATGTTCAACTAAAGGTTGTGAATTCATGGTGGCTCTGGACAGATTTTCCCATCCCTCCCCACCTCCTTTCACCACGAGTTTCATACAGATTATGGATCTCCGTGGTCGAGCTTGGCAGAGTCACAAAAACTGTTCATGCAGAAGGGGAAATAAAAACACTCCCGTATCAAGAACACACTTGTTTAAAAAAAGATACCCAGCTGCTGAAAGCACATACTTCATAAAGTTTACAAATCCATTCAACAAACTGGGGCTTTAATCTTTGTATATTTTGACAAAGAACAGTCTGGGACCACTACACAAACGGGCAATTAATGCAGAGCTGAGCAGCTCTTGCCTGGGACGGAAGGATGCGGAGTACGAGCTGGGCCATGTAAACAGTGTTTCTCCATGCTAAACAAAGTCCACACTGGCAGGTGTAAACTGAGGCTGTCCAGCCATGAAAACACTGAAAGAAAGACAGACTTGAAGGGAATTTCTCTGCTACTGCTGAGATTGCCATCCTAGGCTCAAAAACGTTTGTACTGAAGGGCCTGCAGCCCAAGCAAAGGAAGCTGAAGGTACTGACACAGCACTGCCACAAAAATCACCTGCAAGAATGGTTCCCAAACGTGGCAGAAGTACACCTGGTTGGGATATGACGTGCCCCAAACCTGTTAAGAAGCAGAAATGGTCACCAAACCTGCCACAAAGAGAAGGTATTTTGTAGGGTTCAGACTTGAGCTGTGACCCCTCACCAGTAGAGTATTGCTCTGCCTGAGAATACCACTGTGACTGCACAGCTGTCGAGCAAAGGGAAGGCCCAGGAGTGAGAAAATGAGGGTCTGGCTGTGGAAATAAAGGCAGAGAAGCAGGAGAGCTCATGGAGCCTCTTGGTCAACACCTCAAAGATCAAAGCTGGTGCAGAGTGAACAATGACTGAACAGTGAGAGCAAGGAGCCTGACAGAAATTAGCACCCACCTATGGAAAACAGAGCTGGTACCATGTGCACAGCATGATCTGCACTGCATTGCCCTTCATCTGAGGAGGGAAGAACCCTGAACTCCCAGGGAGATGGATCTCAACTCCTCCCCCCAGGCTGTGGATATTTTTCTGCTTGATTTATAACAATTCAGAGACCTGTGAGGGGAAGAGTATCACGTTCACCCCTCAGCAAAGGGCACAAACAGACACGTTAACTCTGAGAATCAAATTCAGGCAGATGGACAGCTTAATCTTTGTATCTTAAATGTCAAGAACCAGTATGGCAGAGACCTCAGGTGAGGACCACAGAGCACTGCCCTGACTGAACCTTTGGGAGAAAGGTGGTCAAGTCAGCATCCTACTCAAGAAAATCTCTGACCAAGTGATCCTTAAAAGCCTGCAGGAGCAAAAACCATGGTGAGAAAGTCTCACAAGCTGCTGGCTTTAGGCTTGGACTGTTCACGTGTTCCCTGCAAGTTTACAGCTCCTGAACCAGTCTCTTCAGTGTTTCTTTTCTACCATGCAGCTGTTCTTCAGCAGGACAAGCAGCAGCTTTCCACTGAAAAGCCACTGCAAAGCAGCCCCCAGGCTGTTAATGGGAATGCTGGGAATAGAGGGTGAGGGAGGAAAAGGACACAAGATATGAAGGAGGCACAAATATTAAGTACCAGGAGTATTTTGATGAAGTTGTATCCTGTGATAAAGGCGGGTCAGTATGCAAAAAGGGGTGATTTCAAAGGATGTGGAACAGAGAAATTTCCATATTCCTGGTGTTGGCTGGATTGGACAAGGAAAAAGGTCCAGATTGTGGTAAAGAGGCTTCCTGCACAGTACTGACCAGTCCTGCACTACTGCAAGTCCTACTGCTTTAACTGAGCTGAACTTTGCTTTGAGTTTGTCTTTGTTGACCTGTTTCAGTCCATGAGCTCCAGCCATCATTGGACAGGATCAAAGGCACCTCACAGAAGGAAGGTGGACCACTGAGGACTGCAATAATCAGCACAGAGTGACTGAGAATGAATCCTACCACCAACCATAATCACATACTTGGTGCAGGGAATGAAGCTTTCTGCATGGATTCGAGCACTTTTCCTGAGGAAGACAAAAAGTAAACTACATATAAAAACCACGCTCTGGAAAATACGGGTTCTGATTTAGTTGACACATTGTGTTTTCCTAAGCTAACATTACACATTTCCAACTAATTTCCTACATAGCTACAAATGTTACCCTGAATTAGCACTATTAAGGATAATAACACTGCAAGGGGTTTTGCTGACTGCAGGATCAGCGATTTATCTCTTTCCCAGGGCAAGCACAACACCGTTTGTTATTTCCTTTTCAACTTCTATAATACTTTGTCCAGAGTAGTAAAATCGTAAAAATTTCATTTTTACAGGCTGGTTCAGAGATAAAAGCAGAAAACAACTGGTTGCACAGTGAGTTTCACTGGAGAATTAGCCCCACGCAGGAATCCCTCAGTAGTTAAAATAAACCCAGCTGCTGGTTACTTGTAGGCAGAGGAAATGACAACTGCTATGATCTCTGATCTTCCATTTGCAGACCCAAATGGAATCTCCAAGATAACTTTTCAGCAAGGGAGGGTGAAGGTCAAGCCCAAGCAAATCACTCGACTTCTTAAGGGGGTTTTATCTGATGCATCGTGCTGCAAATGCCTCCTTCTGGCACTGCAGGATTTTGCCATTGCTGGAGTTCACAAACCATTAGCAGGCACCCCAAATCCTAAGCCAAACACTACTGCAGTAACAGAGGCTGCAGAATGTAAAAATGCAGTACCGTGTTAATGCAGAAATGCTTCACATTGCACGAGACCCAGAAACTGCCCCGCTCAAGGTCAAAACAAAAGGTCTGTTTCCCATTTAAGAACAAGCCCTTGCAAGAGATGGTGTTCACTTGCCAACTTTCGTAAAAAAGATTAATCCACAATATCAATATGAATATAATTTTTCATACTAAAATACAGATTTACTTTAAGGAAGTGGATAGTATTTGTATTACATTTTATAGGCCCCTATAGTTACATCTGGTCCTTATTTATTTAAATTTTATTCAGCTTGCATAATATTTTTGCTTACAGTTATATTCTCTAAGATCAGAAAAGCTAAAACCTGAAAATTCAATGGCACTATTCATTAACATTCCTTTGCTCTGCAGTCATAGACATTTGCAAGCTCTCCTTTGATTCTGAAATAATAAAACTAAGGTAATAAGATGTTTAGTGTAAAAATATATGACTTAAGTCAGAATGATAGAAAGAGCTATGTTCCTGTGAATCACATGCCAAAGCAAACCAAAGTTTTTCAAAAAGTATACATGCTCATTTTAGAGGGAATAATAAAACACAGAATGACATATTAAAACCTTAACTCTCTCACTCTCATTATTTTATTAAGTCAAAAAAAAAAGAAAGTTTGCAGTGTACAGAGCATAGCACAGGTTATAAAGAATGCATGAGGTGCTGAATGTGTGTGACACAGGAAGCCAGGGGTTTCAACCAGCAGCAGCCAGGATCCTCCTGAAGTCCATCCTGACAGGTCCTGCTGTTTTTGTATATTGTTAACTTAAATTTTACGGTTGATTTACATTCCTGGAAGACACCAGCTCCTCCAAGCAAGGCCCTGCTACGCAAGCACGCCCTACCATCAGCTAGACCCTTGCCAAAGACCCATCAAAGACATGATTTGCAAAACTTACTGCCCTAATTCCGTTTTGTGACAACTCATGTACAAAGCAGCTTGGGTTTGTCATGCTCCTGCAAGCCAACGTCCTCCTGGAACGATGATGAATCCAGCAACTCCATCTTAGCATTATCCAAGCAGGAGTCAAGGCCATTCCTCACAATTTTGAGCTAACTGCATTTAGCACCCTGTCATTAAATTGCCTTCTGGCTTATAAATGTGGGAGAGGGTTTAGGAGGGATTGTAGTTTTTCCCTCTCCCAACCGCAGACTCTCCCTCCACGATACCCGAGCCACGATTAAAAACTCAGGGCTCCTATTCCCGTTTTTCATTCCATTGTTCCATTCACTGTGTGGCAGATTTAAAAGCAGCAGCATCTACAGCCCAGATATTGCTGGAACCCCCCTGAGGCCAGTATCCCCCTTTTCATTTGTGGTTATAAGGAGAGCATATTTCACTAGAACTCTCTCAGTCTTAGCTGCACAGGATGTCTGTCTATGGAGTCACTCAGATGTTGTCTGTCTATACCTGATAAAGATATTTTTTGCCTGGATTTCAATATAACTGAAGTGGGGAGTGTGGGATGAAAGCCCAGCCAAGGGAGAAACCGCTCAGTGCCACAGCAGTCACAGAGCCCTCACGCTTAGGAAGGTCCCCACTGCTGACAGACTGCAGCAGGGCACAAAGCAGAGCTCTCAGGTTTGGCTTTAGAGCAAGAACAGCCTGATTTTGGCAGCATGGAGCCCTCACAGGGTAATTATCCCTCACAGCTCCAGGGGCAAACACCGGGGCTTGAACAGCTGCAGTTACAAGTCACAGTTTTCCTGATTATTCCCTTGCCCTGCCTTAACAGATGGGGTTTATTCAAGGGATGACTCACCTGGACTGACAGAATGAATCTAAATATTCTTCTGTCAACCTGCATCTCACCCTCAGGAAGCTCCCCAGAAAACCTGGGCAAAGCCAGGTGATCAGGGAAGTTCTTTCCTCCCCAACTCCAGTGTTACCAGCTCTCCCACCAACTCATGTTAGCTGAGCACAAGCATATTCTGTTACATTTTGTGTTCCAGTTCCCTGGCTTTGTGGATCACTTCATTTTACAGATGGAGTACCTTAAAGTTTGTTAATTACCTTAAAAATGCTTTTTATTAAAGTCAGCTGAAAGCAAAAGTACAAAAAGAAAATTTACCACATTTGAAGTAGACAACCCAGTATAAAAAATCCTGCATAAGAGGTTTGATGTTGTTTACAACAAAAACCACACAGGACAAACACTGTTTTTCTTCCTTTCTGTGTAAGGTTGAGGTAATGACTACTCCCTGCCTACTCCACCTCCAGAGAGCCGTAAGTTACAGCTCCTGCAATCTTCTTTTATATCAGAGGTGCCTCTTCAGCAATTAGCTGTGATTTCAAGACCCAGCTGAGCCTCGGAGCCCTCCTCCCTCCCAGGTTCTCTAACCCTGCCTGGAGGAACATCCCCAAACCAGCCTTGAAACTGCTGAACCCCCTCGGGCATGTCTGAGTGTCTTAATCACCCAGGCAGCAAAGACAGAGTCAATAACCACCAGTAATCAACTCGACCATCACTAAATTTTTCAGCTGGCAGCAAAGCAGTGCCCCCACCCTGCAACGAAAATGTTTGTACCTTAGAGCAGTGCTTTTTCCATGTATTGCCAGAAATCAAATCCTTCAAAATTGACTATCCTGGATCACAGAAAGTCATTGCAAGTTGTTAACTGGACAAGACATGGCAGCATTCAACCACTCTGGGGGGGATTATGGGGTTGGGATATCAGAGAATCATGGAATGGTTTGGGTTAGGAGGGACCTCAAAGCCCATCTCATTCCATCTCCTGCCATGGGACACCTTCCACTAGGCCAGGTTGATCTAAGTCCTGTTCAACACCCACAACCTCTCTGGACAAACCCCCCACATGCCACCTGGATGAGTACAATTTAAAATAATTCCTTGATGCCCAGTCCTCTAAGGATTTAAGATGAAAATCTCATGGGTGTCCTGGGGAGCAGCGTTACAGCCTCATTTTGGGGATGTTTCTGAAAACACTTCTCTTTTTTCCCCCTGTTCTAAATTCCCACTCTGAGGTTACTTTTACAAGTTTGATTGGACTACAACCAAAAAAAAATAAAAATCACAAACTGAAAGCCCTGTGCTTCAGCCAGCTCCACTCTGCACTTTAATTGCTTTAAAGCAGAGGCCATGTGTTGTGTTCTCTCAGGGGTACATGGGAAGGTGAAATGAAAGTGAGTGAAGGAAAAGAAATACTTACAAAAAATCAACGCTTAGAGGGAAATGAAATAGAACTGCTCCAGGGCTAGAGCAGCCTGAAGATCAACAACATGAAGACAACTGCCAAGGACAATCCTTCCTTCCCCATGCCTTTCCTGCAAGCACATCTTTCCAGCTGTTGCTCCCCTGCTCCTCGAGCACAGAGCCCCAGTCCTGGCTTGTAATACATCACTGGAAAGGGTTTGGAGTTTAATGGGATGGACATCTCCTCACCAAAAAACATTGCACAGGGGTTAAGACATCACTTTCCAACCTCCTGAATGAGTTAACCTCCCTGCTCACAGGCTGTATTTTTCAAGTCTCTACTTGGTGATTCCTGATGAGATTCCCGAGGTTATGACTTAAAAGTTACACTCTGTATTTCATTTTGAAGCAGCCTGTCCCTGGCTGCCAGATTTATTATTCCAAAAGCTGGGCCTGTACATCTTGTGCTCAAGGATGATATAAAATATTCTGAAAGAGCTTTCCCATCCCAAGTGAGCTGCTGCTGAGTACCCTCAGCTCAGCATTTTCAGATCAAGAGCATTTTAGTACAACATGGGTGAGGCCCTTATAGTCTTGCCATGTCCATTTTAGACTTGACATGTTCTGAGCAGCATTCCTGGCTTCCCCCATGCTGATAAATTACTTCTGAGATCCTAGGAGCTGGGGTTCGTGTCCTTCAGGGGTTTGCAGACACTTCTGCTGAAGCCAATTACAATTCATTCCAATTTCTCTGCACTGCAGCAAACAGTGGGTCTTGGACACAAAATTCCTGCCACACAACAAAACCTTCAGACCTGACGAACTCCTTCGATTTTGCCTTTTTTAAAATACAAAAGATGTCCATCTGTGTAACTGAGTTAAAACCAAATGACAGATAGACAGACAGATACATCACTCAGCTCCATGGACCTTTTTTGTTACGTTTTCTCTCTAAGCTATGAAACTCAGAAACACAGAAACTTTCCTCCAGCCCTGAGCAGTATTTGCTTTGACTCCTCGTTAGGTCATGTGAACTTCATTTCGATTCTTTTCAAAAGGTTTTCTGACTCCAGGACACAAAAAAAAACCCCCAAAAAAACCAAAAAAAAAAGGAAGGCATCCAAATAATTTGGAGAAGATCAGAAGCACAAAGCAGACAGAAAAATGGGCGGTTCCCTGCCTGTGGCAGGGGGCTGCAACTGGGGGATCTTTAAGGTCCCTTCCAACCCAAACTATTCCAGGATTCTGTGATCCCACCAGCTGTGGCCACAACCCTGAGCTCCTGCCTTGAGGAGAAGGGCTTGCAGGGACTGTTTTGGAGAAGGAAGTTATGGAGAATCCCAGAGAGGCTCTCTGCACATGGCAAATGATCGGGTTAGACTGTGGTTTCCCAAAAGCACCTTGTTTCCTATGAAACACCATTTCTTGCCTTTCAATGAGCAGATTCAGAGTTAATGAAAAGAAACAGGGACTCATTTTGGTAAGTCCTGTAAGTTGAGGATCTGAAAAGTGGGAAGTTGGACCTCCCTCCCTTCATGGTTTCAGTTACTGCACTCCAGTGCAAAGACTTTTAAAATCAACTCCTAGGAGGACACTTTAATGAATAAACTAATGAAAGCGTAATACTTAACCAAAAGCATTTACTCAATTTAAAGAATAAAACCCTTTGCATTTTTCTCATCTGCTCTGTAAAGCAGTTATTTACAATTTTCATTTATTTATATTAAAATCTCATGAAAGACACACACCATATTGCATCTGACAGACTGCCATGTACTATTTCCAAATTCCAGTTAAATGAAAAAGCAGGGAGATGACTAACATTGAGCAACTTATTTGAATTTACTCAACACTGAGGAGCTTGACAAAAAAAGGGACTGTGGACAAAACTGTGCATGGCTGGAGAGAGTGAAAACTAACTCAGCTCCATCTCCATGGGACACAGAGCAATTAATTCCAGCTCTACATAACTGGAGACTGGGATAAATGGGAGAAAAACCTAAATTTTTTCCGATTTCAGCTTTAATGCTGTAAAAGATCCAGCCCACACTCTGCAAAACAAAACTTTCCTTTTCCTTCTGAATTCCTTTCTTCTTCCCCTTCAATTTTTTTCCTTCTTTATTTTATTTTATTTGGGTTTTTTTTGTCTGGAAGAAGATTACTACATTGCAACTGTCTGTACATGCTGACACTCACTGCACTTTGATGCTTCATGATGCACCTCTATGATATTTTGGGGAGTAACTGCATGTACCAGAGCAGCTCCACTGCCTGAAGAGTCTCTGTGTCAGGGAATTCAGGAGAACCCAGCAAAGACACCTCTGCAACAGACTTGTTTACTGAAAGAACGGAATGTGACATTTAAAAAACCCAATCTGGCTTCTTTTACACTGTAGCAAAGCATCTCTCAAATGGAAAAGTGGAGAGCAGACAGCAAGAGCAGAGGCAGAGGGGAGTTTAGCATCACCAATTTGCTGAGCTCACGCTTGAACTGATACATTTTAATTCATCTGACGACAGTTTTTTTAAAAACCATCATATCCAAGAGGCAGATTAAGCCAAAAGACACAGAAAACAATAAAAGATTACCTTTGGTTTACTTCTGTTCTGCAAGGGCTTTTGCTGGCAGGCAGATAAATCACAGTTTGTTTAAACAGCTACTGAGCATTTCTGCTCTCAAGACAGAGGCGTTATCCTTGCTGAGACAGCTCTACCTCTGCAACATTAACTTCTAGCCCAGCCATTCTGGTAACTTACCTGCTTGCAACTCCTAATTCACAATGCTTAAATAAAAGAAAACACATTTGCAACCTCTGGCCACAGCAGAAAAACTACTGAAACACAGTTTAGACGGGAACATCATCTGATCTGACACAAGGCAAGATTGCCAGTTTTTTAATGGAGGTTATAGTTGGCTTGTCCTCCCTGTCCTGAGCAATTTATTAAAGCAATTACACATTAAGGGCATTGTTATTTTCCATGTTTCCTTTGTCTGCAGCAAGTATGAGTTTAACAGAAACTCACCAGTGGAGTGTCCTTGCCCCCGACAATGCTGAGCCCGAGGCCTGAGCGACCCTTGGAGATCTCTATGGTCATCTCCTGCCCTGGAACTATGGGACATGTTGCTGGATCCACAGGCAGTGGAGGTGGGAAGACACCTGAGAACATAAGAAGAACATAGTAAGTCACACAACACAACAAGAAAATGAGAACCACCAAAGGAATTGTGTGACAACAACTAATTAAGCTTTTGTTGGCTCTTCAGCGTAACAAAATTGAACTAGAGAACCACTCTGAGTCACTTCTGAAGTCTCTAAACCAGAGTGACTTGAGTTCTAGGAGTAAATGCTCCCAGTAAATGCCTGTGAGGACATCTAATTTGGTTTTAACCTATACAATTCATATCATGATGGCAAGGGATACTCCATACAGGACAGATAAGGCCATATTCCAGCACCATGGAATGGACAGCATATCCCAAATTGTCTTTCCTTCTATTTCAATCAAAACCAAGATCATCTTTCTACATAAAAGTCAAGAGAAACAAGTGAAGACAGCTTCAAGCTCTCAAAAGTTGTGAAAGGAGAGAAAAATACAGACACTTTATAAAATAACTTCGAATAAGTCATTAGATGTTCAAAGAAACAAAACTTCAGCAAAAGTTATCTGGAAAACAAAATGAAAACATCCATCTTGGGTTAGGGTACTAGAAATACACTGAATTGTGGAAAAATCACTGGTTCCTACTACGGCTGGGGACTTCTGCCTCGGGAGAAAGGTAAGCGGGTGCTGGCTCCAGGGGAATCTCCTGTGAGCTCACGGGGGCTTTCGTGGAAGATCTGGGCTGTCTGATCTGGTTGAGGACCTAAAAGCAAAGCAGAAGCAAGAGAGATCAGTGATCAGTCACAGGAAGGGGGATATGATGAGGTCATTAGCATCAGCTGTTGATTATCGTGCCTCGCTAAATCCTCAAAGTCAATAGAAGGAAAACAAGCAATTTCCACACATTTAAAGAGGAGCCAGTAATTTTTTATGTTTCCATCAATAAAATTAGTTTAACGTCTCCCCAGTTAATCCCTTCCCCCCATAAATCACTCAGTCTTCAACCAAATCAAGCCCTCAGGCCCCTCCCTTACTGGTTAACATAAACACACAAACATTTCCCTAAACACACATACATTTTCTGGGAGCTGCTCCTCTGTCTCCTGCTGATCTGCCACCACTGGTGTGTCAGCTTTACATTTCACATCCTACAAAGTCAAAAAAGAAAGTGAGATGTATTGAAAATGTCTCATTAGCTTCAATAAAATTATCTTCCAAAACTCAGGAAGATGGTTCTAGGGAAATACAGTGATATTTTGGAGGGACAGGACATAGGGAATGGCTTCCCACTGCCAGAGGGCAGGGCTGGGTGGGATATTGGGAAGGAATTCCTGGCAGTGAGGGTGGGCAGGCCCTGGCACAGGGTGCCCAGAGCAGCTGTGGCTGCCCCTGGATCCCTGGCAGTGCCCAAGGCCAGGTGGGATGGGGCTTGGAGCAGCCTGGGACAGTGGAAGGTGTCCCTGCCTATGGCAGGGGGTGGCACTGGGTGGGTTTTGAGGTCCTTTTCAACCCAAACCAGTCTGTGATTCCATTATTTCTTCATGTAAGCCCATTTGTAGCACTAAACAAATCTGAAGGCCAAAACTGAAAAGAGGAAAAGCTGCTGTGAGCACAGGGAATATCAGGAGTTACTAAAATCCCACCCCTCAGTTCTGAAGGCATGCAATGCACAGGAGGGATTTTTGGGGAGGAGATTATCACATGTGCTCTGTATTGTTCCAGAGCAATGTGAAGCTCTGGAATGACTGGGACAGCAATTCCCAAGCTGTACAGGGACCCCTCAGTGCCCACAGCAGGAAGGGGTTCAAAGTCATCTGCTCTCTCCTCCCCCTCCTTTTTTGGCTCTCCTAAATAAAGCAACTGCTTAAAATGCATCCTCCAGCCTCATTAAAAAGGTCTCCAACAATGGTACCTCAATCACTGGCTCCACCTTTAGCCTAATTTCTTTCTGTACCTTTGCAATACACTAAACTATATTTTTATCTCCTACTTCTACAACTGCTTCCAGACAGTTACAGTGCCCTCCCTTGTTAGCTCTTCACTAAACTCAGGCCCCTTTGATCCCAGTAATAGTTAATTATCTTATCCCATATTAAAAACCCTGAAAAACAGTCTGTTTTGCAGGAATTATGAGCACCAACTTCCAAAGAATATTTCAAATCTTTTTCAAATATTCAAAAGATACTCTGCATTTCAGAAACAATTTCTAATTAAGATGACAATTTATAAATTAAAAGAAAAAGTAAACAGAATTGTAGGTAACTCAGCTTGAGAATACTGGCCTTGTTTGCTGGAGTTTTGCTATGTTAAATCATGCCAACCCCCACAGGAGTTCTCTTTTCCCCTTGAATTTTTCTCCAAGCTTGCTGTAACTCTACAACTGCAACTATTATCCAAAAGGATAACAGGAAAAAAGATAAAGTGGTGATCTCATTGTATTATCAGAGGTGTCAGGGGAGAAATGAGAAGACTGCTTTGTCATTTTCTGAGAGATTGTTTTAATGAGCAATGAAAAATTACTTCATACTTCCCTTTTTCATAGTGGTATGTGACTAAAATCTGAAGCTTCATCTTGCACAGCAAGTAAGCACCAGGCACCACCTTTACACCTCTCTGATCTTTTAACTGAGGCTGTGCTAGAGGTACCTGAACAAAATAAGCACCAAATACACCCAGCATTTGTCAAAAGCCTGCAGCCCAACTGGTTTAATCATGTTCAACCCCCTCAACTCCATCCCAAAGCACTTTCACACAGCCCCTCCTCTCTGCCAGTGTTTCAAGGGTGTGTTTTCTGTTTGTGGTAAAGACAGATTATTGTTCCAAGTTCAAACCTTTAAAGGCAAATGAATCCATTCTCACCTCTGTCAGATTAAAACTTCCAAGAGCATCTCAAAGCCCCCTTCATCAATTCTTTTCCAAGGACACCTTATGGAAAGTCAGATTTCTCCAGCCCTCAGAAACCCAGGGCCTTCTCTGAGACCACCTCAAACCTCAGCTAATAAACACACAGACTTTGCCTAACACTTCCACTGGCTCCAGTTCAGAAACAAAGTTGTTTTCCTTCCCCCTTCTTATCATCTCAGCCTACAATGATGTCCATTATACAACTTTATAGCTTTTAAAGTGATGAAGTGACAACAAAGAGTATGTTGTGAGAGACTGACAAATTTATCAGCAACAGATGAATAGAGAATGATGTGAATTTTTTAATTTTCCTTTTATTACAGCTGTCACTTGGTGAGACATCCTGCCCATGCTTTGAGCTGTACATACTTGTGGAAGATCTCTGCTGATAAGCACATACTTTTTATTTACTCAGTGAACTTGATCTTACTTGTTGCCTTTTACATTCCTGATTTCTCCTGACATATGACTGAGAAATTCAGTAACAATGGTGAAGTAGCACTGAGGCTCTGGTAGCAACCATCATGCTATGAAAAACAAAGCACTGTTTTCTTTTGCTTCCACACTCACTAGAAGACTGCAAGAGAAATCTCCCTTCCCAAAATACCAACTTCTCTTGTGCTGCACTGCAGAGTCAAAGTCTTAATGCCAGTTGTGCCTACAAACCCACTCCCTTCTGGCCAGAACCATCAGCACTCCCAAACTGAGATCCACTCAGAAGTATTTCCCATGTAGGTTTAAAATCCTGTTGGTAAGAAAACTCTGAAATGATGAAACTGGCTTTTACTGCTCTTTTTCATCCATTTATACCCATAAACCAAGGGCTGCCCCAACTGGAGGCATTACGGAATGAGCAGTTGGACCTACAGGCATTCCAACACTTCTCCAAGTGCAGGCCTTTGCCTTCTCTTACCTCTCTGCCATTGCTCTGTTTGGACAACTCTTTTTCTTTCTTTTCTTTTACCTTTCAACTTCTACCCTTTGGCTCCAGAGCTCCCTTCTTTCTGGCTCCAAGTCTGAAAAGAAGCTGCCAACATATTCTGGGTTTCCTGTGGTTCCAGAGGTGTCTTCCCTCCACACCTGCCTTGGATTGCTGCAATTTCTTTTTCCCATTAAATCCACTCCTCCTCCAACACCACCCAAAGAGCTGCACAGCACAGCAGCCTACACCAAGAGTTCACTTTTGTATAACAGATTTCATATGTTTTTATCCTCTTCAGTCTTTGAGCAATTTCTATTACCTTGCAACCCCTCTCAAATTTCTTGCCAAGCTGAGCAAGAACTCCAATAAAAACAGGTGAATGACACCTGCAACTACATGCAGTGAAACTCTGATTCATTTGTATTCCAGCCCATCAGAGGAATCTGCACAAGGCTACCAAACAGCAATAACTCAACCTTTCTGTAATCCATTAGGGACATAAATCAATCCATGGGTGATTAATTCTGATGCTTGAATAGCACGTAACACTTCCTAACTCTTGGAATTTGCAGACTCATTAATTAAATACTTACTAGCTACAGAGTATTATGTATGTTACATTTATATTTGCAAACCCCGAGACATTCCTTGCAAGAGACATGATGGAGCAGGAAGAAGATATCTAAGAGGAAAAATATCCAGAAATGTTGGGTTTCCTTAGCTGAGGACACACACACACACACAAGACTGTGCACCCACAGCAAGTCCTGCACTCCTTGAAACTGGAGTAGGCAGCAAAAAGACTCTCTCAGCAAATCTGGAGGTACCTCCAGGTTAGTCATCTTTAGTGTTTTCCATTTTAAACTTTTAACACAGGGTCCAAAAAAAAGAGATCAGAGCTGCACCCTGAAGGACTTTCAGATTCCTGATAATGCATGATCCTGACCCATTAAACAACAAAAAGCTCCACCTGTATCAGTGAGAAGTTCAGTATTTATTACAGTGCACACTGACAGAACCACATTAAACCACAACTTATGGCCTTAATGCAGAAATTACTGAGAGAAACTCTATAGCTGTGTTATTCAGGAGGCAAGACTAGATTATGATAATAGACATCTTGGCCTTAGAATTTATGAAGCTATGAATATAAATAAGAATATGATTTACAGACCAGGCTTTTTCTGAAGTCTGTCACACATGGATGGCAGGAGTGGAAATGCAATCCCCTCACTCACCAAGAACCCAGGAGAGGGCCAAAATGCTACATGAAAACTCTTGGTATTTTAACAAGTTGTACTGAATGCTTTGTTCATGAAAACAGGCTGTGTGTATGTAAAGCTGAGTTTGATTCTGCTTTTACCTGTACTCGATATTATTTGACAAAAGTGCTGCAACACTCCAATGAAAAGGCAGAGAAAACCAATCAAGCCAGTGAGCCTCCATTTTCTAAACTCTAATCATCATTAAATATTGCCTTAAGTCACTTACAGCCTTGTTGCATTCCTCATCAGTCAAGCTTTTCATGACAACTTCCAAGCTCGGGTCCTCCTCGCTGCTTGCAGGTTCGGTGCCACCGTGGTCCTGGGAGAAAGGATTGACAACAGCTTTTAAACAGAGCTCTGGCTCCCCATAACAGCTGAAGAGAAAAATTAGACAGTTTTACCCTTTTTTGTTGGTTTTTTGCACAAGGGACAGCATGACAAGGTAGAAAGATCCAAAATTAAAGCCTCCCAATGTCAGGGGGCAAATGAGGGATGCAAATCTGGAAAGGCAGACCTTGGTCCCCACTTGGCTGACACAAAACACCACAAGGTGTTCCCAAACCTGCACTTAGGGGCAGCTCGGGGGCAGCTTTCAAGGCCAGACTAATCCCTATCAACTGGGAAAGCTGCTGACTTGGTATGAAGAGGCTTTCTCCAGACCTCTGTCTCATGCTCAGCACGTTTCCTCCACACAGTCTGAACAGCTTGGGAAAATCATGGAATGGTTTGGGTGGGAAGGGACCTTAAAGCCCATCCAGTGCCACCCCATCCCAGGCTGCTCCAAGCCCCAATGTCCAGCCTGGCCTTGGACACTTCCAGGGATCCAGGGGCAGCCACAGCTTCTCTGGGCACCCTGTGCCAGGGCCTGCCCAGCCTCCCAGGGAACAATTCCTTCCCAATATCCCATCCATCCCTGCCCTCTGGCACTGGGAAGCCATTCCCTGTGTCCTGTCCCTCCATGCCTTGTCCCCAGTCCCTCTGCAGCTCTCCTGCAGCCCCTTCAGGCCCTGCCAGGGGCTCTGAGCTCTCCCTGGAGCCTTCTCCTCTCCAGGTGAGCACCCCCAGCTCTGCCAGCCTGGCTCCAGAGCACAGGGACTCCAACCCTGGAGCAGCTCCGGGGCCTCCTCTGGACCCGTTAGGCCTAGGAACAAAACTATTTCTGAATTTTCATTAGACATTTTACATTTAACTGAATAACTCAGATGTCTCGACCACCACTTGAGGGGACAAAGTACCTCTGTTCACTGTTGTAAAAGAAAATCTTATTCTTGCAGCTTTTGGTGATTGAAACCTCTTAAACCATATTTTACAGCAATTAATAGTCAATATACTCTGTTTCTGGTGGCTTGCCCACAGTATCACACCACAACAGTGTCTTATCCGGTCCTGAAACTCCGTGCAATGAAGCAAAACCCTGATTTAAGGTGTATTTACTGTTTATCACTTTTCATACAACGAAGATAAAGAGATAAGCTGCAGATAAAGAGACAAGATAAAGATCAAGAGACAAGCTGAAGAAAACTAACACAAGAATCCATGGTAACTATGGCACCCTGATAGTCCATTACACCAGCCAGGCTGTTTAATGTGATCTGACAAGTTACATGTAGGGTGCATGTAACACACAATGTTAAATATTTATGCGGTATTTCAAAGAAATTTGAAGATATCATTTCAAGATAGAGGGCTATTTTTTTTCTTTATTTAAAGACAGGAAGAGCTGCCGAAGAAAGCAATGTAAACTTCTGTATAACATCACTATATTTGGTTATGTTGATTTTATATAGTAAAAAGATACCAGCCCGAAGTAAAAACTTGCATTTACTTATAAAATGAACATAATATAAATAGTAAGAACTTGCCATTAATGCATGAAACTCACTCCACAAGCATCTACCTCTAAAGGCAAACAAAGACACATTCTGGTGGAGCCTAATTACAGCCATTTGGCCACAGCCAGAATGTGCCTAAACAAAGCTTTGTGCTTCACCCTGAAGGCACAAATATTAAACAAAGCTCGGAACAAATGCAGGTATTAAAGAGTCAACAAAACTAAAATGAACTCTCTAAGTCGTAGAGTAATTTATAAAGCACCAGCTGCACCTGGGACACTGCTGGTGTGGAGAGGAGAAGGAAAAGCCAAAGCACTGTCCAAAAATGACTCAGATCCAAGTAAAATCTAAGCAGGTCTTGCACTGTACAGCACCAGGCCTGCAAGGAGCAGCCATCAGAGGTAATATAATCTGGAAAACAACAGCAAGAGTGCAAACAGGAGACGCATCCAGCGTTACCTCCCGTGGCCTCGTGCTGAGGGATCCCAGCCGTGCTCATGGAAACACCAGGAGTTCAGTGCACATGAATTTATTGAGGCAAGACCAAACCCCAATTGAATTACAAAACATCTTTTGCTTTATTAGCTCAGATAGAAATAGAATTAAAAAGTAACAGCAAGGCTAACCATGTAGTTTATCTAGAAAATTTAGTTACACCATATTGAGATGTCAAAATGATAACAAGTGTGGTGACTGCAGGGATTCCTGGTGCACAGGGGAGCAATCAGTCTGCACTGGGGTTGAAGTAGCAACAAGAATCACAAAAAACACTGGCAACATTACCACACTGAGATTGTTTTTGCATTGGAAGATTATTCCAGGCACAAGTGCCTCACCACAACTACTCCGAGCAGCTGAAAAAGGAGCAGGACAGGAGGTGGCAAGGTTTTAATTTGGAGCCTTCTCTTCCTCCTGTACAGCAATAACCTGTTTAATACCTGCTGTTAATGCCATGCAGGCCTGTCAGCAACAACCAAATCAATAAAAAAGAGACAGGGCAAAATAAGCCTATTAGGCCAAGTCTCTACCCAATGCATTTTATGATCCTGGGTTTAATTGGACAAGGTGCTCGAACTTATCACGAGCTGCTAATTATGATTAATCTAACCAATTTAGCAGTCCCTAATTAAAAACAACAGCCCACAAACCTTACCTCAATAGCAGAGTGGGAGCCTGAAGGCACTGGGAAGGGAGTGACAGCCATCTGGTTGACTGCATCTTCACTTCTGTACAACAAAACAACAACATGTTACACATCAGACCAGGGTGGACAAACTTCTCCTTTGAGTTGCTTCTGCCCATTAAGAAAATACCTCACTAGCATGAGAACTGTTTCTTACCAGAGTTAGAGCTTAGAAAATCACTTCATTTTTGCTGTGGTTCTTTGCTCCCCAGCAGATCACACCCCTCCAAGGGACCAGAGTAGGTTCATCTGGACCACACTGACATCAGGGCCTCTGGAAATCTAATTCTGTGTGGATTAGGATTTGTGAGGATGCAGTTGGAGTTTATGGTCCCTGCACATCCATAGATGTGCTAACACTCAGTTAGCCTCTTTTAATAGTCTCTGCATCTGTAAATTGCTTGTTTATAGTTTCATGTTCACATTACTGAAATACAGTACCTGTTTTAATATAACAGATTGCTTTTTCTTTTTTTGTTCATTTTTGCTGTAGTCTTTTCTAAAAGATTCAATGTAAAAACTTGGAAGAGATTTTATAAAATGCAGAGAGGAGATGAACATTGATTCTCCCTACACATAAAGTGAATTATTTTTCCAAAATGCTTATGATGTATGGCATTTTCTTCTCACTCTTTAAAATGCCTCTGAAGCTGACATCTGATTAGCTTGTGAATGTTTTTTCCTTTAATAGCATTCTGCCTTGCTAATGTTTTTCCTCGACTGCCATTGAAACAGATTTGTTTTCTGGAATTAGCTCTGCATTTTTTTGGCCTCTGTAAAACAAAACCAGGTAACAGATGACTTCAGTGGTATCACCTAAGGCAAATCATCACAGAACGGTTTGGGTTGGAAGGGACCTTAAAGATCATCTCATTCCACCCCTGCCATGGGCAGGGACACCTCCCACTGTCCCAGGCTGCTCCCAGCCCCAATGTCCATCCTGGCCTTGGGCACTGCCAGGGATCCAGGGGCAGCCCCAGCTGCTCTGGGCACCCTGTGCCAGGGCCTGCCCACCCTCAGAGGGAGGAATTTCTTCCCAATATCCAATCTAAATCTACCCTCAGTCAGCTTGAAGCCATTCCCCCCTGTCCTGTCACTTCATGCCTTTTCACAAAGTCCCTCTCCAGCCTTTTTGCAGGAGGAATCAGTGATGTTGCTGCTTCACAGGTACAGTTCTTAGATGAAAGGAAGTGACTTCTCATGGCTCTTCTGGGTTTGATTTCTGGTCCTGTTTACTACATTCCATGTTACTGCGACACGAGCAGAATTTTTTTCTCTTTAATTTCTGGAATAAACTATTAGACTAGTATGTCTTTAAACACATTTTATGGAAGTGCCTGGAAGAAAAAAAGTCTCATTTTCCTGCTGAGGGGTTAAAACACATGGAGCTAGCATGTTCTGATCACTGAGAAATAACACTGTGAATCAACAGCTCTCAGCACAGCAGAGAACGGGAGTCACAGGCATTTGAAATGATAAATCCTGCAGGCAAAGGTTGGTGAATTCATTTGCTTATCTTCAACCACACAGCCACACAATTCAAAGGAGCTGGTTGGGTGCTGCTCAGTGCTGTCCTGGCTCCCAGCCTCTCCTCCTGGCCCTGCTCAGAGCCTTGCAAGAGTGAGAACCCAGGCTGGGAGCAGGTTCGTGGTGCAGAGACGCAGGGCCAGGACAGGCATCTGAGGCAGGCACGGAACCAAGCCCATGAATTTCATCAACATTTCTCAATTTCCAAGTGCATTTTACCCTGCAGGGCATATTGGGCAAGGATATTTTCCCTGCTCTTATCTTCGTGAGACATCGATCTCATTATGGTCGGTGCTTTTCTAACCTACAGGAATAAATCAGCACGGGAGGGGCCCAGTGATTTTTCCTTGACAGCAGAGGTTTTCCTGACAATAGTTTATGTGAAGAACAATCAGCATGAGAAGTAACCCCACTCTGCAGCTCACAATGCAGGCTGCATGCCGTGCAATTATGAGCAAACATGGAAGTAAAAAGGAATATATATAAGCTTTTATAAGAAGCACCCTAAAAATTGCTAGACAGGAGCTTCATGACAAACTGGGGTGTAATTAATTATCCAAACTAGTTTTCACTTCATACTCACACACCTTTGTACTTTTTTCCACCAGTGGAAAAATACCTTTATGCAGCTTTAAGTGGATGGCCATTTTTATTCCAAGCAATAAAAAACCACTTATGGTAATTCCCCAGGGAAAAAAAATGCAAAAATATAAAAATCCCCAAGGTTACACAGTGTCACAACTTGTAATCTCCCCCTGCTAGGACTCGTTCATATTTAAATACTTTAATGCTGCTTCAAAGGAGAATGCTTCAAAGCAGAATCAAAGTGGGAATATATTTTAAAGTGACAGATCTAATAATAAATTGCTGTTTCTGCTCTCCACTTCCACAAGTGTCCTCAACTAAAACGTGAATTTATTTACGACTAAAAGGAGCAATCATTTTCTTTTGATGCAGGGGCAGACAGCTTAGAAGCTGAACATCATATTCAAATTACAGCGACTGCAGACGAGCATTCAACATATTTGCCAATAGTTGCTCCAGAACCACCTCCAAAAAAGCTGTTCTCAGTTAATGGTGCTCAATATTGCTTGGGGTTAAGGTGTCTAAACCTTCACACTCAAGATCAGCCTTCATTCCTGACTACATTTTGCTTCTTTCTAGTCTAAATAGGACCCCTGGACATTCCCCAGAGAAAAACTCCTGATGTTTTGCTCCACCTGCAGCTTCAGCAAAGGCAAATACATTTATTACTGACTTAACTGCCACAAATACTCGGTACAAAAGAAGCCTAAAGAGAGCCACCTGCAAATATAAATCTCAAGGGAATACTCATTCCACGCTGCAGGAAGGAAGCCTGAAGGGAATTTGGAGTTGGGTGCTGTAAGGCAAAACCCGGAGAAACCCCAAACCAGACCCACTCAGAGGGGCAAATGATTTAATTTATCACAGGACACATGGAATTGTTCTTTGAGGGCTCCTGACAACTGCTGTCTCTTCACAGACGTCCAGATGTCCTCAGGATGTCTCAACTAAGGGAGAAGAACCTCCTGCCAAAATCTCTGCAGCCACACAGCTCATCAAGGCTGAGAGAGCATTTGACAGCAGCTTTGCAAGGGGCTGTGGACACTTTTGTGGGAATACAAAGTACATCAGGAACCAGAAGAAAAAGCCAATAGCTTGTATGAAGTGACACAACATCTTAGATGGAACAGAGCTGTGGAACAAGGGAATAAAGGTTTCCTCTGTAAGGTGACACCAGGACAAAGTCCTGCAGATTGTGGAAAACATCTATTGTTCACATCCTGCTTGTTAAATTACAAAAAAATCAGGGCAGGATCTTGTATTTTCTCATCTTTGTCTTCCCCCTAGAAGCTTCTTTGGAAAAGAGGAGCTGCAGAAAAGCTGCACACTGAGCAGCCACACTGGGTTTCTCCTCCAGCTGGGGCAAGGCAGGACCTTTGTGTTGTGCATCTTCCCGAAAAATCTCTCCTACGACAGCAAGAACAGTCTTGTTCTCCACTTCCTCTGCACCCACTCCCAATTACATGGGAGCCACAGGCATACAGGTATTTTAAATGAACAACTAATGTTCATATAAGCTGCAGCTTAGGTCATCAAAGGTTTTGAAGGAGCCCAAATTACTGAACTTCCTGAACCGTGCGCCTGTTCCCACATGTGTATGACAGAGAGGAGGAAACAGCTCTGGAGAAAACAGGAAAAGTTCAAACTTGCACACACACAGGGCCTGGCAAGGGCTTATTTTTAAAGCTTTCCCACATGAAAGAACCTCAGCAATCAAAGCAAGTAAAAACAGGAGTTGATACTCTTAAAATGTGGCCAATTATGGAGGTTTGAACAAATGTAAAAATAATTTCAAAAGCATGACAGTATTTGAGAGTGGCACTAAACATCAAGTGTCACTTCTAAAGGCTCTGAAAGAAGAGTGAAAGCCACAGCAATGGGGAGTGTTGAACAACCCAGACACTGCCCTGGTTTCCCCAGTCCTTGGAGTAGAAGGATCTGTCTCCTTTGCACATCACCATAAATACCAGGAGATTACACCTGGAAATGGAAGGAGGGGTTGGGTGACACATTTGTGGGCTTCACTGAGGAGCTGCAATGCCACCAGTAGGAAGCAACAATATCAGAGCAGTGACTGCAGTGTGGGAGGGCTCTGGACAGGTAACTGATGGCATTTAAACCAGAAAAATCCCTCACTATTAAAGCATTTCTCATGTCTCATCACAGCACAAGGCAATTTTCTTTTAAGGGATAAAGGCAGAGCAAAGAGTGACTCACAGGACCGAACACAATGGGAGGATGGTTTGAAATCAGTGGAACTCACTTGGATTCAAGCATTCAGATATATTTGATCTGCTTGTTAAACCAACACTGAAGCATCAAACCAGATTAAAGGCAGTTAACTGAGCATGGAAAAAACATTGAATTTGCTGAATCATAAAATTCTCACTGTAAAAGAGCTTTCTGATATAAACTGGATTTCCTACTCCAGATGTAAAATCTAATTATACTGTCTCATTATGCATGTTACAAGGATGGACTTAAAACACATGAACAAAACCCACAATGGGTAGAAACACATCCTGTTTTGGGAACTGGTGCACAGGCACTCCTACAGGAATCAAGTCCCTTTCTCATATTATTACCTGGCTAATTCCTGGTGGAGAATCAGCCCAAGAATTTCAAGAGGCAACTAAGACATTACATCCCTTATTGCCCCTGAAAAAAGAAAAGTGACACTGTAACTGCAAATCTTTTAGATGCTCTCAGAAGCTCAAGTAATTAATGAGACCACTGGGAAACAGGGCTGTGTTAAGACCTATATTTTGGAACCTGGCCAAAATCAACTGTTTTAAATCATCATCATCAACTTAATTGAGGAAAAGATGCTCATAAAGCAGAGTGAGAAGCCTTCAAACATGAGGGGATGTCTGAGATTCTCACAACAGCCACTGAGCTGCGTCTCATCAGCAAAAATTCCAGGAAGGGGTGGGAATGCAATTCTAACACTACCTGGGTGTAAAAAAGTGTGAACAGATTTTTATAGCACAAATGGTAAGTCAGGATTTTAGCAAAAAGTCAAAAAGGCTGAGGACACCTTTTATCCTTTATCTTTTTCTAGAAAAGAAAATAAAATTGGGGTTGAAGCTGGATGATCTTTAAGGTGCCTTCCAACCCAAACCATTCTCTGAAGTTATTTAATGATAGTTATTACAGCTCTCACAGAAAGGCTTTTCTGTGCCCAGGAATTTCTGGGCTTCTTTCACAACTGATTAAGGAGTTTATGGAAACATCCCCCTGCCCTGCACATGAACCAAAACACCAGGAATAGGAAAACCTTGATGCTGCTTCCTGCTTCCAAGTGGAAAGCAGCACGCTTATCGTTCAGCATCCTCCATCTCAGGGAAAAAAGGCCTCAGGGTAGCAGAGAGGGCACTTGAAATAGCCCAAGAATTCCACCAGTTTGGCTTTTATGCCCTGGGTCAGCTCAGTCAGGACCTTTTTAGGCTGTGGATTGATATGTTTCTGCAAAATTATAATCTACTCAGGTTTTTCACCGGTGAAATGAGAGTATTTGTATTTTCATGAACATGAAGACCAAATTAATTTCTCTCACAACTCTTGCAGTCCATGCCATTTTGCTATGGTGAGCTGTGGTGTAACGTGGCCAAAACACATCCAGGGGCAAAAAGAGGCCACAGCTCATGTTTTCACTCAGCAGCATCCACTGGATTTGTGGTCTGAGGTGGAGGAAAGGGAAGGACAAGGCAGACTGGGCTCATGGAATAGAGTTTACATGAGAAGAGAAAATAATTCTTGTTTCTCCTTAAAATCCACATTTAAGAGAGTCTAATCTGTCTTTGCTAGAACTTGACCACACATCAAAAAACAAGGGACAGTGGTTTTCTCCCCACGTTTGGGGCAGTGCTCCTGTTACCAAGGACATCCTCTCAGTGGGAGAATTCCTTCTTTTTGCTGTTCCAGTGGCTGCCTGGGTTGAGCAAACAGACCCATCAGTTGTCAGTGTAAGGCCAAGAGACATGACAAGACATTGTGCTCTTGGGAAGACAGGTGTTTACAACCTCAGCAGCACCATTTGAAAGTAGAAATTGGGGGTTTTTTTAAACTCTGAGGTGGAAACAAGAATCACCCAATGATATTTCCAATATCTATTTCTAGTATCTCTTGAATATTTGAGATGAATTTTTGCCTTGAAACTCACAATCTGAAAAGCAGAATTTTAGCTAAGAACCTGCATGGCCTTTGTGTCTTAAACACAATCCAAAATATGCACCAAGGACGTCCAGTCCCTGGCAAGTGGAGCTGACAGGGCCCATTCCCTGGAGTTCTGCTTGGAGCACCAGGGCAGGCTGCAAGGAGCCCCCACTCTTGGCTTGAGCTTTCACAAGTTGTGGTTTTGCCTCTGGAACTTCCAACCAGACACATTTTCCACACGCAATTAAATAATGGTGAGTGAGCTGTGGGACGTGACGTTTAATTTTCAGTGGCTGGGGAAAGTAACACGGGAGCTGCAGGCAAGAGCATTAATCTCCTCCAGATCCTCGCAGCTGCCAAGGATAGCAACTCATTCCTCACGGTGCTAATGCTGCTCTTCCATCATTTCTGGGCACGCTGCACCAGGCAGAGCCGTGGCAGTAAATGTACACATTTATATGCATTCACCCCCAGATTATTACATTGTTCACAGGGAGGCTGTGGATGAGCCAGGAATATAAAACAATATCAAGTATGATGCATATGTTGGTGGGAAGACCACCTTATAAAACGCCATGAGGGTAAGCACCCAACAAAAGTCACAGCTCCATTTATTCATAAATACACATCTATGAAATTCCAGCCTATTAAAGCATGTAGGAGTCCTGGGAAAGAGACAGCTTCTTCCCAGACCTCCTGCCCAGGGTCATAGGAGCAACACTTCCTGAACTACTGAGGGAGTGCATGCAGGTGTCTTTAATTCATGTACAAAGAGGAAAAATTTTCATGCTTGGAGCAAAAGAAAAATGCCCACATGCAATTTTTATGCAGATGAAAGGATGTTTTAGCATATTCCCTCCCACACAATCCATCCCAGGGCTCCTTGGCAAAGTCAGGCTTCCCCTCTGTACAAACAAGCCCTTGCTCACTTTCAAAATCCTCTTTTGATGCCCACACAAAGGTATCCTTCAGACTTCCACCCAGCCCATGCTCCATATGCTCCATCCCTGCTCCTCTCCCAGCAATCCCAAGCCTCTGCACCATTTCCACTCCCTCCTGGCTGGATGAACAAGCTGCCCTCTCC
This sequence comes from Coloeus monedula, assembly GCF_965178545.1. Taxonomy (NCBI): domain Eukaryota; kingdom Metazoa; phylum Chordata; class Aves; order Passeriformes; family Corvidae; genus Coloeus; species Coloeus monedula. The sequence goes on along the minus strand of NC_138789.1, from coordinate 29,686,915 downwards.
AACCCTGTGCTGAACCATCCCAAAGCACTTTAGAAAGTTGTGGGAGAAGCAGCTCCCAAGCCCACGAGGAATAGCTCAAGTTTTCAGCAGACACCCCTAAAATAAGCATTCATTTCCCTTAGATTTATTTTTTTTAAAATTATTATGGAGAACTCTTCAACTGTTTCAAGAAGAATAGTCAGGGAAAAGGCTTACTCAGCTTCAAAGAGAATTGAGAAAGTTCAGCATGTGCAAAACAGGCTAAATATGTAAATATGTCATGGAATAGGCTAAAGTGCAACAAATGTTTTGATGAGAACTGTTCTTACCGTATGAAAACCAGCTTGACCTTTGATGGGGCAGTTTTAATGATTGCAGAAGCATTCTGGTGGCTTCTTCCATACAATATCTGATTGTTTATCTGTTAAAAGAAAATGATTTTCATGTAAGTGGAGGAGTGCACCTTGTTTTAATTTATACCACCAAGCCTTCCAAGTTTACTGTGGGATAAGGAGATAAGACTCAAAGAAAATGTGGTCTCCAAATCTTGATCTATATAAAACAGGAACCAATGCAGAGCTAATTTACTGTTATTAGTAAACCACAAACGAGAGAAATCTTTTTTTTTTTTCCACAGGTCCCTTGAATGGGTTTTATGGATTATTCCCAGATTTTTGGAAAACAACTTGATCTGAGAAGAATTATATGGATGTGACAACAGCACAGATGTTTAGACAGACATTCCTGCACTTTGCCTGCAGGCTCTGGCTCTTTAGGAAAACTGGCTGTTAAGACTGCACCGAGTCCTCAGTTCTGCTGAAGGAAACAGGACTGGGAGTCAGGGAGACGAAGGACAATTTAAGGACACGATGCCACATCACTTTTGCTGTGATGGATCTACACCTGAGCACAGCAGCAGACAGCAGGCACTGCTTCGGACACTTTTGCTGTGTGCAAGGAAATGCTGCAGCTTTCAAGGGAAACAGCCTGGCCACGACACGGCCCAGGTGTGCCCAGGTGGGCAACAAGGCCATGGCTCCTGGATTGCGTCAGCATTGGTGTGGTCACAGCACCAGGGCAGTGATTGACCACTGTGCTGGGCACTGCTGAGGCACCTCCAGTGCTGGGGTCAGTTTTGGGGTCCCCAGTCAAAGAAGGACATGGAGGGGCTGGAGCGTGTCCAGGGAAGGGAATGGAGCTGGGAAGGGGCTGGAGCCCCAGGAGAGGCTGAGGGAGCTGGGAAGGGGCTGGAGCCCCGGGAGAGGCTGAGGGAGCTGGGAAAGGGGCTGGAGCCCCGGGAGAGGCTGAGGGAGCTGGGAAAGGGGCTGGAGCCCCGGGAGAGGCTGAGGGAGCTGGGAAAGGGGCTCAGGCTGGAGCAAAGGAGGCTCCGGGGGGACCTTGTGGCTCTGCACAAGTCCCTGACAGGAGGGGGCAGCCGGGGGGGTCGGGCTCTGCTCGCAGGGAACAGGGACAGGAGGAGAGGGAACGGCCTCAGGCTGGGCTGGGGAGGCTCAGAGTGGACATTGGGGAAATTTCTTCATGGAAAGGCCTGTCCAGCCCTGGCACAGCTGCCCAGGGCAGGGATGGAGTCCCCATCCCCGGAGGGATTTAAAAGCCCTGTGGATGTGGCACTTGGGGACACGGTCAGTGGTGGCCTTGGCAGTGCTGAGGGAACAGTTGGACTCTGTGTCTGAGAGGAGTTTTCCAACCTAAACAATCCTATGCTTCAATGCTGCAGTTTTTTCCTCCCACTCTAAATTTACAACATAATATTTACATTCACATTTGATATACCAATGCTGCTTAAAACAATAACGACAACGGAGCCCAGGAACAATTTAGTCGTGATTATAGAAGGAATTTTTGTTACTGCAGATGTTTGTATTGGATTCTGGGTTTGTGATCTTAGAAGGATTTTTTTTCATTCAAACAAGAAGGAACAGGCCAAGTCTCCCAGCCTGGTGTGATATGGGCTAGTCAGACACATTGGGAATATTCAAAAATGTTATTTTCCGTGGGTCAAAACATGATGCAAGTTCATCAGTTAAACAAGGACAATGCAAGGACAAGAATAAACGCCCTAACACTTGATTACTGATCGGGATTGAAGTGCAAAGTATTGACCTGCCAAGAGGGACCCAAGAAAGCTCTACAAGGAAATATCATCACATCACCATTCCTAAAGGGGTTGATATGGTTCTGTCTGCAACTGCTGTGGTGGCAAAGGCAGGGTGGGGAGCAACATCCTGGGTCAGGCTTCATTAATCAAAGATCAATTTAAAAATCCAGTGACAAAAATGAATGAATGAATGAATGAATGCTCAGCTGCATTCTGGCTTCAAGCTCAACTTGAAATTTTCAGTGAGTTTGTTGACTTAATTTCTCTAAGATCAAGAAGAAATTGTTCACTGGGAATACTGTATGCTTTACAAATTGTTTGGATTTAGTTAAATTACCATCAATTTTCCTAAACAGCAGACTTCTTAGATTAAAATTTATAGTCTTTACTCTGGCTAAATTAATCCTATTCACGACATGTATCAAATAGTCCAAACTTTAATTAGCTGTGAGCTGGGTCTGTAAGTTATAATTATTTAATTACTCCAAAATGAAAGTATAATCAAAGTAATATATCTCCACAAGGTTTTGGACTGTCCTACAGAGTTATTACTCCCAGTATCAAGTTTTCTTGTTTTTTTTAAAGTAGACTTTCTTTTACAAAATAAATTAATGTCCTGTTAGCTGCAGATACCACAGTGATGAGCAAGGCACCAAAGCCTACTAAAATAAAACAAAACAGAGAACATTTAGGATTTCAGAAGAAACACCATTTAAAATCTTTCAAATTAAATAAAGTAGCATGTCAGATTAACCAAATAGTACTCTGGGAGTCAAAACCTATAAATCTGTGCTTTACTTTTTGCATTAGAGATTAGGAAAGAAAAAGAAAGCCTCGACTAAGCAAAAGAAATAAACTGATCTAAATCAACCTCAACTCTTTGTTAAATGTCTCTTTCCATAACCCCTTGGAAAGCCAGCAGAGCAGAGAGAAAGACAAAAACTTGCTGCAGGTATGAGGTCAGGTCAGCACACAAGTTCAGTCTTTAATGTAATCACACATTGCTTTATGGTAGATTTAATCACAGATCCCAAATGTACTGTTGCCTTCACCTACAAAAGTTTTGGTTTACAGTTTCATGCACTGAAGTAGCAGAAAGTACAAACTCACTGAAATCCGAGCTCTCGAGTTCAGAGGGAAAATCTCCAGGATTGTTTGCTTCTCAAACTTTAATTTGCAGAAGAGAAACATTAGATATGGATATTAAAAAAAAAAACCAACCCGTACTGTTTTTGCTACGTGGCAGTAATGGAAATCCATAAAATTAGTATCATCTGATTTTTATGAAAATCAAGTTAAATGATACCCCAAAGCTAGTAAAAATACTGGCTTAGCTTTCTGTAATAATTATTTCTTTGTACATTGCACTGGGTTCCTTCTTACCACAGGAATTGTAGCATTTCAAGACACAAAAAGACTCTCTGAAACAATGGGGAAAGTTTCAAAACCTTTTTTATCAGTCAAATTTTATATACTGAAACCCCATAAAGTACACCGAGCTCCCAAATAACAAAGCACAAGGAAAACATTGGAAAGAAAAACTAATTAGAATGTGAATTTCCCTTTCCTCACCAAATTTCTTGCTGGGCACATGTTCAAACATGTGCATCATCTAAAGTGATCAACAGACCATAAAATCCGTAAGGACAGAAAATATCCTGCTCTGAGCTGGCAGCTGATCCCTGTGGTTCCCCACCTGGGGAGTGTGGAGAAAGGACATTGGAAAGCCACAGATTGTCTGTGCCCTGCTGCTCAGCAACCTCCCCCTCACAGCTTTACCTGCTGGCAGCTTGAAAATCACCACCCAAACCCAACCTGAGCTGGTAACCTCCACACAAAGCACACGAGGAAAGGATTTCTATCCTCTTTTCAAAAGACCAAAATGACACTGGAGCAGTTTGTCCAGAGAAGCTGTGGCCTCTCCATCCCTGGGAGTGTCCAAAACCAGGATGGATGGGGCTTGGAGCAAGCTGGGATAGTGGAAGGTGTCCCTGCCCATGGCAGGGGGTGGAATGAGGTGATCTTTAACATCCCTCCCAACCCAAACCATTCTGTGATTCTGTTCTATGATTTCACAACAAATAAACTGAGAATTAAATGCCAATCTGCCACACTTTAGAACAAAAATGGCATTGTGAGTTTGGCTGGGTGGCTCATTTACTTGGGCAGAATACTGCTGTATCTATTATATTATTACAGCACAACTTCTATTTATCTAAGCCTCTTAAAATAAAATAGCAATAAAAATGCATTTAGCACAAAAGCTCCCTCGCTTTGAGCTATGACAAAAATGGCATAAAGAAATAAAATGTAATAATTGTCTCTCGGGCAACAGTCCAGAATGGACAACAGGCAAACTTTTACAGCGATTTTTGACTCTAAAGACTGGCTTTTACTCTTTCAAGAGGTGACAGAATAAAACACAGAAAGGGTTGGGTGGGAGAGGACCTTAAAGCTCATCTCATTCCAACCCCTGCCATGGGCAGGGAAAACTCCACACCCAAAGGAGCAGTTTCTTTCCACCTCCTGCCCCATCTTCAGCAAGAGAAGGGGGAGAAGGCAGAACATCCCAACATCAGTAATTCAGCGTAACAGGGCTCTGAACAGCCTGGTTTATTAATAGAACTCAGCTGACTCTCTCATGGGGAGATGATAATAACAATAATGATAATAATGATAATAGCAGGGTGGATTATTCAGTGTGAATAAGAGCTCCTGACAGGACAGGCCCATGCAGGGCTGAGGAGCAGCAGGACTCGAGGCACAGGTACAGCTCCAGGTGAACCTGCTGAGGGCCATGCTGGGCACAATCAGCCACAGGACTGAGCCCAGGCTAACAAGACATGAAGCAGTGCAGACACCTGCACTAAACCAGCAAGAGAGCGAGGCAGGAGCACCACAGATGGTTCCTTTGCTCGGAAAAAGAATGGAAAAGCAGAACTTGTGTCCTGTAAAAAAAAATATTCTTCTGCACAGGGACCAAATTCTGACCCAAGTCGTTTCCCCACATGTATAAAAGTAGGATGAAAGGACCTTCTTCCCTCAAAAAGCTGTTTTCTCCAGCCACATATCCATCCAAAATACATTACTGAAGAGATATTAAAAAATAATGATCACATGCAGGTATTTTATGTGACCTGCATTTCCCTCAATGTCAGGTTGTGAAAACAAGTCAGGATCATGCCCCAAAAGACTACTGTTGTTTGCACAAGCCAAAAGTGAGCTGGTATTTCATTGGTTCAGTAAAAAAAGATTTTATGAATAAGGAGCTGAGGCAATCTGGCAGCATCCCACATCCTTCAACTGACTCCAATCAAACTCCAGTTCAAAAGACAAATGAACAGGTAATATCTATCTGTGTAAATGGCCAGGCCATTAACCTTAACTCCATCAAAAGCCCCAGGGAATAATCTGCACACCCTGCAGTGGCATCCTCTGTTTCAATGGAGCAGGACTGTCCAGCAGGATTCACTGGGGCATCCCAGGACAGCGCAGAAATGCCAGAGGCTTCCCAAGATGTGAATCCCTTCTCTTGCTGAGATGTTCCAATACTGAAAATCGAGGTGTAACTAAAGATGCAGATGCAAATGTACTCAGAACATGCAGTTAGGTGAGAACCAGGCACGAGTTCTGTCATCTCCTCACTGCACATGGCTAATGCACCACCCCCTTCCTCTGTAATGATGTTTGAATTTATCCTTTGCTATAAGGAACTGTCCTCCTGCCCACTGGTGGCACATCTTGAAGTGGATTGCAAAGATAAACAAGGTATTTACTAAAGCCTCCTTGATGCTTTACTTGAAGCTTGGAAGTTTTGGGATGGAGAACCTCACTTTCCTTCTACCGAAGGAAAAAAAATATTTTTATCTCCAACTTAACAGGGAGAGGAATGAGGGCAACACCACCACCTTGGGAAATGCTCCTTCATACCTTTTCTCACCCTTAAATTAAAATGAAACCAGCTTCAGATGATGATGTTTTTATAGCAAAAAAAAGTCTTTCTTGAACTATGTGTATTGAAACCCCCTAATTACAGAATTGTTAGACAATGACAAATGCTTGAGCAGTTCTGACTATTCCCAGGGTATCCCCAGGCGGGCAAACTGCTCTTTCTCGAGTCAAGAAATGTGAAAAAATAGGTGGTTTTCTGACTGCATAGGGAGTTGCTGAAAGATCAAAGCATCACCACCCACGGAGAGCAGCAGGCCAGCAAATCCCTGCTCTTCAGTGAGAGTCTCTCTCCAAGGGGAAGATCCCCAGGGATGGATGATTTTTTTAAACCACTGAAGCAATCACGACGTGGGGAATCGCTGCAGGTACCACAGCAAAATGTCATTTTGCAACAGCCCAGAAAACCAGATGAAGTGAAGGAGAAGCTGCGTTTTCAGGCTGAAGGTGAAGCAAGGAGACTGGAGAAAAAGTGAAGACAAAATACTCCACTTGCTAATGAGCTCTCTTGCCTTGTGCGTGAACTAGTGCCAGACACAACTAAAGAAAATAAGTATTTTAAATTGCAACAGATCAAAACAGATTATAGCATGAAATTTATTTCCAGGATAGGGAATATCCCTGTCATCTGTAAAAACACATATGGTAATGTTGAGGGGGTTTTGGCTTTTTTTAACGCAAGGTGTGAATTTCCCAGTAAAACCACGCTTGCACTCCAAGGATTGATTTACTGTCCCCTTCCTGCCTTTCAACAGTCCCTCCCTACGCAGAGCTTGTGAACATGCTGAGAGCACAGACTTCGCTGACAAGACATTGCTTTTCACAGGCCAATGATTTTTGTTTCACTGCAAACACATTTACCTGCCAAAGGCCAAGTTCTCAGTTGGCATAAATCAGCACAGCTCCTCGCTCAGCCACCTAATTCCACTTGCAGGCTTTATTTAAGGCTCAATAATGACTCCACAGATGCCTCTCTCTCCCTGCACACGGGAGCTAAAGGGAACAATTACCTCCAGGAGTTCATCCCCGATGTGCATCCGTCCGTCCCGTCCCGCGGGGCCGTCGGGATTGATCCCAACCACGAAGATGCTCATCCGGGAGCGGTCCTTGTTGCCAGCCAGGCTGAGCCCCAGCCCATTCTTGTCTTTCTCGAGCTCAATAATGTGCAACTCTCCCGGGAGATCTGCATATCTCTGCCTGATTTTTTCTGGGAAGGTCAAACATAAAGGGAGTTAGAACATAAAGTGAGTTACACGCAGATGTTCAGCAACACACACAAATATGCCAGAAATTTATGGCTTCTCAGCAAATAGTGTTTTTAACAGAGGTCTTTTCAACACAGGCTCTAAAATACCATTTGCTCTGTGTGTATCAGTCACACAGCAAAATGCAGCATCAGCTGCAAATACTATTCACATTAAACCCACACTATTTTAATTATTTGTACAACAGCCTGGTTCCAAACCAAAACTTTTCTGAAAGGAGGGTAAACAAGGAAATTCCAGAGGCACCTTTACCTTACAAAACCTATCAAATTCAGGAAACTCTCGTAAAGTTCGAGCTGGTTAATTAACCACTGCGGGGAAACCGAAGCACTTAATGGCTCAAACATTACTGCAAGCTCACATCTCAAGGTAAAACCTTCTGCTTCTTCCTGGTGACTCAGGAATCTTCTCAGCACGCTCTGCTTAACTCGACGGGCTGATTACGCAGAGCAGATGTCAGTGACAATGGAGATGAGTGATTGCATTTCTAAATGCAGCCTCACCTGACATTAAGGTAGTTATTTGTCTTTCATCTGCATTTCAAGCATTCCTATGACAGAGCTCGATATATTTACAAAGTTATTTGGAGCACACATCGTGGCTGTGGATGCTGACAGGTTAATCTGAATGTCCTTTCACCACTGGCATGTAAACATCTATCACCATTGCTGGGGAGGGCAGTTCTTTCCCGTCTGCTTTCCCTTTACGGATTTTAAAGGCAGTTTAAACCACCACCTGCACCCTTCAGCTGGGCCACACATTTGAAAGAGCAAGTCAAAGTATATCCCTGTGGCTGGGTGTCACCTTTAGCACAGAGCCCAGGGTGAAAGAAACTGCTGCATTATGCATTAAAAGGAGAAATAAGGGATATTATATGTACAACCATATCCCTGAGTCAGCAGCAGGAGCTAGATCAATATTAGCTACTACCACTCTCCTGGGGAAGCATATTTTAGTGGTATGATTTAACTGCTGTAGTGAATGTTCCCATGACAACGAGAAAGAGGGAAAAGAGCTGGGGAAGGTGAGAGGGAGGCAACTAAAAGTGAATAAAAACTGCTGAGAAGAAAGAAGATGGGGCAGAGATGTTCCTTCCACAGCTCCTGTGCTGCCAGGGTGATTAAGCTGAATGTGGGACATTCCCAGTGGCTCTTCTCGCCAAGGGTCCTTCCTGAGTAATTGCTCCAGCTGCAGCAGCCCCTTGTGCCTTGGCAGAGCCCACTGGGACGTGGAGAGCAGCTTCCCATCTCCAGCCCCAGGTGCACCCAAGAGAATTACCCACACTGAGAGCAACACAGGCACCAACCAGCTCTCCCCTCACTGGATTTACGGGCTGCCATTTTCCTGCCATGCTCAAAATCCCCAGTGCCTGAGCCAAAAATCCCAGGGGGCGTACAGTAAGGGTGGGATGTTATCCCTGGAAAGCTGCTAAAGCCCTACAGAGGTCTGCAGAGAATATCACAAAAAAAAAAATATTTAGAAAACTCGCTTGTTACTATCAATTACATACCCCCAAAAATTCATGTAACTTCATTAAATGGAAATCCACGTAGCTGCATGGTTCTTTAATGTATTTCTTAACTAATGGAGTCAACATGTAATTAGAGGTGTGGTTTGCTACATGGATTTGGAAACTGTTTTTCTCTTCTTAATAACAAAACAGCAAGACAGGAAGGGTCTCAAAAATGGTGTTTCTGAAAGCAAAGGAGACACAGGCACACAGAGCCACACCTGGTTTATTCACAGCACCGAGGTTTAACTTCTTTGCCCATGAAGCCAAGACAAGACCTGAAGAGCTCTAAGACATTTGCTGCCCACCACAATTAGACAAATAACTCATTACAGCACAGCAAGGAGCAGCAGCACACCCCAGAACGGGGCACCAGCAGAAAAGGATTTTTCTTGCTGATTGCATTTTTGTGGCTAAAACTAAGAATCGGCGCCGGAGGGCTGCTGTTGATCACTCTCTGCCACAGTTCCCTCCACTGTTTGTTGTACACGGCTAACACATCTCACTTCTGTTAGCCAGGAGCAAGGAACATGTCTGAAGCGTAATTTTAACAACTCACAGCCGGGTGCACAGACAGGAGCTGAAGGAGCAAGGAACACACATGCTTAAATGCAGTGCAGATGAAGCTGCACATCTTCAGAGACTGCCTCAAAACTCATTTCTGGCTTGTCAGTAAAAACCACTTGAAATTCCCCAGCATGAGCAGCCCTGTGACACTGCAAACACATTGCTCCAGCCTCTGCCTGCAGACAAAGTGCCTCCTCCGAGACGGACAGTAAGTCTGTAATTCCACCGTGTTTCCTCCCCAAAATGAGTTTCCTCACATGGGAGAAATGTTGGCAGTTCAGAAGTACATGTATATTCCTTTCTGAGCTGGGCTGAAACTGAAAGTGAGCTTTAATCCTCCAAAAATCAGTCGTTTGGGCAATTGCCCCACTAAAGTTCCTGGTCTGCCTGCGTTGGGCCAGGACTGGAAACCTGCTGAGTTGAATCCCAGCTCCGTGTTCCAGCTGTGCCAAACTCCCCCACTGTGGGAACAAATCTTTGGGTAAAGAAAAAATTTATCTGGGCAAAAAGCACAGACCAACTCCAGGGTTGGTCACTTTATTTGTTAAGGGGTTGGGATGTTTTCTTTGGGGTTTTTTTTAAGCGCCTTCCCTGTTGTGCCATTTGCTGGAAAAAATCCTTACAACAGAAGGAAGCCTCCGTGTGGACTAAGCCCTTGTTCCTAAATGATCACATTCATTTCCAAGCAACTGCTCTGTGGTTTGAAATGGCTGAGGTGACTAAGAGGTAAAACAGAGGGAGAGCAAGGAGGGAGGCACGAGGATGCTCCGTGCCAGCCCCATTTCCATCCTGGCAGGAGGCACTGCTATCCTGGAGAAGGGACAAGCAGAGACACCCCTGCTTTTAAAATCAACCCTCCCTTAGCACAGGCTGCCTTCTGCCTGGCCAACAGAAGGTTCTGGCTCTCCCCAGTCCCACCTCCTGCAGTTCAGCCCTTGGAAGGGCTGTCCTGGCCAGGCAATAAATGACAACAAATTCCCAGCGGTGTTGCCTTACTCATCCAATCTGCATACAAATATCCTCTGGGCATCCAGCTGACTTCCTACAGCTCTGTCATGGTAGTCTCAGTTTGCCTCTTAATAAGAATCTCACAAGATTGTTTTAAACAAGTATTTACTGTTTAAACAAACGCGCATCTAAGGCATCTCCTTTTTAATGCCTTTTTCAGCTGCTTTTTCTCCCCTCCAGCTGGTATCGGTTTCCAGCTCTCTGCCTAGGGTTGGGGAGCCAGTTAGCATCTGCTTTTGCAAAGAATTCCATTATCTGCCTTCATTACCAGATACTTTACACGAGGCAATTGTAATTCTGTTGTTGCTGCATTACACATGGGACGCGGCATCTCCTGTTTTGGCACTACACGGGGCTGTTTCCACATTCGGTGACAATATGCCTATCACAACTTCTGCAAACACATCTCACCAGCTAATACTGCGGCCAGCTTCTCTTAAAAATACCATACAGATGTAACACGAACCAAAAGCATGAGTAAACGCTTTAGTGATCACTCCAGCAAGAATATTTCCCAGTTATATTAGCAGACAATTACATTTCAAAGAGAAACCCTGGAAATAGAAGACAACTGCTCTCAAACAATACACTATTATGCTGCTGCATGTGTTTCCCTGCCTCAGCCACTATTCCTATTATATTAAACAGAGAGATAAAAGAAATAAATGGGGACAATATGGTCAGGATATTGGAGTTTGCATGATCTAGTATTGCAACAAATACACAATTTATCTGCAACAGCAAAACCAGACACCAGTTCTCAGGAAGGCAAGAGGCTCTTTAAATGACAGATATATAAAGGACTTGCAAAGGGCTGAGGAGCCTTTTTCCCAAGCCTGCTGAAATCTCTAGTTAAATGAGCTGAAAGGGAAGAGGTGTTGCTTTGGAAGATGGTGCCTCTGCGTGATGCAAATGAGAGTCCATCTAGAACAGGTAAAAAGAGGAAAGACAAAGCTCTGGATGACTCAGCGAGGTGATTTGGTTTAGTACCAAATGCTCAATATTAAAAATGTCAAGGCAAAACATAAAGAAAAGAAAAGGGGAAAAAAACCACAAAGAGAGACAACAGCTGATATTTGTATACAGAAGGTGATGCTGAGGATTTTACATCCCTCTTGTGTCGCCTCAAGATCTCTATTAGCAGCATATGCTGGCTTTTGGAGATCTCATTTATCAGCCTGTGCTCGTTCTAATGTGTTTATCTCCCATTTTTATCTCACAGCACAAAACCTGGTTACAGTCCTGGCCCTTCCCAGCACAGCTCAGGCAGCAGTGCTGCAGCACCACAGCCACTGCTGTGACTGGGTAATGACAGACATCAGAATGCAGGCAGCATCCACTGCACAGAGCCACCCTTGCATATCAAGCAACCAATTCCCTTCTTGATTTCACTACAAACATTAAAAAAAATTAATGTAGGAAGTCCCTTGAAAGCTAACCCTAGAGCTGTGAGGGCAGCACATCTAGTTTACTGATTACAACTTACAATACCTAAATAAGCATATTGAAGGGACCATAATTGAACAAATGGGGCTTAGAATTCTCCCACTACTAATAATATAATAAGCTTATTGTTTTAATCTTCCCACTAGCCCTCTATTCAGCTCCAAGGAGGCAGACAGTTCTTCAAACCTTATCTCAAAAGCGATGCACTCCTCTGTTTTCATGAGCTTTAAACTGAAAAATAGAGAGAATTTCTGTAATGCTTTCTTAAATTCCATTAAATCAGTGCAACTCTTCTCTCAGTGATCAGCAAGCATGAGAAAAATAGGGCAGTTATATTGAAAAATCTAAATGGAAGAGCCAGAGACCCTGTTCTGAGCAATCCCCCTCCCACAGGTGATGACAGAGAACACATCTTCTAAGTGCTGTTACCTCCAAACCCGGGGGCAGAGAGAGTTCCCCACCCGATCCAGAGACTCAGCATCCCCTACAATCTCCCTTTGACATCCCTCTGGCAACACTTTGCGTCACGTGCACAGTTTGGAAATCATTTACCAAACCTGAAGTGACGATTTGCAGAGAAAAACAAAACTCAGCATTCCTATTTTCCCTTTGGCAGACTTTGACTGATTCTCCCATTTAAGAAAAAGAGCTCCATGGCCCCTTCTTCCCCAAAATACTGTCAGCCAAAACACTCTAACATTACTTTTAATTCCACGAGGGAGAAAGCATGCACCAGGTGCCACAAACAGTTCAGGTGTGGGCTACACATCCTCACAAACACAACTCACCTGACCTCAAGTGAAAAGCTGGCATTAAACTCTCCTGAAACAGTATTCTTACCCTAACCTGAAGATTCCTTCTTTTCCTCTTGTTTTGTGTGAAGGATTTTGGCTTTTATCTGGGATCTCCAAGTTTCTTCTCATTGCTCCCTCCAGCTCAGGCTCCAATTCCATTTTCCTCCTCTCATTCTCAGCTCACAAGAGAAAACTTTCCTTCTCTCCCAAGGCTCTCCTTAAATCCCACTTGTCCCTCGCATCACTTTTTACAGCGGAAGGTGGAAATTTCTGCTGGTGCTTGTTAACTCATCCAGGAAGAAGGGGATAATGAGAGTCTCCACAATCCGCTTCAAGTACCATTTCAGTTTGAGCAGGTGGCATTTAGAAACTGTTACCATTAACTACCTCTTCCTATAATCAAGGAACCATCACACCCCCAAAGACAACAGCAGAGAGAAAAGTGGCTGAAAACCAGGTTTTGTGGTCCATAACCAATGCTTGCACCATCTCACACCAACATTTTGCACAAATGGAGCTTTTGCCAGCGATTTTTTTCCTTATTCAGGCCCAAGGCTTCATTCTAAGGCTGCACTTCCATTACACAACATTTAAATCCTCTGAGGAAGAGATGTTGTATGTTTTTCTTTTTTAATTAGATGAGAAGGCCACGATGAGTCTGTTCATGCCCATGTTTATCCGGGATCTTGTAAAAGGAGATTTAGTGAAAGTGTGGTTAAGTACATCATCCTGATGTTAACAACTGGCGATTATAAGGGAATCTGCCTTCCCCTGCACACAATCCTTCCACTCATTTGCCTTTCAAATGATGCATTAACCCCCATGAAAGCACTTGGGTTTCCTCAGAAGTGACCTCCTCTGGGTGCTGTGATGTGGCAATCAGTGACTCACTGGAGCTGAGCTGCGAGTGCCCCTGCTCCAGCCGATCCTCCCGCAGTCCTGCAGGCTTTGGAGGAAAGCACTGGCAAACGGGGTGTTTCCTCCAGATAGGAGACACGCTGCTGGAGCATCACACTGCCACTGCTTGATTAAACACAATCAAATAGCAACAAAGACTTTTCTTGCCTTTTGATAAAATCCTCTATGAGGATACAAGTGGTAATGTGTAAAAATATATCACATCGTGGTTATGCCTAGGCCACAGAAGGCCAGAATGAAGGCATTTTGGAGTAGTTAAACCCTTAAAATGTGAGGTAGGCTCCAATGACAGCTGCCATAGACCCCGTTTTTAAGAGAAAAATCCCATAAAAACACTCTGCTGTAAATATCCCTCCAAAAATATGCATTTTGTGGCACTATGCAGCTGAAGTCACCCAAGGCCAACACCCTGCACTCTTGCAGCCTGGGAGCATCCTGGAGATAAGGCTCAGTTATCTCTGCTGCACCTCCCCGAGGAAAACAGCTGTGCTCCTGCCTCACACAGCTCTCCGGGAAGCCTGGGTGTGTGAACAGGGCAGGAACATTAGGGAACACTGCAAAGTCCCAAGGAAATTCCAGCTGTCCGCTGGCACAGCGTCAGGGATCCGTAAGGATGCACCAGCACCAGATTCCCAGATGCCGCGACAGACGATGCTTTAACGACCCCTTTTACAACTCAGTTTGGAAAACACCTCCCAGCTGGGACAGAAATTTCTTTCCCAACCTACTCTCACAGAATCACAGGACTTCAGGAGGTGGGAGGGACCCACAAGGGTCATCCAAGGCCAGCTCCTGGTAGGAGCAGGTTTTCTGGCTTGCTCCTGCTCACTTGGCTCTGGTAGGATCTGTGATCCATTCCCTACGTTTGGATTTGAAAGCTGCTCGTTCATTTGATGTGTTTGAATCTTGGGAATTCTAATCCATTGCTTCCCCACTTGGTCTGAATGCAAACAAATGAATATTGTGAACATTTATATTCTTCCTCCCCTGACAGTAATAGTGTCAGCTGATCCTGACAGTGCTTCATCTTTAATAATGATGTTCCCACAGCGACTGGCACAGCCATTATCTTGGAATCTTTCTGCACGGAGTCTAATTAAAGAGAACCTTGTCAGAAACTGAGAGTTTGTTACCTAATGAAGACTTTTAGGGGCCCAATGGTAAGTAACTGCAAGAGGCAGCACAGACAACACCTCTCAGAAGTCGAGGTGATGAGACATTTCTCACTTAGTGATTCATTTAATTCAATAAATTTAAGAACCTGCAGTAAGAGCCTGAACCTCCTCCATCTAGAGTGGGACTAGAGAAAATAGAAAGGCTTTTTGGATTTAATAATAAAGACTTTTTGAGCAGCAAACACAGCCTGTATTGATGAGTCCAAAGACCTACAAAACATTTTTCAAGGAAGATCTCCAGGGGAACTGCCACTCCTTGTGAAATGTAGGAAAACACTCAAACGATGTAAAACTTCACATAAAATCAGAACAGTTGCACTCACAAGCCATAAAAATAAAAAAAGACCAGGGAGCTGGTTGTGGAAGAGCAGGTGAAGGGAGGAAATGACACTGGGCACTGGGATAAGAGGTGATGGAGAGTCCCAACCCACTCCTTGCCACGGCAGCACAGCCCTGTGACACAACAGAGCCACGTCACAGTGACTTGACAATGACTAAATTAAACTTTAGGATTAAAAACCCCCACCATGGAAGTCTTAAGTTTGCTGGCACAGCAGTTTTTAAATAGGCTGTGATGGTGATTAAACAGATTAAAGTTGGATGAGTCACTGGGACTGTAAAGCCCTGGGAAATGCCCAAAGAGCTGGGCTGGGAATTACAACGAGAGCCTTAACAGCAAGAAGCCCCACAGAAGATTGATCATGATCAGCTACTTCAGCTGTGAATTAATTCAATGGCAATCTTAATGATAAATTTTAATGTTCTTTACTATTTTTAGGTTTTAGTTGTTTTGCTAAAGATTGATTGTAACTGTCAAGTTAGTTACTACAAAAATAGATTTATCCCCACCAAAATATTGTATTAACGTTGCACGTTCCTTTTTTAGGCCAACTATGGGGATCTAAGTATTGTAAGTATATATATAAAGGTATATAAACATTTAAGGAAATATAAAATCTATGATACATCTGTCAAAATGCTTGAGATTAATCATGTCAGATATTGTGAACAACTTTCCTTCTACACTTTATATTTTTCCTAACAACATACACTGTTTGCATTTGGACAAAAATGAGAATGTAATTGAAATACAAACAACAGCTTTGTAATAAAAATGCTGTGCACAAACATGCCAATTATGATTAATACAAGAAAAAATGTCTTTACTGCCATGTTTTCCTTTAAAACTGGGATATTTAACAGAAGCATTGTTATTTTCCTGGCAGATAATGGCAGCTCTGTGGTGATCAAACCTGGTTTTAAATGGTCTAATTTCCACTTTGCCAAGGGTTTCCTCTTGTCTGTCTCTGGGTTTCACACATAGCTCGTTGTGCAGTGACCTCAGAGGAGGCTCTGCCACCACACCATGGCCACAAACACTTCCACAATTCTCCAGGTGACAACTCTCAGCTTCACACTCCCAGCTTTTATTCGCGGGCTAGCAAAGAAAAATATCCTCTCTCAGCCCCTAACAAGTTGCTCAGGTTTGATAAGCTGTTTTCATTCCCACTGAAGGAGTTGTGGAGAGAAAAGGTCTTTGTTTCAGGCTGCTGAGGAAAAAGGCAAAAGCTGGATTTTTACTACAGTCAGCACTGGGTCCAGATTCCTCTCAATTCTCTGGGTGCCCACATACTTTAAATGAAAAAAGCTATTCAGGAAAATTAAGCTAATGGCTTAGAGTATGCTCAGATCTTTATGCAGATTGCCTTTTAAAACTTCCAATGCATGTTAAGAGCAGAAAATGTTTGATTTAAATGAACTGCAAAGCCAATTTAAATTAAAAAGCAGCTAAATATTTAAAAAGCTGCATATCTAGCTTTTAGAGGACATGAGGTACAGCAAGTTCACTTATGGAAAAGTTCTGCCCAACCCCACAGTGCTGTTTAGATGGTTTATCTCCTCATATTCTTTAAATTTAGGCAGCTATCAGTATTTTGTTAGGTTCATACCTGCTTTGTCTTCTATCGAACTGATTACAGCTCTTCAAACATTTACAGACTACCTGATGACTTCTGAGCTTTGAGCTATCAAACTGTACTTGAGTCATCAGGCTTTGTTTAGGTACAAACCTGAGCTTCCCAATGTCACCGCCTGCCTTTGATTGCTGAGGTAAAACGAAAAATGAGTGAAAAATGACTGCGACACCTGGCACTGCTGCAGATTTCTGTGCCTTGGAATGAAACAAATACACACCTGCAATTCCACTCTGAAGCCCCTTCTGTTCATAAACACACAATAATCATTCTTTTACTTTGTATTTCCGTATCTTCAGCTATGATGTCCTAATTTACGGTGTCTAATGTGTTAATCACAGCCCAGCACTCTGATTTGAGATCATGTTTTAGCCCAGGAGAAGTCCCAGGAGAAGTGGAGATGAAGGAGAAGGTCCTTCCTCCCTCCTCTGTCAAAGTCAGCTCTCATGCCAGACTCCTGCAAATCCATTCCTCTTCCCTGGAGGAGGAGGTTTTCAGCAGAACATTAGAGAGGATGACAAAGTGAACACCTCTCATGTAAATACACTAAAATACAAACTTCCAGGCTGAAAACACACTGCTGGGCTATGGCTGTTATTCCAAAAGAGAAAGGCACCAACAAAATAACGAATTCACTCAAAGGTCTCTTCTTAAAATGAGACAGCAAGAGTTTTAAGAAGAATTTTCAATTGTCCTATGTGATATAAATTGAAAATAAGTGGGAACCCAGTGCTAATGAGAACACAGATCTTTCCCTAGCACTGCAAGTGTCAGTCAAGCAGCAGCTCCTGCATTTACAGCTGCCAAATTCCTCTTCCATCAGGTGAGGCAGGGGAACCTGGACAGAGGAACGGATAACAATTCCTCTCCACACAAATCCCCCACTGAATAATCCTGTGAAATCATAAAGCAGTTGCACATTCTCCCCAAATAAACCATGCATCTTATTTAATCAGCTGTCTTGAGAGTCTGTTGGAGAAGTTAATCAGGTTTGTGCTGCACTTATGACATCATAACACTTGACAGATTTGATTAAATAAAACAATATTTTGTATTAGAAATTCTATTCCGATTATTTTTTAGCTCTCCAAAGGATGCAGCCTGGCAGATCTGTTTTCTCTTCCACAAAAGAGTAAAATAAAAGTGCCAGGGTCAGGCACCTTTCCTTCAAATAAGAGGTGCTAAGCAAGGCGTTCATTTTTCTGCAGGAAAAAAACTGTATCGCAAAGAAGTGAACAGAGTGTCTGAAGAGATGATTTTTTTTTTTTTTTAGTACCAAAATATGTTATTAGACAACAGATAGCTTCTCTTCTAATGTATTTAATGAAATAAAGATATTAATGCACTAAGCTTTGGGCATTTCTGAAATGAACACAATTATAATCAGGAAATTGATGATATATGTGAGCAGAGACTTGCAATACGTCAAGCACTCTCTCTTTTTCCTTCTGGCAAAAGAAATCCATCTCCAAGGATTAATCCAGGAGGAAGAGCTAAATGGATAAACTTTACTATATTAAATAGACTCACTTTTTCCACTCTGACTGGAGGAGGAAATCAACTAAGAGAAAGTTAAAAAATAAACGCCTGAGGGGAAAAATAAGAGTGGGGTATGGTAATTTTTACTGTAATTCTTTTGGCTTGATATTCAATTGATTCTTTTTTCCCCTCTCAAGGAATTTAGCCTTCAAATCAGATGATTCAGATGCATCCACGACGTACTCTCCAGTAATAAACACTGTCTTTTGGGTAAGCTGGAACTCCATGGATCCTGCTTTCTATTTTATTTTATTTTAAAATTTACATGGCTATCTGACCTCTGGGAACTGTGGCATGGAGCTCCACAAGTCTCAAGATGCTTTGTGCCTCTGATGACAGATGGCCAAGCAAGACATCCAACAGATGGCAACCAACCAAAGAGATGCCAGGTCTTCCCAACTGCAGTCCAGGGGTCATGCTCCAGTATTTATTAATTATATTTTAGTCTCTTAATAGAAATTAAGCTTAGTTCTAATAGGGTAGCTAATTTTATTCTGTTTTCCTACAGGAACTCAGCACATGCAACCATCCCCCGTGCAATCCAAGCTCCTGGCCCCAAATCTCTGGACTGGCAGCAAATCTCATGGTGGACCAGGGGTCTCCAAGGTGCTATAAAAAGTTCATGAAAATAGTCAGGAGAGAAACCTGATAAATACCCTGACTGGGGGAAAGGCTTGGGTGTGAGCTCACACTTTATTAAAGTCAGCGAATTCTCTCGAGGGAAGGCCTCAGGAAGGCTCCAGCCACAGGAAAAGCTTAAAGCAGAGCTCACACCTTCCTTGACACCCAAGCCAGGCGAAGGGGAGACACTGCTCTGTAGGAATCCAGGTTCATTAGCTGCAGCCCTCACAGCACCACTCATTAAAGCCCTCACAACTCTGCACTGGAGCCCTGGCTGGAGGCTCCCAGCCACTGCCTCTGCCCTGCCTCACCTCGGTGCTCCGGAATCGTGGAATCAGCTGAGAAGGCAGAGGGGCAGGACTGCCAACACCAGGCAACCCTAACCCCATCCCCATCCCTGTGTCCCTGTGCAAGGCCTGCCCATCCCCATCCCACAACATCCCTCCTGCACACACAAGGAACAGCCACATTCTTCTGGCCCCAAAAGGCTTCACTGAGCTCCCCATTCCTCACAAAATCCCTTCCCACCTCTTTCCTGGCTGTCGCTCACAAGCTGCTCGTGCTCATCCTTGCATAGAGCTCTCCTTACCCCCTCATCCATCACATCCCTGTCTCATCCCATTTTTTCCCCTTCCACTCTTCTCCCAGCCCTTCAGAGATACCTCAGTAGGAACCATGCTGGCAGGCTGGTCCCTCAGTGACTTTCTGCCCTTGAAAAACAGTATTTAAAAAAATCCCATCTTCTATACAAACAATACTTTAAAAATCACATAATCCGTACTTCTAACAAATCAATCCTGAAATGAACTCTTGCTGTAAAATTACAGCATTGTCTATTTAAATCCATTAATGATGCACAACAAAGTGATACTGTATTAATCCCTAAATAACCTGTTTTATCCTTAAAAGAATAACAAGTTACAAAATGGATGGAGGAAATTACAGCCAAACCTTATGGGTTTAAACTGGATTTTTTTTGCCAAACACCTGGAAAAAAATAGTTTCTGATCCAGAACCTTGCATTAAGAATTACAGTTCAGTGCAGGAAAATGTCAAAATCTGAAGGTCCAGGTTGCAGGTGAGCCTGGCACAGGGAGCAAGAGGCCCAGCACCAAGGGAATCTCATCCTTTCTCCTTCCTCTGCACCACGGAACAGTCACAGCTCTGCCAGATGGATTCCAGGACCATCACACACTGTAGTGATACAGGATATACACCTTTTGGCATACAGGGAGTGCTCTTTCCTCCCAGAGCACCTGGAGGGATGGAGGCTCAGTAGCACAAGGCCTCTAAAAGCCATTTGGGAGGTGCAACCCCTCTCTGCTCTCACAGCACAGTGTTAAGAGCCGTAACTTAGCTCCATGTGCAAGTGCACACATGAGAAAATGCCTTGTGCCTTCCCACCCTCTGGCTTTTCCTTCCAAATCCCTCCCAATTTAGGTACATGGTTCATCACTAAGTAACAGCACATTACAAGTATGTGTGCACAAGAAAGGCACAAGAATTAATTTCTGGGCATAGGGCAGCGATATGGGATACACATCATAAAGTCACCCCAAGACATTATGGGAACTTATCTTGTAATCAATCTTCCCAGGACCATCACACCACGAAAATGATGATTTCCCACCTCACCTTAAGGAGTGGGAAGTCTGTACTTCTCTAGAGAAACAAGAGTTCAGAATACTGTACAAGCATAACATTTACAGGTTAAAAAACCTGCTTAGGCTTACCATTCTGAAACTGCAGAAAAAGCACACTGGAGTTTATAAATCTGTGATAACTAACATGCTTGTTTTTCAGTTAAAGGGATGCAGAACCCCTCTGAAACTACCTAATGCACTGAAACAAAACAAAATCTCCACTGTTAAAAGCACTTAGTACCTACAAAACAATCATAAAGGATCTGGCAAAGTCATGGTTTACCACTCCCAGCTTCAGACGTTTGTAATTCACCTGCAGCTCTGTCCCCTGGCAGTAGAACACTCATCACCTGGGCAGGAGGTCTCAAGTTCAGCTGGCTCAGCTGCAGCTTCTGGGATGGCTCCTGGCTCTGTGCTGGCCTGTCTGCACAAAGAAATGCAGAGGAGCAGGGTCCTCCCCCACTCTTGTCCTTCCCCCAGACCACGACCACAAACAGTCCCCTCACGGGTCCCGTGCTCCTGCTGAACCTCCTGACTCAGGAACCCCATTGCTCCACTCACTTCCCTTCCCCCTCAATATGAACTCTGCCCTTGGATCTTGAATTTCAGCTGTGGATGCTGACAGCAGGTGGAGGGCAGGGCAAGGACAGGGCTGGCAGTTCACAGCACCAGAAGTCCCTGGTCAGTGGTACCTGATGTGCCATCTAGATGCTGGAAATCCTTTCCCGTTCCTCAGGTGGCCTGGATTAAGGGGTGTCTCGAGGGAGGTACTCACCCCATGCCTCTGGGGAGCAGAGCCCCATCCCTTCCAGCCACAGCACTTTTTACAGCCAGAGCAGCAGAAATTTGCTGTTTCCTTGATAACAAAATCATGGAGTGGTTTGGGTTGGAAGAGACCTTAAAGCTCATCTCATTCCTGCCATGGGCAGGGACACCTTCCACTATCCCAGGTTGCTCCAAGCCCCGTCCAACCTGGCCTTGGACACTTCCACTTGGATGGGGCAGCCACAGCTTCTCTGGCAACCTCAGATTATAACATTTCCTCTAATAACTTTTTGGGGAAGCACAGAGAGAAGCACAAGCCACGATCTCCAAGCACTGATGAAGAAAACAGACATGCACATCATCACACTGATTAGAAAGGGCTCATTATTACTTCTGGGGTAGCAGAAAGAACCACCTGCCCTCCAGCCAGCTGCCACATCTCCTCTAAAGCCAATATGGCAAAAGTGTTCTGAATTTGGTGATAAAAAATGGTCCTCTGATGCAGACAGCCCACACACACACACAGAAGTATATCTGCATATAGATTTCCTTCCTAATGTCTTTAGCTTGCAATCAGTTTTCAATACACACGTGGCCACTACAAGGCATAAAGCAAATTTTCCCTGGTCTGTCACAGTGTGCTGTGGCCAGCAGACCTAGAGCTAAATACTCTGGATTGCTTTTTCAATGCCACCTACCCCGATAAAGAGCAATTACACACCTGCTCAAACTGGTGAGCGGCCCCTAAACCATGACAGGGAATAAGGGAGAATCAAGCCTTCAGACTGAGAAGCAAAAAATAACTTCAACTTCCTCCTGACAGTTCAAGAAGTGATTCTGGACAGATGTCTCAAATGCTGCAATACTGTGGAAAACTAGGTAATGTCTGTAAAGGATAAAATTATTGTCATTTAACATTTTTTATATTTCCCTTCTGTTAGAGCCTTACTTCCAGTACATATTGGGAGCAGCTACTCCTTAAACCGAGCAGACCATTTTGGAACAGAGCTATTATGCAAATAATCTGCTGTGTATTCTAACTAGAAGCAATGCTGTGCTAGTCTGGGCAAGACATGAGGCACTGTGGAGTTTTCTTTTTAATTTTTTTTTCTCGGTGCATTGGAGCAACATCATTTACGATGGTAATGACAAAAGGTATCTTCCCATCTAAAAACCAGGTTATTAGTCAAGAATATAAACACATAACCACCTTTTACGAGCCAGTGTCTGCCTTTCATTTGTCTATTTAAATATTTACATCCTTTTAACATGTTTTTAGTTGCAAGTCATTGCAGTGATATTAAGAGTACTTGGGTGAGAGCAATATAAAGACCTACTTGGATCAGCGTCTCTTAGCAAGTTTGTACCTGTGTTTACAGATTTATACCACAGACATTATCTTCTTTCTGAAATTACTTATCTGTAACACCGGAGCGAGATCAAAGATCCCAAACAACATCAGCCACCTGCACCAAGCCCCAGACAATGTAATAACCTTATAACATCAAATCAGTGTATTTCATGCCGAGCATTTCAGTGCTATTCTCTGGATACCTGGCTGGTGTTGGAAGAAAAGATCTTACCTAAGAACAAATGCAATCTCAGGCAATATTTAAAGATTAGATTATCCTTCATTGCAAATAGCTCATTTGTTTACTATCACATTGCTTTATTCTTGCTATGCCTCCTTCTACCATGAAAATGCTGAATATTCAGTTTAGATTCCCAGCAGCTTTTTATTTTAGTCTAAAAACATTTACCTAACACATTCTTAACAAGCAAAGTGAAGAAAATTCAGCCATCTGTCTCTGCATTACAATAACAGTTATGGAAGAGTAGATTATTCTATACAGCAAGAAATTTAATGCTACAAATTCTTATACTTTAAGCACTGTGTGCTCCAGCCAGTTTTGTATATAAGAATGTTGAGCACTGACACACACAGAAGCTATGATTTATAAGCAAACACAAACCAAAACATTTTAAAGATATTAAATGCATTCAATATTCCAATCATGCTATATGTCCATGCTTCAAACTGAAGGGAAAAAAAAAAAAAAAAAGATCTCTGCTATTATTTTCTCTCTCCAGCACTTCACTAGTTCTAAATTATCACTAAAAATGCTTAAAAATGACTTGCTGGAAACAAACACGATATAGAGATAGATGCGAATCCTTACCTGGGAAACCCCCTTGTACCATTGCTATACCAGCATGTACTCAGGAAATCTGCATTCCTGACAAACATTCAGGGCTGTAAGCAGCTCAAATCCTCATCACACACAGGCTCAGGGCTTGTCTTCCTTCTGACGACCTTGGGCCTATTTTCCTGAGATTTTTCTCTCCTTAAGGGCAAACCGTCTGTCTGTTTCTATTACGAGATGCCATCAATTATATTAATTTCGGGCTGCCCACAAGCTCCCAGTTACATCTGCCAGCAGAGGAGAACTGCCTATGGAAGTATGCAGGGAGCAGCAGATCCCTGGATTCCCACATCTGACCCACGGATGCTCCCAGCTGCTGTTTGTGCTCTGCCAGCATCCGAATGACATCTCTATCCCCAAACACGAGTCACCCCCAGCGTGGCTGTGTGGCTGGCAGCTGCAGGTACCTTCCTGCTTAATGACCCACTGCATGGCAAAGGAGCAGTTAATAGTGTTATTTATCTGAGCATCCTTTTTCCTGCGAGCTACTGGGGTTAAAAATTAATTTCTCTCACACAAACGGCTTCATTAAATCTGTTATTCCCCAACGCTGCAAATCTTGCAGTTTCCCAACAGTGATATGTGTTCGTGGCATAGGGTTTGCTTGGTTTGTTTGGGGTTTTTTTTAATGTCAGAAAACAAAACCAATCTGTCATTATAAGCATAAAAAGGCTCAAACTTCATCATAACTTGTATTTTGCTGAAACCCCAAACAAGCAATATTAGTTTCGCTGCAATGAATGCTGAACTGAAACACTGAAAAGACTCAAAATCCTTCATTTAGTAATTAAAAAAAGCAAAGATAAAATCTCTCTCTGAATTTATAAACATACTCAGTTATTTTGGGAAGTCCTACTAATTCTCTCTTCCAAAAGCTACATTTAAAACAACTCAAAATACTCAGTTATTTCGTTAATATCATTAATTTGTTCATTTTTAAAGTTCATTGTCCTTCCTTTAGAATATGTCTCACAGCACACACACAGCCATCTGTTCAGTGCATTATGTCAAGCACACAGTAAAAACCACAAGAAGTCCCAGCTGCAATTTTACTATTACTTCATCAAAAATGTAATTTCCTCTCGCAATACTTCATCAGATGATAACTGTGCGTGTGATTCACAAAGGGAGCGAAGAAACCAGCCCGACAACAAAACCCCAAACGAACCCACCACCTCAAGCTGCAGTGACACCAACTCCCTCATCCCTCCCCGTGTGGCACAGCAGCTTTGTGGCTCTGCCCAGCATGTTCTGGATCTGATATTAGGGCTGGTTACAAACCCCACGCATTTGAGCTAATTATGGGTCAGAACAAGAATGGGAAAAGAAGATTAGCAGCACAGAGTCACATTAAATAGAGATTAACACAGAGCAGAAAAATGAAAGTGTCTGCTCTATTTGTCTAATCCTGGCTCTTGCCTGATCTAAGGAAATCCACCGTATTAAAAACACTTGGTACTATA
The DNA here is from genome assembly GCF_965178545.1 of Coloeus monedula. Lineage (NCBI taxonomy): Eukaryota > Metazoa > Chordata > Aves > Passeriformes > Corvidae > Coloeus > Coloeus monedula. Next base: position 29,661,978 of record NC_138789.1, on the reverse strand, counting down.
TTTAAGAACATTAAATCTTGCAATTACTACTTTTGCAGTATTTTATTTTCATAAAGCTTGAAGTCTTTCTCCAAGCTACATCTTCCCCTCTGAGCATCATCTCTGTTTGCTGTTGATTGCAGTGACATCTATTGGAGAGGCAGCGCTTGGCTACACGAGCTGCCTCCACTGAAGATCAACATTTTCAGCTGATCCCCTCCCCAAAATGAAAAGTAAAAGTTAGGATTGATTTTCCTTTGTTTTAGCACAACTTTGCATAAACCAGACTCTAAACAGTGAGACACCCAGGAGTTGTGAGTGGGTTGGCTTTTATTTAGTCATTTGTTAATAATCCTGGCATTTTCCCAAAATGCTGATCATCACGTTCCCATCCTCGCCCACAGCAGTGCACAGACACTTCCAGAGATCCTGTTTCTGCCCATCCCATGTATTTGACCATACCTTCCTCAAAGTCTCAACTGAACTCGATTCCTTTTACTTCCATCTTCTATTTTTAATGAAATCACTGTGCTCTCACTAATCACAGACATCACTGGCACCTGGATGCTGCTAAAAACCTCAGGTGTGTTAAGAGCTGCTCAATCCCAACCCAACCCTCCTGCACCCACAGATTTATCACAACAGGGAATCCCAGAATCACGGAACAGTTTGGGTTGGAAGGGACCTCAAAGCTCATCCAGCCCTGCCCAACCTGGCCTTGGATACTTCCAGGCATGGGGAATCCACAACTTCTCCATGCCACGGCCTCCCCACCCTCTGAGTCAAGAACGCACAGTCAAAATACCAGGGAAGTTTTAAAATCTCTTGCTTTAGCAGAGAAACCACTGTTCCTCAAAAAGCATCTCAGGAAGATAAATCATTATGCTTTCTTACAGCTTCATTGATTTCTACATTATCTAGAGACAAAATAAAAGGAAGGGGGCATTATTATCCCCTTATTAGATACAGTTAAATATCCTTGCAGACAGGAAGTCTGAGCACAGCAGTAGCTTAGTCCATTATCTAAGCCACCTTCCACAAATTTTTTATTAACCATCTATTTTTATTATTTTAGACTCATTTGAAACCAACCGGATCGATCTCAGTCAACTAACTGACAAAAGATTTCACTAAAAATATAACAGCAGTTGGAATGAAGGATTTCAAGTTCTTTTGCCAGTTGTCTTTTCAGTTTTCCTAGAATGGTTTTTCAGCTCCCTCCTATCTAATTTATGTTTGCTGCAACTCGGTCACAAAAGCATATCCAAACTGTACAGCTAGGAATTCCCCCAAGGAAAACCTCACGAAACATTCCATTACAAACTGCTCTGCCCATCCATTTCCTCTGCTTCTTTTTACTACCAACCCCTCATTATGGCAATAAGCCACCACGGGGTGCACATAAGTCCATTAGCAGGTTCTTAGAGCACACCTCCAGCCATCCCCACTCCAGGGAAACACACCAGTGCCTATTGATGCCGTCTGCAGCACAGCTGCCCATGAGCACAAACAGCTCCTTTGTGTGCTCTCCCCTCCTTTTACTTGTTTTGATTAAAAAAAAAAAAAAAAGGCAAAAAAAAATCCCATTCACAACCCGGTGTTTTTCAGATTTGGGATGTCTAAAAAAAAAAAAAAAAAAAACCTCTTTCTCCAAAACAGCCTCTGCCACGGGCAAGTGTGGGAAGGGAAAACTCCAAACCTGTGTTGTAATGTTTCAGGTCTGGAGGATGAAGCATTTTGAAAGGCCCTTTTGCAACAGGATGGACACACTGCAAGTTGTGCAAAACTGTTTTCATGCATAAACTGAAAGCTTTGAAACAGCAACCTCAAAGCAAAGAGAAAACAAAACCCACACATAGGTTCAGAGCTGGGTACTGATAAAAGATTTGGCAGTGCCACTAGAAGAAGAAATAAACCAAGAGGAAATACAACTTTCAATTCGCCTTCAAAGTCTAGCAAAAGCTACCTAGGAACTTAGGAAATGATGCTGGAAGTAATGGTGGCATGAAACATAAAGGTGAAGCAGATCTGAAACTGAGGGTCTTAGGTGCAAGAAGTCACATTTGAAAAAAAACCCAAACAAAACAGCTGGAATTTTAGACTTCTTAAACCACAGAAACATGGAGGACATGTCTGGAATTTCTCTAAACCAAAAACTACCTCACAGTTCTGTTCCCAACAAGGATTTGCTCTCTTAAGATCAAAAGCAACACTTGGAAAGAAAAGGGAGAACATCTACAAGAAATGACTGTTTGTTCCAACAGGTCAGCAACGAGAGCTCCAGCTTCAGCAGTGGGAAAGCAGAAATAAAAAGGAGCATTGCCAAAAGGCAAGTGGGTTTAGACCCCACAGGGGAAATTCAGTCAATACCAAAGGGTTATGCAGCCACTTTAAAGGGAGAACAGACAAAACATGGAGACTCTGAGGCAATATGGATGGGACAGAAAGGAAAGGAAAATTCTCCAAGTATGGAAGGAGGACTAACAATGCTCTACTTTCATTTTCAGTCTGGGGAATGATGGAGGATGTGGAAACAAAAGATGAGAGGAAGGGTTGAAAAGCAAGGACAAAAAATGTCAAGAGGGGCAAGTAAAGTATTTCTGGAGTTTGAAAGAAATTGATGGGCAGGTTCCTGGCACTGCAGCTGCATTAATAAGAATGCTAAAAAATAAAGTAAAATCCATCAGGAGCACAACCAGAGGACAGATTTAACAGCTGTCCCACCTCAAAATGCCCTCTAAAGCTTTCCATGCTGTGACAGAGATTGAGAACTACAGGGAACAAATAAAGGAGAGGTAATTATGTGAATTTACCTGGGCTGACACCACATCTTCCTTTTAGATACCTTATCTTCTAAATAAGGAGGGCAATAAATCCAGCTCACCTGTTGATTTATTATTAGTTAAGGTTAAAAACCCAGTAGAATTAGCTGGATAAGTGGGTAAGGAACAGAGCAATGTGGACATAAAAATGGGCAGTTAAGAAAGACAAGTTCTTGCCTGGGTTGGGATTTCTGGGAAAGGTGCTCAAGAATCAGGACAGAAGTTATGAGCATCAAGTAGTTCACAAAAACAATATTGTACTGGAACTTGCAGAGAAAATTTTGTTTTTCAAGTGATCACAGAACAGGGACTCTGTAAAGGCCCCTTCCACAGCTGCCAAGATGCTTAATGTCATCAAGTACAGAGGGATCACTTCTAACATGCTTTTTACTGCAAGGGTTGAGGCACAAACTTAGTTGAAACTTCTTTAGCCTGTTTTTATTTTTTAAGAAACAGAATGAGGTGAGGAAGAATATATCTCTGTTTTCCAAGATTCATGGAAAAGATGGCCACTGCAAAACATTCAGTCAGTAAAAAGGGGAGAGAGGAGGAGATTCCCCTGAACAGATCTGTGTGCTGCTGCCAAGTCTGGTAGGATTGATGAATTTAATATCAGCAGTAGCTTTACCTTTTCAGCTTCCAGACTCAGCCAGCAATATCATTAAGGATGGCAGGACAGCTAAAAAATGACCAAGCCCACGAATAAGGAATTACTTCTGTGCAAAGTATTAACTTAGGCCCAGCAAGCACTTGGATTGAGGCATATCCTAATTAGATAACTCAGGTGTCAGCCTACTTATCACACTTATCCTTTAACTGGGAATTAGAGCTTTAATAACGAGCTGGAATTAGTTTGTTACAATTTGAGGTTTACAGAGTCGGTTTGAGAGCTCAAGATGATGAGAAAATCACTGTAGCAAAAAAATACAAACTAAACCCCAACAAAAGCCCACACAGAATACAGAATGTTACAGGGATGGACATTAAATATCATCTCATTCCACCCCCTGCTCCAGGCAGGGACACTTTCCACTAGACCAGGCTGGTCAAGGCCTCATCCCACCTTATGCTGATTTGGTACAAAAGAGCATAAAGATAAAATAAAAGGTAACTGATTTTAGAAAGTAATTTAGGACTCCTAATTGCAAGTTCAGTATTCCTAAATATTTTACTGCAAGATAAGATATGGATAATAATATTCCATTTAACCAAAGTTGTAATTAACCAAAGCTGTAATTCAAAAGCAGCTGGAATCTAAATCATGCTGCCAGAAGCTCTCCACTGGCACTGCTTCCTACTCCTTAGGCCCCTGCTCTTCCACAGAGTGAGTATCACCACAAACCACTGCCAAACCCAAACGGGACAACCTCAGAACCTTTCCCATGAAGAGTGCTACAAAACCAGAAGCAGAGCACCGAAACAACAAATCAGCAGATTTTTCTTTTTAAAGGAAACCATCTTGCTTGAACAGCCTTGCCTGGGATCAGCAGCCGGTTTTCTGGACAAGGACTTTGCACCAGTGGTCCTCAACCCGCAACTGCTCGACTACCACTGCAGTTAGAGCAGTAAAACAGAACATCTCCTGTCACTGCTGACATCTCTGCCCAAGCAACTCCTCCAGACACAGCTTAGATGTTCTGGGACTGAAAACAAACAGAGCTCTTCCTGTATCTCCTCAGAAGAGCTGAGCCCTGGGAGCCTGGCTGAGGAGAAGAACTATCTAAGTTACAAACCAGGCTGAGGATTGGTGCTGTGGCCACACTGAGCACCATTTCCCACAAGCAATAAATGGCTTATCCCCACCTGATTGTGTCCCACAAGCGCAATCTGACATAATGATTGGAGCACTACTCACTCTCTGCACAAGCATCCTCATCCTCCTCTTCATCCAGGGCAGCCTCCTCTGCATGATGCCTTTCGAGTGCTCTGTAAGGAGGTGGCAGCTTCATGGGAGGTGGAGCCCCATATTTTCTCTGATGGATTCAAAGACAAAGAGTTACATGTTTTGTAACCTCTGAGCACACGAAAAGAAATCCCATTGTCTGTTGCACTGACTGTGCACAGGCACAGCACTTAATTACAATGCTAAATTCTGCAGCAAAGGCTTTATGTGCAAGAAAGCAGAGCAAGAAGTGACACTGAACATCAAGAAAAAGAAACTAAAACACAACTGTGCATGCACATTTACTTGTTGACAAAAATACTTGCGTATTGTCATAAACATCAAAGCGTGAACATTAATCAAGGGTTAAAAACAAACATTAAATTATACCCTGTTTCTTATTAGACTCCATAACAAAACTGTCTGGTGCTGATAAACGTCAATCTCTTTAAAATATAAAATAAGAACTGAATCCTCTTAGTCCATACATGAATATTCAACCATCACAGTCCGTCCGTACTTCGGCGTAAATTTAATAAAGATTTTGAGTTATATCTCCCAATAAAATTCTATTACCTCACATAAATACAGGCAGCTCCTATAATGATGCATATAGCGGCGCATGGCAGGAATACAGAGCAGGCTGGAGTCTGCTGGAGGCACTGGCTCAGCTCAGCAATTGGTTTTACAGCTCCAAGGAGCTGGGTCCTGCCTTGGTTTGCACCAACGACGACTCCACTAAATGATGCTCAGCTGCATCCCTTGCAAGCCCACTATTAATAGCAGGATGCATTTTAGAGAGGAAACACCAGGGAGGAGATGCCATTAGAGCACCCAGAATTCCCGTAATTAATTCCTTCTGTGGCTGGGAAATATGACACAACACCCGAACACACCAAGCCCAGGATAATGTAGGTTTTTTTCAGTGTGTGCAATGAAAGCTGAACCTGTGTATTGATTTTTAGATTCTTGAAGCTGAATTTGTAGAGAGTGGTGGAAGTAGTGAGCTGCAATATGTGGAAAATTTTGTGAGGTAAAGATATCTGTCATCTCATCCATTTAAAAAACATAACAGGAAAGTGCTGCACTGAACACAGAGTACAATAATGAATGGAATTAATTCAATCTACCAGTAGCAAAAGTGTACAGTGAGAGCACTTGGAAGCACAACAGCTGCTTTCTAAAAGCATACAGCACACTTAATGTGCCTCCCACTTTTTTCTTGAAGCCAACACAGACAGAACAGTGCAAAATCCAGATGATCCAGGAAGCAAGGGAGGACTTGGGTTCTACTTTACTGAGCAGGTAAAGATGGAAAATCTGCAGCCTCTCTCTCAGCTGCCTATGACAAATGAGTCACTTTATTATCGCTGTAATTTAGCAATAACTTACAGTCTAAATGTTGACCCTTTGGCTTTTTAAGACCTTAAACATTTGCTAGAAAGTCTGTGTGAAATTACACGAGGCACCCAGGCTTACCCAGCAGTTTTCTATGGCTCAGAGGGACAAATACCTCTCGTTCCTCCTGTCCCACTGAAAAGCCAGATGAGAAAATTGTGCCTGGCTACTCCATTACAGCACGTTCCTGTATTAACACGGAGGCAAAAGCACAGCTTACACAGCCAACCAGCAAAATAATGTTGTCATCTGGTTTGCTCACTATTGTTTTAAGTGGTTTTGTATAAATTAAAGTGATCATTTTGAAACAAACAGATCAATAGAGGAGGATAAACGCCATCAAATCAGAGAAAACCTTCAGCATTTGAAAAGATACAGGAAAAGGCAGATTTTCCAGCTGGATGTGGCTGCTTTCAAACCAAACTCTTTTGTGACTCTCTGAAGACTGGACTAGAAATATCACTGATTCCCCACAGGGATGTGGACTAATAATCCACTAATAGCAACTCTTTCCAACTCCGAGACGGCCCCACAGAAGTGCAGTGCGACTGCTTTGTGAGCCCACGTTCAAAGCCAAAAAGGAGCTACATATTTATGCACTGAAGCTCTTCTATATTCCACCCACCAGTTTATAGCAGCAATAGATGAAAAAGGTCTGAAAAAGATTAGGCTCCCACTTTTAACCTCGGAACGCCGCAGAACGCGACACACCGGAGTGCTGCAGATTAAAGGCAGCACGTTGCCAGAGGATGAGAGCTTTTGAGATTGGAAATACAGATAAAAAAAAAACACAAGAAAAGGGGATTGTAAGTGCTTCATTGGAAGTATTATCCTCTGGCATGAAAGCATGTCTTCAACACCTTTTCTGATAACTGAGCCTCGCTGCTCCTGTCCCCGACAGGATCTGAAAGGAGTCTCACAAAAACTTTTGGAGGCAGGAGGGTCCTCTCAGGTACCCAACAAACACCAGAGTGCTGAGTAGGATCAAATGAAAACTTCATCCTATTTGTAGTTAAACTGCATCAGGCAAAATTTATTGTCTACATTAATTCTGTCTCTGCTGTTGCTGCTCTCACACCCTCAAACTACCTGAACTACACTCCTCAGTCAGGGCAAATCCCACAGGAGAACACCAAGGCCATGAGAGTGATACAGATGAAAATGAAAAATTTAAATTTTCCCTTATTGCAGCCATTAAAACAAATTCCCTGTTTTCTTCCAAACAGACTTTTTCTCCTTTAAAGCTGCTGTGAAGTGATTTAGAAGTCACCGTGCAGTAACTGCGTCACAATTAGCTGAGCAGCCACAGATCCCTCGGTCATTTCCTCCTTTTACACAGCCATGGGAAATGCAGGAGACTCTGTGGATTTAATCAGCCCATAAGGTGATTTTACTGCATTTCAGGCAGCCTCGCATCAAGGATATTATTTGTGTACATGTTGCCATTTCTCTGTTTCTGCTGAACAAAGGGAATCAATTTGCCTCCACATGGAGCAAAACAGGTACTTCAGACAGATGACAGTGAGGAGCTGTGCTAAGTACAGGGTTTCAGCACCCAGCAGACACCCACAGAATATATGTCAGACTATTTGGCAGAAATTTGGCAAAAAATCATAGAATCAAAGATATTTCAACAAAACACTTCAAATTTAATTTCAGACTTCGGAGGAAGCTTATCATAGAGTTAGAATACATGCTATTATACCATTTGATTTAGTAAAACCTGGGTATAGCACTGAATGGAATAAATACCTTATCACTCTTATTTTCTTTGTCTGCATCCTGATCTTTGCTGACTTTGATTCCCTTAGGCTGGGCAGGAGAAACCACCTGAAAAACAATGTATATTACACACATCAGACAGAGCATTATAGCTGCAAAACAAACATCCAAAATCAGTTCCTGCCAACGACAAAGCTCCCCAGTGCACTCTGCATTTTGTCTCATGCAGAAAGGTATTGCAGTGCAGTTTATAAATTACATTCTTTCACTGAATCTACGGAATTACATTCTTACATCAAAAGTACACAGAAGTTGGGGGGTTCTGTGTGTACTTTGGGCAGGTAGAATTGTATGCCTGCTCTTACTAAGGCTTTAAAAAGTTTCTTGCCTTGGCCTCGAAGATGAGGAGATGCCTCAAATCTCTTGTAAATTAAACTTGCTCCCAGGTAACTGTTCCAGATCCCTCTGGTGACACATTTTACAAGGAGCTGCTGGTGTGAACCTGACTAATTTTAATTACACCTTTGTTTCTCTGGATATAAACTCAGAGTTTATTTTTAGATTATGAAATATGGACAAATGAAAATGCACAGGGTCAGACTCTTATTACACAGGTGGGAGAGCTGAATGAACACCTAGTCAACAGATTTACATCTACTCCATGTAAATCAGAGAAATGAGGCTTCCAATCAGGCCAGAGAAGTAATCAATCAATCAATTGGTCTTTAACTGACTGAAAGGATCCATCCTTGGACACAAAAATTGGTAGGACTGCCTGAAAGGAATTTAGCCAAGTTTAAAATAAGATTTACACATTATATGTTACACATTACTAAGTTTTGGAATAAAAATAGAAATAAACTTACTTTTGGTACATTAGCCAAGCCCTGGACTACAAACACCACAGGATTTCCTGCATTCTTGATGGCTTCCACTGCTTCCTCGTGGGTGGCATTTTGTAGGTCTACCCCAGAAACCTGACAAACAATGTTTATTTTTGTTAGGTACAGAGTCATTACAAGGCATCAGACACACTTGCAGAAGATTAGTGTATCTGAGGAAGGCATCAAAACCAGTCAAGAGGAATTATTTGTAAAGTACTTTTTGATGACGGTTTAAAGAAAAGTGTACTATTTAGTATTCACAATTAAAAGATGGCCATACGTTGCCCAAAACAATTCTAGATAAAAACATAAGGAAGATTGTCAGAGTGTTACATAATGTTAGATCTAACTCTTTCAGATTTTACCTGTTTGTAAATCAAACCTGAACAGCACTATCAGCTTGGCACCTCAGATTCTGAAGTATTAATTTGGAGAAAAATGAGTAAAAAAAAGCAACCAGAAGTAAGAGGCAGGAATGACATTTTCCCCCCTCCAGCACCTGCCAGAATCAGGGATTTATCCCCAACAGTGGTTATCAGTTAACTACTCTAAATCCACACACACAAAATAACAGCCCATAATTCAGTATGAACAGTCTGTGTTCTTGTATGTATTAAATTTATGCTTATAGATATGCTATAACTTATTCCTCATTTATATGGGAGGAGGACACTCCCATTTTTTTCACTTCTCCCTCAGACACCAGGACACATCTTTTCTTAAATGCACAGGAGAATGTTAAAAGAGCTCCATAGTCAGAACCTTAAAAAAAGAAACACCACCAGAGGTTTCTTTTGGTTTTCAAAACACAGTGTTGTCAATACTTCATGAAGTGGTGGCAGTATTTTGTTCCTCTCTCCACCCAAAGCTGTTTGAGTCAATTTTTATTTCTTAGACTAAAAAGGAAGTTTTATCTCCATTTACCTCAAGTATTTTATCTCCAGTTTTTAAAGCCCTTGTTCTTCCTGCTGGGCTGTCTTCCAAAACTTGTTTGATAAAGATCCCTTTAAGTTCTTCTCCATTCTTCAGGCGCTTTATGACAGTTTGTCCACCAACAATACTGATTCCAAGAGACACGTGTGGGTCTCTGAAGATCTCAACACTGAAAAAAAACACGTTTTAACAGTTTCAAACAGGTTTTTTTTTTTAACTACAAATGCAAAGCCTTAAATCAATGTAAGCTCCTGGTCTTTCAAGAAGATTTAACATAGTAAAGAGATAAAGTCAGAAGCCTGAGAATGCTCTCAACAGAGTTGAGTTTTCACCCTGAGCAGATCTCACCCTACAAAAAGAACAAAATTCTGCTGCCAATCCATGCCCACTGGGCAGAGGCTTTTATTTCAGAGAAAGTCAGATCTTCAAGTAAACACTCATCCTCTTTCAGCCTGAGCAAAGTGTCTGGGAATGGGAAGCCCTGCAAGTGGCACACTAGACAAATAATGAAGTATTTCATACAACTTTCTGAACACTGACTTCAGCACACATTCATCACCTCAAGCAGGAACTTTCTGATCATATTTTACTCGGGACCATAAAAACAATTCACCTAAAAATGTTAACAATACAACAAGGATGTGGCTAAAAGTTGGCCTGGCAATTTGGAATTCTGCCATGGGGTTTAGCAGGGAACCCATGGAAAGGGAGACAGCACAGCACTATGTGCATTGTTCACACCTAATAGTTATTAAATGAGCAAGAACTTGTAGGTCATCCACAACCTAAACCAGCCAAGCTTCCCCAAGTCAGCTGTATAAATAGAAGGCATAATTCTGCTGAACATCTGTTAAAAATTCCCTGTCTTCAGGAAAGCCCAAGGTACACAGGTACCCTAAAGTTATTGGCAGAGGAGGAGAGGAAAAAAAAACCACCCAACAAGAACTAATCTGGTTCACAAAAAAAAAGACATAAGGTAAGTGGGAAGGAATAATGAAATCACATGAACATACGTCCGTGGTGGTCCCCAGTGGCTGAAGTTTGGAGTTTCTTCTCCTTCTCCTTCTTCTCTCTCGGGTAATTCACTAATTTGGGGCAGAGGGGAGGGGAGGAATAAAAAATAAAAGAGGCATCACCCATGCCAGGTCACAATTCCTCACATACTTTGTATCTGGCAGCAAGACAGCAACACCTTCTCACACTGCCCAGTTTAAAGCAAATGTACAGAGTCAACAGACCAGACAGGAATTTTTGTATTTAGGTTTAAATGTACTTAAGGAATGCTCCAGAAATAAACATGATGGGCAGACCAAATTTATAAGCTGCTCTGTGATACACAAATCTGCACTGCATTTACTCATTTGAAATGACTATTTAAGCAATTAACATTTACTTTCTGATAAATATGCTGTGATGCTTGGAGAGGGATATAAACATGCCAAAACCAGTAAGCAGATCATGATCCAAGTGAGAGAACAGATCCTGTGTGTTCCATTAAATCCTACAGAATAATCCTCTCACCTTATTGTTGAGCTGCTTTCCCTCTGAGAGAAGACTGCAGATGAAATTAGGGAAGTACTGAGGATTGGAATCACCAGGCCCCAAAAGCTCCAATACCCACTGACCCCAAATTGGTGGGGAAAGACTGGGACAGATAAGGCAAATATCCACACCCAGTGCCAGCTCAAGGTTCCTCAGCACCACAGGCAGGACTAAAGCTTCCTGCAGAGGCCTGAGAGCTCTGGCTGAACTGCTCTTCCCAAAAGGAAGAACAAAGGAAAGGGAAAACCAAGAGGAGAGCTCCTTAAGGAGCCATGAGTAAAGGCTACATCCCTCACTGTGGAGTTAAGTGAAGGGGTGGCAGAGCCATTTGCACATTTCTGTTCCAATACTCAGGGGAGGAAACATGGGAAGTTTTAATGTTTTAAGCCAAACTTCGTCTCCTGGGGTAGAAGTTACAGATCTGGCTCTATGTCTATCTGAGCATTCCACAGAGCCTTAATGATGATTCAGCTGAGTAAAGCAAGAGGACAGCTAAGACCATTAACTGAATGTCTTTCAAAACCTGAACTCTTCCTCCATACCTGCATGATGCTGTTCTAGGCTGAGCTAAGGTGGTTACTCTCTCAGATTCCTTGTTCTTGGAAAAAACATAATTCTCCTCTTTCAGTGCTTCCTTTTCAATAGCTTCCAAATCAACAGTAAGCCCAGGTCCTCTGGAGTCACTCTGAAGCTTTGCCCCTGAAGAAGAAAAGGGGTAGATGTGAACTTTTGCTTCCTCCATCCAGACACCCTTGGAATTAAACCCTTTATCCCACCAGGCTCCAGATGTGCTCAAGGCCAGGCTGGACAAGGCTTGGAGCTCCTTCCTCCTGAGCAGGGAGTGCTACTTTGGGCAGGTTGATAAATTTATTTCCCTGATGAATCTACCAAATTCTAACCATGCATCTCTGGCCATCTGACAAGGAGCAGCTTTGCTCCTGAGCACAGATCACAAACCCAAGATATGGGGCAATTATCTACCACAGGGAGCTGAGCTAAAGTCACCTCCAGCGCCTGTCACTTTATTTCTATATTTATTTATCACTGACCAGATTTGGAGGAGGAAGCAAGATTATAAAGCTGAAATCTACTTAGAGCCAGACTGCCCTGAGCCTGCAGCAATCTTCATTTGAATATTTTATCATTCAGAAGTGTTTGCATTTTGGTAAAAAATTTAGATATATAAATATGAAATTATGAGATAAAGCAAAACCTTCTTACAAACCTAAATCCATCTCAGTTTTCACTCCTGACTGGGTTGGTTCAGTATCAAATATGTCTTTTTGGTAGCTGCTGTGTGCTGTGTTTCCAGAAAAGTGTGACCTTACAGTAGCATTCTCTTCACACTTCACAGAGGAGAAAAGAAGTAATTAAAGTTAGAAAGCAATAGTATTAACTTACACAGGGGTATTTGACAGGAACATTAATTTTTACAGCAAAGATACACATTTTCTCAGCTACATTCATATTTATTCAGGTAACTATGAAATACTAACTGCTCATTTAAATACTAACTGCTCATTTATGCACTGCATTAAGAAGAGGCATGAAAAATGTTGTATGCAATTGAAATATAAAGCAACTGTATCTTTCTCCTCACCTGTAATTCAGACAAAAATTTCTTTACTCTTGCTCATTTGGTTTTTATAAGTAACAAATGTATAAATTTAATATTGTGCACTCTTGTCAGTAGAAACTTCATTTTATCTGTTTACACACACTGCTTAAGGGGACAAGCCAAACAAAACCTGAAATTCTCTGTGGCTGTGATGTTAAATCCTTTTCTGCTCCATTTTTTTTCATATAAAAGCACACACACCTCAGAAGCTGGTGCATGGGAGGCTGATAATATAACTTTTTTTATGGTAAGGGGATGAACAAAGAATCAGAAGAAAAAAAATAATTCTCAGAATACTGGAGAAAGTTGTATAAATAAGAGTTTTGCAATTTACCTGAAGCTGTCTCCTCCTACTCCTTTATCCATCAGCATCCTTGCCATAATTCCTTGCACCACATCAGTTTTTGCTCAACTACACAACCTGGCTGAAGGAACTGATTTGGGTTTAAAAAATGAGGAAAAGAGGGATCTTCTTTCACTGAAGACCCTGGACTATCAAACCCATGAAGTGACATTCTGCTGCTACTGACATGCCCCATATCAGCACAGCTTCCAAAAAAACCACCCAACCCCACAAGTCAGAGATGGGTAAAAAGACAAATTCAGGATGCCTGTAAATACACCAACCACATATCTTGCTCCAGCAGGTAAATATACAGACAATAAGTAACCTAAAAACCCTTCCAAAATGTACAAAACGATAGACTGGTGTCTGCTAGAGGTACCCAAGTAAATAAATTAGTTAAGTTGCAGTAATTAAAACACTAGAGAGAGTCCTCAGGGTTTAGTTTTGGAGTCTGCCCTGAGGGATCTGTGCTTAGCATGGAGACCAGCACAGCATTCCTTACCATTTGATCTTTACTGAATGCATATTCCAGGGACTCTTTGGGACTTAGGCTAACACTGGATCTTAAATCTTGTATTTCAGCAGTCTCCAGTTGCTTTGCCCATCGTTCTGTATCCAGGTTCTTGTCTGAAGTCGCCTTCTCTCCACCTGATGCATCACATTTCAGGAAGTCTGAATCCTCTTCATACTCCTCATCCACCAACATTTCCCGTTCCTCGCCCACGTCCTCTGCTCTGGGTTTCAGAAATTCACACATCTCCCAGGACTCCTTCCCATACTCATCATCCTTCTGAGGAAGCTGAAATGACCTTCCCAAGTCCAAATGGGGTTCATCAACAAACTCTTCTTTAAAAGGTGCCTCATCTCTGAAACCCTGCAAAGATCATTAAAGGAAGAGAGATTTCACACCATGTTTCCTCCCAACTCTTTTAAAGCTATGCTTTATTTTTTGCCCATGTTAAAAGTGCATCCTGATATTTAAAGTGAAAATCTTCTACCTTTTGCATTTTCTACAAGAAAATAGACTCTCTGACTTATGATTTTAACAGCAAAAGTAGACAGTGCAATTATTTTTTTTTAATATAAAGAAATTTAAGTTGCACAGCTAAGATACTGCTGCAGCCATTTGGAAAAACCCATCTGGACTGAAGTCAGGGAATGAAATTATTAATTAACACAAAAAGAACCACAGGAAAAAGTACATATAAATCTAGTTAAAGTACCTCTGTGCTTCAGACATATCTGCTGTTGCTTTATGAATGCATGAACATTTCTTAAAACACTATCAGCTAAATAAACAGCCCAAGAGTTTGCTTATGCAACAGTGTCAGCAACTTAAAAACCCCAAATCCCCCCCAAATAAAAGCCATACTTGCTTTTCCCTATCTTGGATATTCCATCCAACTTTTAACCCAGAGTGGAGGGGAAATGGATGACCCACATACCCCCAAAAAAAGGATATTAATAACTGCTCATTACCTTCCTGTTTTAAAAACAGAGTTTACCTTTCCACCAAACTCAAACCACAGAGCAACAAACCAAACCAACAAACAACAAAACTGAAGGAAAAGGTATTAAAACCCACTGTGAAAGATCTCACTCAACAGTTCTTTTCCTGGGATTCGTCACGTGCTTCCCCAACTTCCAACAACTCCTGTTTCTCCCAGATGGAATGGGGTGCTATTCATTGGCTCACAGTGAGGCCACAGAGATTTTATGCCCTCTACTTATTCCAGAATTTGCCACACACTGAGAGCTTTTCCCCTCTTTTCTTCAGGCCACCAAGCCTCTGTGGCCCGAAGAACCCTCAAACCCAATTTCAAAGCCCTGAACCCCCAGACTCTAAAACCAATGGACAGATTCAGGGCTCCTTCCACAAAATGTTTTTGTTCCTGCTTCCTGCCCCTTCCCAGACTCCCCACGGCACTGCACCATTTCTGACCTTCGGTGTCAGGATCCTGTTTTGTTACATTTGTACAAATACAGAGGGAAAGCCCCCAGACACTGCCAAGATGTTTGTATAACTCAAGTGAGAGGCAGGAGAGAAAACAAGAGAGAGGCAGGAGCATAAGGAAACAATGCAGTCAATAGCTGGCACGAGAGCAGAACACAAGCAATCTAGAAATTAGCCCATTTTATTAATTTAACTAGCATTAAATGTCCCTTTAATCCATTTGATCCGTGTACCTGATCTCACAAAACACCCAGGCTGAAGAGATCCTAATTCTCTCCATTTTCACTTCATTTCCCTTGGCTCCTGCAGCATCGTTCTCCCAACACTTCCCCAAGTGCACGGCACCTGAATCAGCTGGCTCTGCTCAGAACCACACAGGGTTTGTGTCCCTGATCCAGCAGTTTGCTGTGTGTCATCCCTGACTGCTGCACTGCAGCACCAGACGCCACCGGTGGCACAGGGAATGCTGCAAACGTGACACTGAAGTCCACGGTGGCAGCAAATAAAATCCTCAAGTTCCTTCATTTTGGGGTTGAAATCTTGCTTGCCAGGGCCTCAGAGTGGGAGCCATCAGAACACACCACTCCTGGCACCTGTGTGAGCAGGTAAGGTAATAAATGGATGGGAGTTTTAGCTACTACCAAAGCTGTCACGCATGAGGTGAAACAAAATGCAAGTCAATTCCTCTGCGGGTGTTTTGTCCAAATTGATCGCTCCAGTTTCAGGACTTTAAGATAAAATATTTTCTTTAAAAGTACTTAATGACACTGGTTTTATTTAGGAAGTGGAAAACCAATCTGAGCTGGCAGAGGACTAATTCTCTGCAACCCTTCCCACACACCCAGAAAACAAGAAACGCCATTTTACACTGTGAAAATCAGTAAATATCATTTATCATCACCCAGGCTGATTTCTTCACAGTATACCCACATCTACCCCATAATACTGCTCCTTTTTGTGCTTCTAATCTACCCTTTCAGCATTAAAAATAGGTTTGCATCCAGAGACAGGTACACATGTTTAGCTACACGAAAATCTGGAATTTATTTTTCTTCCTGTGTTGCAGTTCTGGATGATCCTTTATGTATTGTATTTTTGGTCTAAAAAGAATACATTTATCAGCATGAATTTTGCAAAGCACTCGAGAACAGATGAAAGTTCAAAGATATCCACATCTCTCTAGCTCTGCACTGCTGAGAACTGCAATATTATTGCCTATTACCCTGGTATCTGAGTTTCTCACTATCTTTACTGCCACATCCTCCTACAATAAACAGAATTATTTCTCAGATAGTAAGAAAGAAGATAGTTGAGGCAAGAGTAAAGAAATCACTCCAGAGAACATCAGAAGGCTACAGAAGGCTATGAAGAAGAAAATATTTCAAGAGTGCCTTGTACTCTAAACTACTTTTTTGTTTTGCTTCATGATAATTAAAAGCATTCTGCTTCCATTCTTTACTTTCTCTGCAAAGCTGAGCCCACCACTTCTGACCAATAATAACAACACAGCATTCCTATTTCATATCCAAGGTAACCCAAGGTATTTTAATGACATAATAAATTTGATAAGGCAGTCTGGGAACTGCATTGCTAAGAGCTCCCTGCTCACGATGCACTTGGCATACAGTTTGCTGTTAGAGGCTTTTTCAGAGGGAATCCAATACTTTCAGTCTTATCTGAAAAACATACCGTATTTTTTACTTTAAAACATAATTTCCTGTCTGTATAAACTTGAGTTGAACCAAAAAAGTAACCAAATACCTGTGGTGCTTCAAGTATTACTGAGAAATTGGTGTTATCTATTGGCTCTGGAGACCCAGGGCTGCTTTTGATGCTGTTAGTATCCACACCGTGCATGTTCTCCTCCTCTCTGCTTTCTCCCTAAAACAGGTAATCCCAACAATGAGTCAGGAAAATGACAAAAAGAATCCCCACATTTTTCAATAAATTAAAAGGGAGAAGGAGAATCAGCCATTAGAAAAGAGACAGGGAAAGGTTACAGAATTATAACAATACAAAGCCATAAATGGAGAGGATGAAGTCAACAGCTTTTATTCTTTGAAGATACTGGTTCGGATGTGCTAAAACCTCAAGAGATGTGTAGGAAAGAAAAGCAAATACAAGGATGTGAACATCGAAATAGCAATTTTTAGAAAAGAGAAGAATATATTTAACAGCTTTCCTACATTCCTATTTCACAACTCCTTTACCACTTTGAATTACAAGCACTTTCATTAACTGGGGCTTTAATTAATTTTGCCTGGGTGCCCTTGATGAACAATACTGCAGCATTCCCCAGTAAACTACTGTTCCAAAGCCCTGATTCGAAAAAGGAAATTCTGCTTGAATTTATAGTCTTGACTTCAAACAGAGTAAGTTTCTTTGATGTCAAAGCTCAAGCAAGCACTTAGCAGTGTCTCAGAGAGAAATGGGCACCAGCACACATTTAACTTGGTTGCTGAATTGCTGGCACCATGTTACACCTGTGCACAGTGCACATGGATTTGCCCAGGCACATCTCCCAGCTCCACATGGATGTGCTTTAAGGAGGAACTTGAGGGTGTTGGCTTTCCAGTCAGACCTTTTGGACACTGAGCTGCTCATTTGCCAGAATTTCTGGACCTGTCAAGGCACAGCAACTCAGCTGTTTCCCAAATGCACACATACTCTACCCTGAATTCTCCCCACAAACACAACAACCCCCTCTACACATGCCATAGGAGCAAATAAGAAAAAAATAGTTAAAATCAGTTCTTACCACCAAAGGCTTGCAGATTCCAAGGGAAACTGTACCTGGGGGCACAGATTTTAACACTTCCACTGCCTCTGCCAAGGTGGCACCATCCAAATATTTCTCATTCACGAACACCAAGCGGTCACCCGGCAAAATCTGGCCCCCGCGCTCGGCCACTCCACCTGCCACCAGGGAGCTGATCACAATGGCTGTTCCTGCTGGATCCAAGGGATCCTGGGGGGAAAAATTAAAAAAAAAACACCCCACAAGTGAAGGCCTTGAAAGATGATGTTTGTTTGGAGTGCGTAAAAAGCATTCAATCACGTTCATCCTCTAATGCTACAGAAATGAAGCCTGCTGAGACGTTCAAAAAACACTGTCTGCTAACTCTGCCAAGGCTTACAGTTTGCAAAAAGGAAGATATTCCATCACTTGCCTAATCCATTAAGAAACGTTAAGATCTGAAAGGTGACCGATACCCTGCCTGCCCTCTCCTTACACACACAGACACAGCCAGGCCAACCTGCAAATAGAACAACAACACTGGCAGCCTTCCACCAGCCTCCATCCAGCCTGGGATGTGCTAATGTCACAGAAAATAACCACTCTGCACGTCACCCGAGGGCTTCAGAGCAGCAAAAAGATGGTAAAAATCATTGCAACGTCAGAAGTTTAATTCAAAATATTCAGTTCAAATGAAACCCCCAAATCTTGAAGAGATAGCAGTTGATGTGTGCTGTGTTACTGTAGCATTTCTGCTTTGTCAAATCCACGTGACAACTTCTAAAAGACATTTTCTCCTCCTTAACAGGGTACAGGAGACAGCAACAGAAGAGTAACTAAGATTATTACTGAGAACAAGGAACACTGTAGTGGTGGATACAGAGAGCGTGAAGCACAACAATATTATACACATTGTAAACTGATGCAAAGATACCCACTTCACTTACTCCTTTACCCAGTACTGGCCTTTCCTTTGTGTCCTGTACCACTTCTATCATGCCTTCACTCATTAAAAAAATTACCCTCAATCCAATGAAAATATAAATTATTTTATGGTGGCAGAAAGAGACACAAAACAACTGTGTGGGTTTTTAATTTTTTAAAATTTTTGTTTCCTCGTTTGTTTTTCTAAGATTGCAAATAGCCTTTCTCCCCCTTGGTAAGGGCTGATAAAGTTCAGAAATGCTCCTTGCATGCACTGGCTCTCCAAATGCATAATCATGGGCTGTTTTTCCCTCAGGACTTGCATCTTATTTGGGACATGGGAGGGATAAAAAAAAGGGCAAAATTCAAATCACAAAGACCACCGTGAATTCAGCACCTCAGTGTTAATTTGAAAACAGGAATGCTTTTTAAACTCTTTATTTTTATATGACTATACACTCTTTTCCGAGGGCACATGTTTTTTAAGGTATGTGCAAACATATGAGGCAATGCCTGTAATATCTGTAAAAGGCTGAAATTAGAGAAGTGAAATTAGAGTTCAGCAGGAAGAGCCAAGCTGGAGCTGGATTCAAATAAATAAAGATTAGCAACAATTCTCTCCCGTTCTACTGCTTGATCCTGCTCTTTTACAATCTTATGATTTTACAATTTATCCGCAGTGCACACAAGAGGTTTTCTCATGAGTGTCATGTCTTGGCAGCCAAGCCCAGCAGGCTCCCTGTGTTTGCCTCCTGTGCCAAGGTGCTCGTGCTGCCCAAGTGTCTGTGCCCAAACCTGCTGCACCTGGTGCTGAGGGGAGGATTCCCTGTGCTTTCAACAGCCATGAGCCGCATCCCCTCGGGAGATTTTCAGGAACAGACCAAAGAGCAGGAAGCTCAGAAGAATCCAAAGGGATTCCAGGATGGACCAAAAAAAACCAGCTTTGCTTTAAGTGTTGAACGTAGATAATTGAAGTTATTGTTGCTCTTTGTTCAGGGTTGGCTTTGCCTGCCCTTGCCAGCAAACCCCTGTGCCCAACCAGCCCAACGACCCTGGAACCAACACAGACTGCTGAGATGGTTTTAATCTGGGGGTTTGCTCCACTGCAAATTAGATATAACCTTCTGGACATCTCTGCACACCCAGGATCCTGCCCAGACAGCCACTTCGCAGCAAAGCAGGCACAGTTCACACTGGGGAGGCTTTGCTGGAGAACGAAACCAGCAAGTTTTCCTATCATGGGCTCATCTCGCCGTAGCAAGGGAGGTTTATGCTGGTTCCTTGAATGGGTGAATGCTCTCTCAGCAAAACTACACCTTTGCTGATACAACAGCTTTTATAATATGACTTTTGCTGGCTTAGCTATATTGATAAAAAATGAACAAAACAAACCCAGCACTCACCCCCACCCATGCAGATAAGCTGACAAAATTCTGTGAGTGAATGACTGGCCCAGTAATTACAGTGCTGGCTGAGGATGGGGGAGAACCAGGTTCAAACCCCTGCTCTGCTTGATCCAACGCTGCTCTTTTTTGGGTTCTGGTCTAGAACCACTTAAGCAGGACATGGGAATCTCACCATTAGCTGCTTCTATGCAGGGTCAGTGGCCTAACTACCACATTTCTGATGAGAAACAGCCCTGTTTCAACTCACCACTGAAATAAAAACAGTTTTGCTCAATAAATCACCATGTTTTGGTAAGAGATAATTTAGCTGAAAGAAATGTTCCAAGCAACTTTAGTCCTCCTTCTAAAAAGGAAGAGAGGTCCTGCAAAGAAACAGCTCCTAGGCAGAGAAGTTTTGAGGACAATGTGGTTATTTTCCCTGCTTCACAACACACACACGAGCACAAGCCATGCACTGGAATTGCTTCACGAAGAGCAGCAGAAATCTTAAAAAAGGGGTCCATGCTAAAAACTGTTGTCCAGGAGAGCAGAAAACAATTCCACTGCTGATTTCAAGCAGAGGGAGCTATTGTACAGGGAGAGAAGAGCGGGATGAACTGCACAGTGAGAGCTCAGCCAGCAGCACCAGCAGCGCTCAAAACCTCAGAGTTCACCAGTGGCTGAACCACGATGTGACTGCCACGAGAAACGCAACAAAAGCTGCACAAGAAGGCACAGACCCACTGAATTTCAAGGTGTAATCACACATCCATATTCCCTCTGTGATTTAATATTCTATCACAACGGTGGATTGCACTGTGCTTTCCTCATCTAAACCAAAGGATCACTGTGATTTTTTGAAGCCTTGCCTTATGATTTACCCTCGACCCCAAGCACACCCTAAAGAAACACCTGCCAAAACAAGACAGCAAACACCAAATTCACTGAATTCACATTTTCTAAATGGTGAGTGCAACTGCACCATGAGGGCTGTTGCCTTGTTTTTAAAAGAAAGCAGTGCTTGCAGCAGGATGAAAACCAGATCCTTGCCTTCTATACTAAGTGGCAAAGGTATAGTTTGTATACAGTCAGTATAGTTAAAAGGCAAGTTCACTCCCACAGTGGGATTTTGGGGCTGCCTCCATGTTAACAGATCAGCTAGAACCATTCCAAGTTACTAAAGTGCACCAGTGTGACTGTACACCTACCCTGAGGCTCTAGACTCATTATACTTGGCTCATGTTAAGCCAGATAATAGTGATTTTTAGTCACCAGCAGGCAGGACCAGATTTCAGCCTCTGCTTTAAAGTGAGGGCTCATTTACTGGGATGGACTTTGCAAGCTAGGGAGAAACTCCTTCCTCAAACAAATTTCAATATTTCAAGAAATTATCACATGGCTTTGTATCAGAGCACAAGGAGAGTGCAACGGGCAATCCCATGCAAACTGGCCATCTTAAAATGAGAATGAATCATACAAACATTAAGATTGGAAAAAGCCTCCAAGATTGTCATGAACAAGCCTTGGCACAATTTAAGAGGAGCTTTCACCTTTCCTGAAGGATTCCTTTACACCAATGAATCATTTATGAACAATGGGGAAAGGAACTGGACTGCAAAGTAGGGCCATGAGGAGACAAACCCCCTTAACTCACGAGCACTGACACAAGCTCTTTTTTGAGACAGGAATTACATGTGAGAACTTTTGCCACTTGTGTAAACGCTGAGAGCTGCCCCCTGCCACGCAGCAGCAGCAGCCCAGGACAGTGGCCTCCAGGTAACCCTTTGAGGAACTCGTGTGTTGTAGCTGGTGTCCTTCCCTTTGTGCCCAAGCCAGCCACAGAGTCTATGAACTTGTTTAAAATAGCCACAATTTATTCATTCTTAGCACACCATATATTTAACTATGTTGAACCATAGGTTTTCCCTTCTACCCCCGCCCCTCATCAAAATCCGCAAATGTTTCCTGGAGTCCAGGTGTCAAATTTTTCTCCTTATTTTCAGAGCCTCATTTGTTCTGGATTCATTTAGCAGTGGAGAGTCAGGCAGGGGCCACTGCAGTTGCTGCCTCTGGGATCTCTGGGTTAGGAGCAGTATGAAATCTCTTAAAAACCTGAGCTCTGCTAAAATGTTAAGAGCCCCAGGAGCAGGGAGTTTAAGAGAGTCCTACGTGCAACGCTGGAGCTGCAACTTTATTGTGGCTTCGATTGCCACGGGCACCAAACATCCACACTCATAGGGCCTTAGGAAGCAAATCTGGAGGCAGAACCAGTGCAGCTGACCTCTGTCCATCCTGCTGGGAAATTAAAGTGATAAACCAGGCTGCCTGTGCCCTTGTCCCTCCCGAAAGGTGGGGTGTGCAGCAGCCAAGAGAGGGCACTCCAGGCCAGCCCAGCTCCCACCACCGCAGGCATTCCCTGCTCTGACAACCCACCCCATCCACCCAGCCAGCCCCAGCAGACCCTCCCTGCGCCGAGGATGAGGAGCACTGAAACTATGACTCTATTGGATGGGAGCAGCTCCCACGTTTGCCGGGGTTTTGTTTGTGTTTTGCTTTTTTAAAGGCTCATATGAAAATGTAAGACAAAGCTGCGGGTGACTGACATTCCCTGTGCAAAGTCACTCTCACTTAGTTACAGGCTATATTAGTTTTGGCATCACTTGAGATCTAAATCCAGCTAGCCTGACTTCCTAGAATATTTCAGCTTTCTTCAAGCAACAAACTGCCTGCTGCCACAAAAACACACATCCAAAATAGCATCGCAAAGGATCCCAAAAGAAACAGTTTGAAACTTTTTTCCCCCTGTACCATTTTTTGATTTATCTGAACATTTTTACAAGTGCCAATTTGTATACTGCAGGTTTCTGTGAGGGAGCCAAAACAAACGCGTTGGAGCTCAGAGGTCAGAGCAGCCCAGCTTCATTACATTTTGCATGGGACCACTTCCAGGTCTAACACACATATCCATATTTAAAACTCTTCAGTGATTAAGATACCAGGCTGGAAGACTCTTAGACACAACACTTTTGATGCTGTACAAGGAAAAGACACCTGCCAACAACGAAAAGAACCAGAGGCATTTTATGTTTGTCTCACTGTTATGTAGAACAAAGGTAGAAGTGCACGAGTAATGTACCTGTATGCTCGGTGCTGTGCAATTACTCAAAATACTCATTCGTGCTCTCATTTTGTGAAGTGCCTGTCATTCCCTTTGCAGAGCCACCCTCCACAGTGGCACCAACAATGCCAATGGGATGCAAGAATTGGGACTGACAAGCACCCTGCAGTCTTTTCAAAGTACAAAGTGCCTCCCAACAGACAGGGAAGAGGGGGAGAGCCAGCTGTGAGTGAGGTTTGATTCCCTCTTTAAGGTGGCCTCACTTTAGGGTTAAGACTCAAGGTCCAAATCTTCTGTTCACTCACTCCAACATGTTTACAGCAGTTGGCTGTAGGAACTGCCAAAGGCACTCTAGAGCCTGGAAAAACATCCCTGAGAAAGTGCTCAACTGGTTTTCGTTAGATCCACTGCATCGGAGTGAAATCCGAAGCATTTCAGACCTGTTTCTGCCTCTTCCACTCTGGCTGCAGTCAGCAGGACTGCACAGGAAGGAGCTTACACAACGCACAGCCTCTGGCTGTACCAAAGAAATAAACTGCAGGCTGATGTGCTGAAGCAACACAAACTTAAATACAGAGCAGTATTCAAGAAGGAACGGTGAACTTTGCTGTGATGTAAGGCAAAGCACTGGAAATAAAACATTACTATTTATTGATCTGCAGTGAGGGAATAAAGCAATGAATTTCAGAAGCTCTGGTGTGCAGCCGGCATTAATCAAAACTGTTGTGGGAAATGTCAGCAAAGAAACAGGAATTCGCAGGGAAGGGAAAAAAAACTAGAAACAAACCACACAGAGCCCCACCCAAAGGAGGAGAGGGAACAGCAAAATAAGAGGAGGAGGTGGCACAATGGGTTTCCCACACCAGGCTTTCATCATCTGGGATCTGAAATCGTATCAACCTTCCCCAGCAAGAACGAACACGGTGGCCGGCACTGACTCAGAGCCGCGTGGGTCTGGCAGGGCAGGAGAGCACAGCGAAGTCCCCACCCCTCTGCTGTGGACCAGGGACCCCAGGGAAAAGACCTCACACACTACTGCTCTTCCCAAACAAAAAAAATCAAAGATAGGCACCAGCTCTGGGCGTTTTCAG
Source organism: Coloeus monedula (assembly GCF_965178545.1). Lineage (NCBI taxonomy): Eukaryota > Metazoa > Chordata > Aves > Passeriformes > Corvidae > Coloeus > Coloeus monedula. The sequence continues at coordinate 29,637,643 of NC_138789.1, read as the reverse complement.
TGTCACCGTGCAGTGGACTCAGGTGCCTGTTGCTATCTTTTAATTTATCAAACTTCTCAATCCATCTAAGGTTTTATCCGCCTTTCATATTTGCTCTTGACAGAGCTAAAGTCACAGGGATTACATTCATTAGACTCTCTTAGTATCTTAGACTTTCAGACTTTGCAGCTCCAGAAAAAACACACTGAGTGCTGACTACAGGGAAAAGCCACAGAGATAAGAAAAAAAAAAAACCCCTGAGCTCCTAAGGAAGTGGAGGAAAGCCACTGTGTGATGAGATAAAGAAGAGATAGAGATGTGTGGGAAAGAAGAAAAAAAATACCAACAAGCCAAGGAAAAAAGTATAAATGGTATCACCTACACAGCCTGCACTCAGTGGGCCTTAACACAGGTTGTGGGTCTGATCAGCTTTCAGATTCAAAGAATTCCTGAACTAAAGATCCAACCAGAGAGCCCAGAAGCACTTCCACCAGTGAGGTGAGCTGGCCTCAGAACTGGTCAAAGCCTGTGGAAGCGCAGGATGTGTTTTCACACAAACCAGAGCTCTCCTCTGCATGGAAACCTTGCTTCACAAACAGCAAACACATGAATTATGGAAGACTTGCTGCAGAAGAAGCTGCAAAATAAAAGTGGGCACACAGGACAGGTTGGGTTTTATGCAACAAGGATCCGCACACAGTGACTTGGCCCAAAGGCTCATAGAATCCCCAGCCTGGGTTGGGTTGAAAGGGAACTTAAGGATCATCTCATTGCACCCCCTGCCATGGGCAGGGACACCTTCCACTGTCCCAGGTTGCTCAGAGCTCCACCCAGTCTAGCCCTGAACACTTCCAGGGATGCGGAACAGGGTAGACGGGGAGCAGACAGAAGGGTTGGCAGAAAGGTTGCAGAGAATTTTAGGGTTACAGCGAATCACATTGCAAACAGACAGAAAATTCCTAGTGGGACAATACTCCTTGGATTTGGGGAGCAGCATCTTCCAGCAGGGTGAGGTAGTAAGAAAACAGAACACCTCAAAACTTCCGTGAGTTTTCAGGATACTTCATCAGCACCAACATACACCTCAAATCTCACCATTTCAGAACAGATTTGGAGCTGTCTGGGCTGAGCTCTTCCACACCCACTGCTCCATCATCTCCACATGCCCACTGCCAGGCCAGCACAGCTTCCTCGAGCCTCATCTACATTATCTCAGCCTTGCTGAGATTTACCAAGTGGTTAACAGAAAATCCAGCTACAGTTTTGTCCCTTTAAATTCTCGCCTTCTCTCGCAGGCAGAAGACATCTGTGGAATAATAATGAATTTCTTTGGTTTGGGGTTTTTTGTTTTTATTAAAAGCTATTCTTTCTAGCAGGAAATGAAAAAGAACAACCAGATTGGAGAATTTAGGGGAAGAAGGGAAAACATTTCTAAAGGTTAATAGTAATAATACTGCTCAGCATTTATTTCAAGGATATGCGACAAAGCAAAGAAAAACAGATGTTCTCAGTAATGCTCCAGTTTCTCTGCAAACTCAGGTATTGTCCAGAGCTGCTGCAGCTCACAGGGCCAGGAGGGATGCTCCTAGAATTTGCTCTACAAGACAGCAAAAGGAAGGATAAGGAAAATCTCAGTCCTTTCCTGAATGCGGGACAACCTGGGGATCAGCACGTGAAAGGCAGGTCCTGCTCGACCAAAATCTGCTGCCCCGGTTTTGGCTGGGGTAACCCAAGGCTGAGATAAGAACAGTTTAATACCTGAATAAAGTAAAAGGCAATAAAAATGCTAATACTAATAAATATAATGAAAAAGGACATAACAAAAAGAGAGAGAGGAATAAAACCTGAAAACAACCAAGTGATGCACAATCCTGATGCCCAGCCGGTTCCTGAGCAGTGATTCACCCCCTCCTGGCCAACTCCCCCCCATTTACATATTGAGCATGATATCCTACAGTATGGAATATCCCTCTGTTCAGATCAACTCTCCTGGCTTCTGGTGCACCTCCTCACTGGCAGAGCATGGGAAACTGAGAAGTCCTTGACTCAGAGTAATCGCTACTTAGCAACAACTAAAACATCACTGTGTTATCAACATTGTTCTCATGCTAAACCCAAAACACAGCAGTGCACCAGCTACTAAGAGGGAAATTAACTCTATCCCAGCCAAAACCACAAAGCCTGCTTAGTGGATGAGGGAAAGGCTGTGGATGTGTCTACCTGGACTTCTGTGAAGCTTTTAACGCTGTTTCCCACAGCATTCTCCTGGAAAAACTGGCTGTGCATGGCTTGGATGACCAAAAAGGCCAATGGCATCTGGCTTTTGTCAGCACTGGTGTGGCAGCAGGACCAGGGCAGTGCCTGTCCCCTGTGCTGGGCACTGCTGAGGCACCTGGAATCCTGAGGTCACAACAAGAAGGACATGGAGGGGCTGGAGCATGTCCAGGGAAGGGAACAGAGCTGGGGAAGGGGCTGGAGCCCCAGGAGCGGCTGAGGGAGCTGGGAAGGGGCTGGAGCACCAGGAAAGGCTGAGGGAGCTGGGAAGGGGCTGGAGCCCCAGGAAAGGCTGAGGGAGCTGGGGAAAGGGGCTGGAGCACCAGGAGAGGCTGAGGGAGCTGGGAAGGGGCTGGAGCCCCGGGAGAGGCTGAGGGAGCTGGGAAGGGGCTGGAGCCCCGGGAGAGGCTGAGGGAGCTGGGACAGGGGCTGGAACCCCAGGAGAGGCTGAGGGAGCTGGGAAAGGGGCTGGAGCCCCAGGAGAGGCTGAGGGAGCTGGGAAAGGGGCTCAGGCTGGAGCAAAGGAGGCTCAGGGGGGACCTTGTGGCTCTGCACAAGTCCCTGACAGGAGGGGGCAGCCGGGGGGGTCGGGCTCTGCTCGCAGGGAACAGGGACAGGAGGAGAGGGAACGGCCTCAGGCTGGGCCAGGGGAGGCTCAGGGTGGATATTGGGGAAATTTCTTCATGGAAGGGCCTGTCCAGCCCTGGCACAGCTGCAGGGGTGGAATCCCTATCCTTGGAGGGATTTAAAAGCCGTGCGGATGTGGCACTTGGGGACATAGGGCAGTGGTGGCCTTGGCAGTGCTGAGGGGAACAATTGGCCTCAGAGGTCTCAGAGGACTTTCCCAATCTAAAGAATTCTGTGATTCTATGAGATTCCTCCCTAACTTCTCATTTAGGGTCAGACTGATGACCCCCTCCAGCCCAGTGTCAGGGAATACCCAACCCCTAATGTGACTTCCTACCTCCAGGTTCTCCAGATCTGTCCCTCATCAAGCTGATCCCTGTGGGTCTGCCTGTATCTTCCTGTGAGATACAAAATCTCTTTGATTTCTTATTAAAGTGGTCTCTGCTCTCCCAACACATTAGTACTGCAGCACTGAGGTTTCGGAATCCACTAATCACAAACACCTCAGAAACTTCTCCAGGAATGTGCTCAATTGCATTCACCAGCTCTTAGGTCCTGAAAAGTAGTTTTTAAGCTGAACTCCAAGAGAATTTTTCAAAAAGCTACACTGGATTCAATTCATGACACACTATTAAGAATTATTTTACACATGAAGCAGCTTAATATGATTTAAAGGATGTAGAACTTTCCCATAGGGGGAGAGAAGCAAATCCTCCGTGAGATGAGTACCAACACAGTTGGTACTGAGGCTTACAGAACTTTGATGTTAATGAATGTGGATGGGTTGTAGAGATGGGAGAAAAGCTGCCTTTATCAGTTTTCCCAGTACCAAGCTGATAGCCATTGTAAAACTGCGTTTTAATACAGCTGTGTAGCTTTTGCCAGTAAGCCACAGGTTTCCATCACATGATCAGGTGAAAATGTGCTTAACAAAGACGTGAATATGCTTCTTTGTTCATAACAAACTTATCACAAGAACAGACAAAAGCTCAAATTATCACAAGAGGGCAAACGTTTAGCCAGCAACTTGTCAAAGCACTCCAGCCTGCATCTCACTGCCGAACAGACCAAGAAAGTAAAAAAAAAATAAATATATAATCTATTTGAATACCACCTTCTACAAATAAGAAGTCAGTTTGCATTTTTGTAACGCTGCATCTGGAGCCTGTTTGGGGCATAAAGAAAAGAGGAAAGATATTTGGAGACACTTAAATTGCTCCACTTCCTGCCGTGAATGACTATGCAGTGATTTTGTTAGAAAAGAGAAAACAATTGTTTCCCATGTTCCCTGGGAGAAGGACAAAACATAACCTGCTGAATGTGCAGCAAATGAGACTTCAGTTCAACAGCACAAAAAACTGCTACTACTAATAAAGGGAAGCCAGGAATAAGGCAGCTGTGGGATCCCTGTTGCTAAACCACAGGAAAATCCCCGCAGCACTGACCCAGGCAGCTCAAGGCAGGCACAATTCACGCTGCTTCTCCAGCTCAGGGTAACTTGAAGCTCCTGGAGTGCTGAAATGCCTCTTTCTGCTTCCATGGATCACTTGGAGCAGGTGAGTCCATGAGCTCCTACAGCCTGACAGCTCTCCAGGGCAGCTGGACTGTGCAGAAGCAACCAGGCACTGGGGACTTATCTCTCAGCGCAGACAGGGAGGAACAGCATCTCACAGTCCTTCCCAAGAGTTATGTAAAATGTCAAACCTCCCCGTTCCACCCCTCACCCTCTCCAGTTTCATGCACTCTGAAACAGCTGCTTTAAAAAGACTCTGACTTCAAAGCACAGTAAATTAAGCTCCACATAAAGTCCATTCAGCTTTTTGTTTAATTTGATAAAAGCTCATCAGACCATTCAAGTTACCTTCTGGTCAATACTGCCTCAAGAAATCTGCAATTCAGCTACCTGCGGTTTTTCCAGTATTTCTGTAAAACATTACTGACAGAGTCTGTTAGCCTGCAAAGCATCAGGTCTTTGGTAAACACGGTTTCAGGGCTCAAAGGACCTTCTATCCTACTGGGATCTCTTCTTTTTCTCTAGAAGTCTTATGGGATTTTTCTTTCCTCTTGCTCTAATGCCCTGGGATCACGGGTGTTTTTAGACAGCATTTCTCTATTTTAACCTGATAAAAGTATCTTTTAATTTCTGTCTAAGAAAAAGGGATTGGTCTCAAAAACAATGGCTTAGCTCTTGACTTGCTGGACAGGAGACTAAATAGGTCTAGTGGAAGGTGCAGGGTTTGGAACTGGATGAGAGTTAAGATCCCTTCTAACCCAAACCGTTCTGAGATTCTTTGATTAGTTCCAGGCTAGACAAATGTACTGTTAAGCTGGATACTTTCAGGTCTGCTGATAAAGAACATGAAATACACTGACTGTAGCCCCTTCCATCCCAGGTGATCCCAAATCACTCCACAAGCAGCGTCCCGGGTCCCTCCCTCAGCATCAGAACACACTTGGCACTACCTGTGCCAGCAGCACTACATAAAGGTTAGTGAAGAGGTGAAAGGCAGAGCAACTTCTCCAAGTGAAACTAGAAGGAAATTAAGGGAAGCAGAGGGTATTACTTCATGGAGGAGTTGGCCACAAGACTGAGCAGCACACCTTTTTAATGGCCAAGAGACCTCTGCAGCCTTCCCATCTAAGCACCATCAAGAAAAAGCAGTTCCTGGCTCTGGGAGCTCTGACCAGGTTCCAAAGCAGTGGTGACAATAGAAAAAACCACAGATTTCATTTTAAGACATCTTCAGTGTTTCTTACTCAAATAAAAGAAAAAAAAGAATCCACTGAAATCCATCATTTCAAGAATCCACAGGCTCAGCTTCCCATCCACCTCCCCTCTTGCCAAGTACTGACCTTGCTGCCAGCAGAGCAGATTTCCTACTACAAAATTACAAATTATAACATTCAAAGGGGGGAAAAAGGGTTTTTTTTAATACATAAAGACCACAGGAAAATGAAGACTATCCTATATAAATACTATCCTGTCACAGTAAAAGGAGTAACTTTACCCCAAAGTTTTAAGAACATTTGCACAAACCTTATTAAAAAAAAGAAGGTGTCTCTGTTTTGAGCTTTTAAATCCCTAAAGACAATCAAAAGAAAACACAGGACAAAGTAGAAATACTATTGATTATGCATAATTGGTATAATTAATTTGTAATTAGTTCATTAAAATATATAGGCATTGGAATTATGCTTGTACATTTCTGGGAATATCCTGCAAGTCACTTGGGATATGCTTATCATTTATTTGATAGATGAAACATTATTAGAAAGACAGCCCATTAAAAATTAATATGCCAGAGTAATAATTTTCTCGATCTCAGCATTCAGTTTTCCACGTATTCAGACTCCTATTCTGCCTCACAAAGAGTTTTTATTAATTCTGTTTTCCAGAGCATGACTTGGGTAGCACAGAATTTAGGACAACTGAGGCACAGCATCCTTTATGCTGAGAATGCAGCCAGTTTTGAGAAACAAAATGGCAAATTTTATAAATTATATACAACAGGAGCTTTCAGCACCACATCTAATTCTACAATCAAAATTAAGATGGAAAGGTAAAAATCCTTGTGCTTGAAAACAAGTACCAAAGAGGAATGGAAAGCAGCAGGAAGAAACTTCCAGAGCACTGGGAGCAGCCTGGTCTCTAATTGCTGAGCATTCTTGTGCTTCTGCAGCGTGTCTGGCATCTCTCACTGTCAGAAATGTAGGAGCAGGGCTCCTTAAACACTGCAGGCAACAGCCACCAGTCCCTCTCTAGGGCTGGGATCCACTATTTCCAAGGTGTTGTCACACCTTGGTGTGGGGCAAAGTGAGGTGGAATTGTAGAGCCACTTTTTAATGCCGGTGCCACTTCCCTGTTCCCACTGAGCTTCCAGAAGCCCTTCCAGTATTGCTGAAGTGTCATTTCAGCCAACAGCTACAGAAATAATTAGATCTTCAAAACCCAGGGTAGTGACATCACCTCCTCCAAGCCGGGTATGTAACACCAAACTTTCCTTAAATTTCTGCAATGGACAGAGAGTCAGTCTTTGTGTGTTAATTACCAGCATCACAAACAGGCTGCCTGCTCAAAATCTCCCCTTCAAAAGCATTTTCCTCCCCACCCTACCTCCATCAACACTACGGGAGCCTAGAAAGGCTGGTCACTCACAGATTATGAAGACGGGCCATGGGAAGACCCATCTTCATTGAAAAACACCTAAAAAAGAATTAAAAATCCAATTCCTTAAAAGAAGCAAAATCAGCAGTGGATACACAGCACAAGCAGCATCATTTTCCATTATAAGGCTTGAATTTTCTCTGGTTAAAAAAGAAAAAAGAGTATGTGCCTAAAAAAACACCTTTCATGTTTTAAAGAAGGCTCTCCAGGTCCTTTAAGGCACAATTAAACACTGCTGTAATTCTGTGCTCCCCAGCAAGTCTGTGTTAAGAATTCCAAACACTCTCCCAGAAACCACACACAGGGGTTTTTTTTTGCCTTGCCTCCACTGTAGCATGGACAATTATTTATTTTCTTTGCCTTGCACTCAAGGATGTGATGGATGTATTTACATAAACACACACAACAGTCACAGATATCTCCCTATCAAAATTAATCTGCAGATGATGAAAAGTGTAAAAGATCTAAGAGGCAAATCCCAAACAAAAGAACATACTTTATACACTTTATACATAAATATCTTGAAATTATAAAGATCTGAGATTAAGTGGTTTACCACTCATTTAGAATTGATTAGAATGTATTTAAATTTAGCTGAAAGTACCACAACATTGCTGGTGTATTTGCATCTGCGAATAAGTAAATAAAAAGCCTGTTATTAAAGCCTTCATTAATTCTGATTATATGAGAACTTAAAAGCAAATCTGTGTATTACTGCTCTGTAAAGACTCCCAGCAACTCTAGAGTAGAGCTGGCACTGCAACACAACATGTGTCAGCTAAAATGACTAACAGGATCTATTTTCAGTAATCTTAAATCGCACTGGTAAAATATAGAATTAATGGGTTTGCATAATACTTCAAATATTTTTTTCCTTCTAATTCATTCCCAACTCCTGCCTTATTGTATCAAAAAGTGAATTTTATATCACTTGACATTTATGTACAACAGTTGAACACATTTCATTAAACTACAATGTTTAGGCAGCACTCAGATGTGATGTGTATATTATTATAAAGAGTAATCCAGCTATTTGATTCCCTTATAAATATGAAGACTGGAGGTTTAAAAAAATATATCACGTTGACTAGAAACATGAAGAACATTTCATTCTGACTACAGATTTTGAGAATTTCTACATATTTAATTGAAGCCAGTATTTTTGAAAGAAGGAATCGTTAATTTTAATAGGATTTCCCTCCAATTAAAGACTTGTCTGTTAATTTCTAAGGAGTTTAGCAATTCAGAATATAATCAACTAATACCCAAGAATACTCACTTGCCACTCTCACAGCTGAAAAGTCATTCAAGTTAAAACAAAATACAACAAAAAAACAACCTTCCCCAACATTTAGTCATTAAACTCAGGAGTTAAGGGGTGAAGTTTCATTAAAGGTTTTGCACTTTATCATGTTCAATAATCAGTGGTTTAGAAAACTTCCTTCTTTATAGAGTTGGCCTCAAAATACATTGCTTTTCCCTACAGTTTCTAGGCCCAAGTGTCAAGTCTATTACCCAGTAATCACCATCACACACCACTTTAAGGCACCATGCATGACAAAGGATCAAAGGGATTTTTAGCATTTAGTTATACAGGAAAGTATACCTGATAGTCTAAAATGCTGAATCCTAAACCATTCTTGTCTTTCTCCAGCTCAATAACCTTCACATCAGGAGACCATAATGCCAATTCCCCTTCTTCCTCCTTGGGATTGAGGTCTTCCTCGGGTTTCACCTGGAAAATAAAAGCTGTGGTTCAAATACCATTCTCTCAGTTCTTTACAAACACTATTCCTTCAACATTTTGATTATTAATGGTGAATACATGCCCTAAAATGTGACCTTTCATGGAATTAAACCTTCACTGAGCATTATGAATAGAGTTTTCTCCAGCTTGCTGCCTTGAGTACTCCCCAGGGCCCAGGCCTACATGTTTTGAGCATCAGAGCCCAACCTGGCACACAAATACCCATGTATTAGTCTAATTAATTATTAGAATATTACTAACCTGTTACATGCTGATGAACTTCAGCTGCCCCATTAGATGCATAAAGGAAAAATAAACAGCATAAAAGATTTAACCACAGACAGCTAATAGAAAGGCCAGACAATCAGAAAAGATGAGAAGCCAAGCTGTAAATACTTTTACAAATAGGAGCAACCACAAGTGTCAAGCTTTAGTTTGAGACTTTAAAGCTCCTGCAACGGAAAGAAACTTTTAAGTTTCATTTTTTTTTTTTTCCCCCAGTTCTATGAAAACCTACTCAGAACATGGAAGCAATCAGCTAATGGTGGCAAGGATGTGATTTACTGTAATTCAGAGCTCTCACTCACCTATTAAGTGCAGGGATGACGAATGGGATGTACAGTCAGCAAAGCAGCTCACTGATTTACCTACCTTGTCTTCCCAGGACAATGAAGTTTCTCAAGACCAACCCGTGTAAACCCAGAAATACCTGCAGTTTTCCACAAAGTTACTGTCCTTTTGCACCAGTGGATGACAGGAGGAGTCTACCTTTTGCTCTGGAGGGGAAGCTGCCACAGGGGGCTCGTCCACGAGGGACTCGGTGCCGTCATCGAAGAGCCGCCGGCAGCACACCAGGGTGAAAGGGGGTGGCACTTCCTTGAGGAAGGTGACGGCCTCACGCCGGGATTTTCCATACAGCTGCACTCCATTTACCTGTATGGAACAGGAACACACATCCACACAAAGAGAATTAAAGGATATCCACCGAATTCTTGAATTTAGTTTTTTCTTTTTTTGACGTATGTTTTTCCCCGTCTGAGCGTGAAAGTCTGATTTTACCTGGGGATTCTGGCACAGCTTGCACGGTTTTATTAACATACACTTCTGAAAAATATGTAGGTTATTGTAAGACCTCACCTCCCAAGATCTTGTGACTACTGACTGCTAAATCATGGCTCTTCAGCCTCCTCTAACTTCTTTTCTGCTCACCACTTTTCCAAGCCTAAACCTTTCCTAGAATTCTTATTTCTTTCTCACCTGTTTCTTTGTTGGGGAATTTTTTCCACATTAGGCTTACATGTTTGAACGTCAAAAGCTAAAACATTTGATTTTCTCACCGTATTTTAAGCAAACAGGGGTTCTGAGCTCCAATCAAAAACTTGAAATCAGAACTACCACAAGTAGTTTAAAAGTTGGGCTCGATGACCTTAGAGGTGTTTTCCAAACTTAATGATTCTGTGATTCTAACTTTGCCGGTTTAAAGTGCAACAAAGTGGCTGAAACAAAAATAGATCCTACAGAAAACAGGCAAGAGCATTTATACAGTAAGAAAGAAACCAATGACAGTAAGCAATTAACCAGAAAGCCAGACAAGGGTCAAAGCTTACCTTACCATAAAACCAAGATTGTGAGTGATAACAGAAGAACATTGTTAATGGATGTTCTAAACATTAGTGTTTGACTTTGAAACAGAAAAAAAAAGATAAAGGTAGGTAGGTAGGTAGGTAGGTAGACAGATAGATAATGGTGCTTTAAAAATGGGATACTGCAGTTGCACTTTTTTATGGCTGTCCCATCCCTGGAAGTGTCCAAGGCCAGGTTGGATGGGGCTTGGAGCAGCCTGGGATAGTGGAAGGTGTCCCTGCCCATGGCATGGAGTGGGACTGGATGGGCTTCAATGTCCCTTCAAACCCAAACCATTCTGCCACTCTGTGATTCTACTTCTGCAGGAAAAAAACCCCCCGTGATTCATCCTCTTTTACCTATTTTATAACCTTTATATCCTGGGGGTACTTCTATCTGCACCACAGGGCTGTCCCTAAATACGAGGGATGCAGATGTCAGCAGGTGTCACAGGTCTGAATATCACCTGTGTTAACCAGCACTGCAGCCCCAAAAGAGCAGGGGTTTAACCCAGTCAGTGCTGTGGACTCAATCCCAACACTTCGTGTGTTCCAGGGATTTCTTTCAGGCTGCCTCAAGCCTCTCTCATGACCAAATGTTCACACTGCTGGAGGGCAGCCACTGGTTTAGGAATCCAGCACCCCCCATCCAAGTCACTCCACAACAGGAACCGAGGCACAGCAAGTGGGGATAGCTAAAGATTACCTTCAATACTTCCCTCCATACCCAAACTGCAGAAGAAACCACATCTGATCCAAGAAAACAGAGCATGGAAACATTCACCAGACATGGACACACCTCTGCATGTGTGCACTTGAGGCAGAGCCTCTCCATACACCCCCCAGATCTTGCTGATTAGAGGGATTCAATCCTCAAGCTAGGCTCCACAGCAATCCCACTTTAGCCAACATTTGCTTCCTGACCATTTCTACTTTTCCCCCCACTTTTTCCTTTCTTACAGTGTAAACATAGTTTGTGCTGCTGGGAAACACAGAGTTCCTCTCACACTCTACATCCCAGCCAAGCAGGAAAATTGAGAGTGGTGGAACTGGCCTCCAGCACGGTAAGACAGACTGCTCTGGGCTTTTTCTGCAAGAATTATAGCAAGTGCTGAGCTATCAGCCTCATCCATTAGTTAATTATTTAAGCAGAAGGATCTACGCGTAAGGATTTTTTAATGCTTGGAGAGTGGCAGTGTGGTGGAAAGCTACCAGCACTTCTCAGCATCCCATGATGGATGGGGAAGAGCTACTGTTCACCCCCCAGCAGACCTGGGGACTCCCATTTCTCCTGCTGCAGCTGCCAGAAATCAGCCTCTGAGCAGGCAAGGTGCCCTACACCCACTCATTCAGCCAGCCAGCCCTCAAATAGCAGGGAAATTGTACAACAAAAGGGCACAAAGAAGCAATTTACTCCTAAAAAAGAACACAATGGAATTAGCTAAAATGAAGGGCAGGGGAGGGGTAACGTGCTTTTTGTCATAATTCAAACACATCATTAAAAATAATCAACATTCAACCTCACTGTAGACTTAAAAATAAAATCCTTGCTGCTCATATTTCAATCCCAAAAGTATCAGGCTCAGGTAAGGCTGCTTGTTTGGGGAATGGGGCTGTCACTTTTTCCACTGCAAACCTCTATTTAAGGGGATTTATAACTTGGCTGCAAAAACATAGTTTGGGCTAAACCTGGCACATGCAGCTTTAGCCCTAGAGCACATTTTTATTTTGTTGGGGGCTTTTTTCCCCAACTACAGAATAGCAAAAAATTTATACTCACTAGGTCTGGACATACCTGTGAACTTAATTCTAAGAGTAATACATGAAACTGTTAAATATATACAATTAAAGTTTCCTAAGTTACTCTAGAGCACGGCATTATTGCTTTTTGTGTAAATTTTTTTTGTTTAGTGGCCAAGCAATTTAAACGACACTCCCAGCATTCCATTAATCCCTTCCTTCAGGAATCAAGATTTCCTGCATTAAGCAATAAGAAAATGTTTTAGGTCTTAGTGATATCAGTATGAATTTTTGATGTTAGAGGGTGAAGAAGTAAAAGCAGAATAGCTGTACACCTAACAAATCAATCTTTCAGAAGGTCTAATTCTGTTTCCATTAAATGTTCTTTGCATCCACTAAAAAAAAGGTTCAAATATCAAAATATTCCACAAGGAGCATGCATTCAATAAGAAATTAATGTCTTTTCACTTGCAGGCTGAGATACCAATGGATACATGTACACACACATACAAAATAGGAATTATTTTAATGTTATCAAATAATAATTTTTCCTGAGAAAATAGGTCTGGTGTGACTCTGATAACTCCAAAGTTGCCCCAATACCTCTTTATACACATTTAAACAAACTGATGTATTTGCTCATACACACAAATATCTTTCAACACTCAACAAAAAAGTTTTATTGTGTAACTGGAACCACTATTCCTAAGACTGTTGTAAATTTTTTAGGAGTGACAAATATTCAGAAAGATTATCCACCACAAAAGCTAAAGCCAGATTGTGCGAAAGACTGAGCCACAGGACTACAAATAATTCAACACAAATATTATCTCTGCCTTTGTAACTCTTGATACTCATGTTAAAACATTTCAGAAAAAAACCCAAAAACCATGAAGTCACTGAGAGGTCACAAGAGTCTGACATTTTGTCCATAAGCGTGGAAGGGAACAGTGAAGAAAATGAATGTGAATTCCAAAGCACAACTCTGCTTCCACAACTAACTCTGGAATACTACTATTGCACACACAGCAGCCATGCCAGAACTTAAGAGAAGCATCTTAAGAAGGCCAAACAAAAAGGAAACACATAATTTTTATTTTTGTGGGGGTTCTGTTTTATTTTTTTACCTCCAGAAGTTCATCCTCCAGTTGCAGAAGACCAAGTGCTGCAGCTGGGCTATTTGGAGCAATGGATGATATATAATGATGTCCATCAAACGTGTCCAGCTCAACTCCTAATCTCAGAGTGTGGATGGGTAGTAACTGCCAAAAGATAAATATAAGTATATATTTAAGTATAAATCTTTACTCACCATGATAAAAACAGATTTAGGATTCACCAAATTGAACCAAACACACAGTAAGATGATTAAATGTTCACAGTGACCTCATCTGATGTCCATAACTTCTCTTCACAAACTGTTTGCACAAATAAAAATAACCAGTCTGCTCTTTGGGGGAAAAGGCAATCTGAACTGTATTCTTAAATAATTGATCTTATTGGGAAAAATGCAGAGAGAAGTACCAGCTAAAGTCCATCCCACCCAAAAGGTGAGTTGTCAACAAATCACAGAATGGTTTGTGTTGGAAGGCACCTTAAAGACCATCCAGTTCCAACCCCTCTTCCATAGGGTTGGAGCAAAACAAAAATAAAAGAAATAAAAATAAATAAAAGAATAAAATAAATTCCATAATTGCTATAAAATCTCACCACAAGTTCTTACTCCTCTGGGAGCCACACTACTCTGAGGTAGAAAAAATATCCATGAACTGTTCTCTGTAAGTAGTTACTAAAACTAATACCCTTTTTCTGCAAGGGGAAATCACTGATTCTGTGTCAGCCTTTTCCCACTGGGCCTCCTTAATTTGGAGTTTTTCCTTAGGGAGACTCCAACCCTCAGTGCCTTAAGTCTTAATATTAAGTCTAATATTAGGAAAACTCGAATAAAAGTGATACACTATCCAGGCAAGGCAGCAGAAATCATGGCAACTTGGGAAGAAGAGATGATCAGCAGGAGCTGCCCCCTCAGTTTGGGAATTTTCTGGCTATTTTTCTGGATGCAAGTAAAAGGAGCATTCCATTGATCCACAGCACTCCTTCACAGCCATGTCTGATTATGACTTTATGGCCCTTCCCCAGTGAGATGTCCCCACAAATATATAAATTCATCACCTCTAAAACCTCTTTTCCACAATATTAACATATGTATCTTGAAAATCTCTTGGAAGTGAAATTAATGTAAGCTCTGACAATTTAAATTAATTATACCTCCCTTTCCTTGAGCCAGGATTACTGTGGCAAACTCTTCTGCAGGACAACGGCATACTTCAGAAGTTTCAACCTCTGCTCCATTCTGTGCAATTAAGTACCCCTAAATTTAGGGTTTATGTGCATGGTTTGAGGGAGTTTTTTTGTTGTTTGGGGGTTTGGTAATGAACTGTTAAAAGGTTCATTTGCCTGTGCTATGAAAAGGTACTGGACCAGTCCAGGAGATAAGCAGAATATTGGCAGCCTTTTTTTGGAAAATATAGAGCCACAAAACCACTAAATTCCTGAAACACATCTGGAATGGTGTCATGTCCTCCCAGGACTGCCCTGCCAACATACACCATGAAGGAAACCACCATGGAAGTCTTACCTTTGAGTACTTCTGGAGCTCTGAATCATCTGTAAAGGGCATATCCACGTTCACAACCTAAAATTGGACATCAGAACATTTTTCAACAGTGGGACGATAAAGACTTTACCAGAACGATGAAATTCTGCCAAAAAAACTCACGAGCAAAATAAACTGTACTTAAACAAAGTCACATTGATGTGAAATAATTTTAAACAAATGTTAGAAAAATCTTTCAGGCACAGAACATTTACAAGTAGGAATGTGGTGATTATGCACTATTAGCAGACTCCAATATTATCCTATTCCTGGAGCCCAAATGCCAATTTTAGTCAAGTTCAGTAATCCTGTGTAAGCACAAAATGCCATTATGTTTGACACAAATACCCACACGGACTTGCCAATCAGAATTTGAAAGTATGA
Source organism: Coloeus monedula (assembly GCF_965178545.1). Classification (NCBI taxonomy): domain Eukaryota; kingdom Metazoa; phylum Chordata; class Aves; order Passeriformes; family Corvidae; genus Coloeus; species Coloeus monedula. The sequence goes on along the minus strand of NC_138789.1, from coordinate 29,622,449 downwards.
CAGCTTAAGTTGTTACCTCAGGCTATAGTGCAGCCATCTCACATCCAGACTAACCCACCAACTTCTGTTGCTAACATGGCTTGAAATACAGAACTTTAATTACCAAATGGGAATGGCAAGTGGGTTATTTCAAGCAGGGACAGGAAATCCTTTCAGTGTTTTTTTTAAGATTAATAAAATGACTGTGTTCATCACCAGTTTTCTTGTCTTGTCCCTCCTTAACATAACAGATTTATCTGTAACCTTAGAAGGTTCTTCACTCCAATTTTAAATGTAATAAGACAAAATCATAGGATGGTTTGGGTTGGAAAAGACCTTAACGATCATTTAGTTCCAATTTATGGCTGTCAAATCGTGACAATGGCCCAGGGCTGGAATTTGGGACACTTGAAGTTGAATGTTTGAAAGAAAGCTACACTTGGGTAGGTCTGCAAAAAACACGTAGCTTTTCTTTGAAAACTTCTAGTTTAATAAAGATTAGACTTTTCTTTTGGATTAATTTTAAGTAGGGCTTCCAGCATGTTGTTTTCCAGTACTCAGGGTGTTTTTCCTGCCAGATAGAACCCATTTCATGTCCACGCACGTAACTAAATGGATTTATGACTGGTAGCTCCTCAGCCTGACTGATACCACATGGTCCTACGTTCCTGCCCAGGATCTCAGCTCCTTCCACTGGCACCACAAAGGACCAGCAGCACAGAAGCCACCAACCCTTCTCTTCAAACAGCTATTTCCTCTGAAGTTAAATACTCCTGAGAGAATCCTGTAGGGACCTTCAGGATGAGTTCTGGGAGCCGAGTGAGGACAGTGTGACACAGGGACTGCGGTGTCACAGCCTGGACTCAAACAGAACATTGCTACTGAACACAGGAGAGAGGCACAGGCGACCAGAACCAAAAAATGACTTTCAAAATGGGATGCCACAAGAGTTCCCTTCTATTATTCAAAAGGCCCCATCATTAACATTTTCACTGCTGACATTTCACCGGCGGCGGCTGAAGAAAGATTGGGAACGGCCAGATTCACCAACTAAGCAGGTTTTTGTCCTCTGTGGGAAGTGTGATAGTGCTCAGGGAGGTAATATCAGCCCCTTGAAATGTAAGGATGGGAATACCAAGCAACTGAAGTGAGCAGCCAAACAGATTTATTGCATCATGTACATAATCTTAGACGAACTTCAGATCTTAAAGGAGTGCTAATGGAAAGAAGGGAAGCGAGTTTCTCAAGGCAATTCTTAAAGCTACTTTAAATCTTCCAGCGAGTGACTGGAGCGATGGCTACTCCAAGTAGTAAAAATAAGTGTCTCTAAATCAACTGGACAAGCATTGCAAAGACAAACAGGGCATTTTCTTGGTGGTGGTGAGAATTTTTTAAGGCTTCGGAAAGAACACTGTCCGGAGTCTTTTATCTGTACTCACTGGCTCACCCAGAACTGAAAAGCACAAGTGAATTACAATTTCCATCAACTCCTCGTGACAATTCACCAAAACAATCTTTTGCTAGGCAATTATTTAATATGAAGTGAAGAAATATCTACCAGACACTGGCACCACAAAGTTACACTACTGAGAATTACTTTGTATTTTCTCAGCATGTTTGAAAATCATTCTTTCATTCTTCAGATAGAATTGTAAGATTCTTGTGAAAACAGAAGCTCTATCCTGAGCCTTTTCTTTATTCAGTGCCCAGTAAAACAAATAGATCATGAATGAAATAATAAAAATGCCATATATTTTAAGTGGCTGCTGTGATGCAGATTTAACAGGACAGTTGATTTCCTTAAATCACTGTTCCTGCCTTGTATTTGTATAACAATAGTATCTATATAAACAGAATAAAATAAAAGGGCAACAAATCTCCCAACTCATTATAACATACATTTCAGCCCTGATGTTACAGGAAAGAAAATTTGATGTTACTGATGTGTTCGAAACACTGAACTGTTCTATAAACAGCCTGTAATGCTAAGCTCACAGATCTGTAATTTAAAGAAATAACATTCATGAACGTAGTTTATTGAAATAAAACATACCATAACTTCGTATTCTGGTCCCAGCAGGTTTTCCCACTTGGATTTTAGCTCGTGTGCTGGAGGGAGTGTGACTCTTCCTAAATATGAAAGTGAATATTAAATTTACAAGCATATTGAACATTCAGAAGTACATTTACTTCTAAATACTCCAATAAAAATTCAGTGTAAATAAAAGATTAGAGGGAATAATCCCCAAAAGGGAAGTGCATTAAGCTGAGTCTATCAAACAGTGCAAATCAAAAATGTCTTTCTTAGGAAAAACAATGCAAAATGCCAGCCCCTGTAAAAGTGTGATTTATTCAGCTGAGAGGCAGAAGAGGTGATGCTTGATGATGAGATGTGAGTTCTGTACCAGGCAGTACTGTAAATAAATCATTCTTTCAGGCTGCAAAACAAATTTCACACGGCTTCATCATTTGTTGCTATAAAAATGCTTCCCACTCCAGGGAAACATCATCTCCCACCCAAACGAGCCCCCTGAAGAAGGAAAACACCTGACAAGATATTGCTGTTATCGAGGGGCTGTGTCAGCACAATGCAGGCACAGACTTTATTTATACATTTGGCAGGTATAAAGGCTTGTCTACTTTAATTAGGCCAGTAAGTAACATGAGCTTTAATATAAGCTCCAGTTCTAAACCAGTCTTCCGTGGGAACTTGGCTATCTTGACATTTATATCTTTTCAGCTTTCTTACTTATGCAACCAAGGCAGTATTACAGTCCTGTAAGACAATTTGACAGAGCTAGACAGCAGAAAATGACTGGCTGCCCTGTGTTTGACCTCAGCCAGAAGCTCAGCTCACGTATAAAGTTCCAAGCTGGAGCAATGTGTAACTGGTAAGAATCAAGCTCTACAGCAAATTCCATCGAGCAGCTACAGCAGCAGCATCTGGGGGCTGAATTACCAAAAACTGGGGGTTTTTTTCCCCCCCTGAATGACTGCAATAGTTTGTCAGATGTCTAGACAAGGCACAGACCACTCGGTGTTGCTGCTGTGTCGCTCTGAAATTCTGAATGTAAAGCACAAGCTCATGTTTTGCACAACAACGGTGAGTAAAATACCTCGGGGGGGAATTGTGAAGACACCATGAGGAGCTCAGAGCCCACCTAGGAGCAAAAGCCTGCACAAATGGCCTGTCAAGCTGCCTCTGCTCTCAACACCTTCGCAGACAGCAAAGATAAAGCTCTGCAATACAATCCTCTTTACACACTTTTGATAACTTTGAAGTTCTCTGCTCATCAAAAACAAAGATTGAAATTCACTTCTACAACACAGCCCACCCCTGCATCTCTCCAGCTCACTTTCAGCCATGCCAGACAGGCAAATTCTGTCTGATCTGCACTGAGAAACCACACTCCTCAGAGCCTCACAACTGAGATGTCATTTGGACAGAGGATCTTCAACCTACAGGCTCAAGCAGACACAGATATCTGAGAATTCCAGCAATCCTGATAGCTGTTTTCTCCTACCAAAAACACACCCCACCAAGATTAAAAACTTGGGTTTGTAAATACAGCCCACAGTTCTCTCTGAAATAAATTATCTCCTTAAAAAAAAGGGAAGACAAATTGTCCTAAAACTCTCAACTGCCAGCTAAGGTTTTTTGACTTCACTGGAAATTAAGTTTCTAATGTAAGACTTATTATCAAGCAGGGGCTGATCACTGGCTTTACTTCCCAACTGTAGCAAAACCAGAACACCAGTGCATTCTTCTGCTCCTTCCATTTGCAGACAAACACAGGGACAGAAAGTCCTTAGTCTCTTTTTCTGCTATTACAGAGGTACAACAGTGTGAACACACAGGACCCAAGCACCTGCAATCCCCGGTACAGCCAAATATAGATTTTAAGGTTCACCAGGAATAATGAATCTCAGGGTCAGGCTCAAAGTTCAGTTCAGCAACTGTAAGATGTGTTCAGCTGGCTGAATACAGATTTTTTTTGTCACTTCCAAAACACATTACCAAAATCTATGAGTTGTTCAGAGCAGGTGCTGATGTACGTCTCCATTTGAAGTTTTCCCCTTTCTTTCTTTCAAATACACTTTGAAGTCTCTGCTTGTAACGTCCTTAGAACTGTGGAAATGTGGGCTGAAGGGATTTGGATTGAATATATTCAATTCCAGTGGCATCACTCAATTCACTTACAATGTTCCTTTTTCCCCAAACAGCTTTTTCCACATGGCAGCTAATAGGAAATTTCTTCTACTCTCTCATCCAGCTGAATTCCTCATGACCTGACATATGTACCATGTCTTCTATAATGTGCAAGGCCTCAGAAATGAAAACACTTCCCAGGGACAGCTTTCATTAGCAACAACTTTTCAGCATATTTTGCCTGTCCTTCTGCCTGTGCTTCCAGGAGGTTTTTAATTTCTAATTAGCAAGCATAAAGAAGAAACCACAAATGTATTGTAAAAATCATCTTTTCTGGTCAAAACTGTCAGCTTCTTCAAAACTGGGATCTTTTTTTCTTGCAGCTTCCTCCTGGTCTCACAAAGTTACTACACAAGGGTGTGTACTGTGCTCTGGTGCCCTTCATTAAAGCCCTACCTTCACCTGCCCTACTGCTGGGGCTTTTTCCCCAGACATCTCTTAAGCTCCTGACTCCCATCATCGTCCCTCTGGGTTCTGAGTACTCCTGCAAGGCAGGATGGAGCAGTTCTGCCCAGACTGCAGGCTTGCAGAGGCAGCTATTAAGTTCATTGCCTGCACAGTTTCAGGCCTTGTGCACGTTTGCAGCCCAAACCCTGTTGCCTTTGTACCAGAACTGCTTAAGCATGGCTTTGCCTGGCCAGAATTACTACTTAATACCTCCCCAGGAAACACAATTTAATAAGAATTTCACACAACTGGGCTTAAAGGGAAGTAATACGCATTTTATAAAACATACCTTTTACATTAAACTTCTAAAAGCATTTCCAGAGTTTAGTCAGAGGCTTAAATTAGCAGTATTTACTTTAGCACCATTATAATGAAGTGCCCATCACCACATCCAAAATAAGCACCTATCTTTGGAATTTAAACTTGGCCATTAAATTCTATTCCAAGGTGAAATCTCATACATCGTGTTTCTGCAGGAGTGAAATATGCAGAGAAGTCCCACAGTAAAAAAAAAACTGGGCAAGTGACACAGGACAGACAAAGTGTTGCTCTTTTCTAGCCTCTGTCATAGCAAAACAATGCTTTGAGAACCCCAACTCTCAGCTACTCAACCACCTCTGTTCTGGCTTCCTATTTCTGGGAACATGCAAAAGTCACAACAAAGGATGTCTGGTTACAAGGCTTGGACAGAAAAGTCAAACAGAATGGAATATAGGAACTGCTACATCTCTCTCATTTCCAGGTTGTCTTTAATACTGACAGATCTTCGACAATCACAGCAAAATTGCTATTCATTGACAGCCGTAATTTAGAATCCTCTATTACATCTACATATCTTAGAAACTACAAGGCATAAGGATAATTTATGCTGACTTTAACACAAGCTGTATAAATTCACCCAGAAGTTCCTGTAGAGAAGCCCAGAAATCTGTGGAGAAATTGAAGATTCTGGAAAGACCTCCAGCCTTGGTTCCAAAGTCAGCTAAAACCCAGAGCAGCCCATGCCTTTGTGACCTGCCCCTGTGTCTGAATGCCTTTTGTTAAAAAAAGCCTTTTGTGAACTCCAGCTATCAGGTCTTTACACCCAAGACATGAGTTCTAATGAAGTCACTGCGGTGCCAGAAGAGGACACTGCAGCAAATGGGTATCAGAGATGTGGTACAGGAAACCAGAAGAATATCATGAAAATACTCTGCAGGAGTCTAAGACGTGTGAGGGCAAGAAGATCACAGAATCAGTAAAGCAAGAAAAGATCTCTAAGATGATGGAGTCCAAGCATTAAATGGGTATGACTGAGGTAACACTGGATCAGGAAATAAGTATGAATTCCCAGGAGTTCCATCTCCTGATGCTGCTCACCCAGCAGGCTGGTGCAGGGCCCTGGCAGCAGAGGAGGATGATAAAGTCTCTCTCAAGGGAAGGCTGCAGGCAGGACACCTCAGGTCATCAGTGCAGGACCAGGACCAGAAAGGGGAATCACTGAGCTGGAGGCTTTCAGCTCTACAGAGTTATGAGAGTCTTTCCTGAAAGGGCAGCACCTCCACTGACTGTAACCTTAAAAAGACCCTCCCAAAACAAAGGGGATCACTGCTGACTGGAAAAGGGCGAATTTTATGCAAGGAAGAAGAGCCAGAGAATTACAGGCCCTGAGACACCACAGAATCCACTCTGAGCAAACCTGTGGACAGTGCTACGTTTTGGGGACAGGGTGGGGTGAAAGAGTTGGAAGAGCCAAGAGGTAGAGCTTTACTTCAGAAAGCATTGCAGGGTAAAAGCTAAAGATGGAGTAAGCCATGACAGCTGGCCAGTACTGAAAATGGATTAAAGATGGTAACCTTTAACCAGAAGCAGAAGAGGCACTGCAAGATACCCTATCTACCTGCTTGGTGTAGACTCTGCTGCTTTTCACTGTGAAGATTATCCTTGTGCTCTTGTTTTCCCTCATTCTTAGTGTCCACACTAATTTCAGTCCCTACAGCTCCAGGGGACACAAAAATTGGAACAGTTGGCTGCACTGTGAAAATAGATGAAAAAAACCCAAATCATATGCTGCAAACTATAGGAAGTAGGAACACCACTGCACTAATTCCCTTTTTTTTTTTTTTTTTTTGGTGGGGTGGCTACACAAGGAGTTTTGCACAGAATTTTCCTGAATCTCTTATTTTTGTCTCTTTCCATTCCTCCTTAAGTATCTTAATTTTCAACAGTGTGCCCTTAAAAATATCGAGGATCATGTGGTATCCAGTCCTAAACTGTTAAATAAGGTAGCTGTAAATGGAGTGAAAAATAAAATCAGTTGCTAGAAAAAAAAAAAAAATTACCTCTATCTGAAGGTGTTTCTGAAGAAACAGTAGAGGAAGGTTTCCTTCTAAGCAAGGTGAGACGCACAGTCTGTCCCGTGTTTCGCAGGGCCTCTACCACTTCTTGGTTGGTAAAATCCTGTATGTTGACTCCATCAACCTAAAACAAGAAAGTTGTATCAAAGAACAGGAATTGTGCTGCATTCTTAGGCTGTGTTGTGAAGTACCACGGGCTGTAAGCAACAGCCATGTTATTTAGTGCAGGAATTACAGGGTTACTCTCCCAAGACAGCAGTATTTGCAAAACAATCTCATTAAATCCGTTACAGTTCACTGATGAGAATTTATTTTCAAAATGCATTTTAAAAGGAAACACAACAGTAATTTCTTCTTTCTGTTTTCGTGGGGACAACCACAAAACAGAATTTACTAATATGATACAAGTATGCCCAGATTTTTCCTTGAATTTTTTTTGCTTACCAAAACCAGGTTGACAAGGACTGTGGATGCAGAGTATCCAACCTAAAAGTCTGCTCTGTTCATTATCACTGTTGGTTGTCCCAGGGATTTCTAACACAAACTTCCACACACGACTGTCTGTATAATCCACCCTAAACAGCCCAATTCTTACATTTTCAGATATTTTAATTTACACCCCAGA